>NC_134530.1:148094720-148417220 GCF_050624435.1 Tenrec ecaudatus | reverse complement strand
CCTCCCCCGTTTCCCTAGCAGAACCAAGCGGGCCAATTATCCCGGAGGGACAAACCTTTTCTGACACTGAGCTCCGAAAGTAAATTCCCACAGAGGTCTTTGTATAAAGAACCTTGAACAATTTAATGGGTGAGATTTTCCAGTTGGGAGATTTTACATATGTATGAGAGCAGAGCTGTTCCAGAAATGCTGCTCTTTCATATAAGATAGAAAAGACAAAATTCTCTCTCTCTCTCTCTTTTACACACACACACACACACACACACACACACACACACACACACACACACACACACACCCCTGCACCCTCATCAGAGCACACATGCCTTCAGAGAGTATGTATCCCAGACGGGTCATAGTTGGACAGAATGTCCAATTACAGCACTACTCATGGCTCTTCAGAGAGATGACTAGCTTCGAAGTCAGTATAACCATTCTCCCCAGCCCAGCCGCCTACATCGTTGCCGCGGGCATTGCAGTATCGGTGTCATTTTGCTGCCTGTTTTGCCATCGTCTCTCTATGAAGGAGTTAGGAAGAATGAAAGGCAGAGCAGAAAGATCCTCATGCCATTTCTTCCACTTCATAAAGTTTGTGGCCAGAATCCTTTGTGACCTGACCAAGAGGTGAATCTCCGTTCTGTGATGCTCAAACACTCAACTCACTGCCCTGGAGTCTCCTCTGATTCACAGTGACCCTATGGGACAGGCTAGCTCTGCCCCTCTGGGGTTTCTGAGACTGTTAACTCTTTATGGAAGTAGAGAGCCTCATGTTTCTCCTGAGGAGCCACTGGTGGTTTCAAACTGCGCATTTTACCCCTAGCAGCCCAGTGCATAATCCACTAAGCCAAGTAAGTAGCAGAGAAACAAACTAAAAGTGGTAGATGCTGACCAGTGTGGATGAAAATCGTCACTTTACTGGGCTCTCGGTGCTTCAAAACATGACACCGTCACACACAGAGATTAGAGCAGCAGCCTAGAGGAATGCGATTTTCAGAAGGCATTTACCTGCTTATTAACAGCCTATCAAAACAAAAGCTGAACAGGCCACTAAGTGGTGCTTGGATGGATTAAAGCTGGGCTGGATCTTACATTCTGAGGTTTCAAAGTTCCTTTGAAGTTGGCATATTAGAAAATCACTTTCCATGTCATACCACCGTAAGCTTTAACTGCTTCCTAAGAGCTTGGTGATGGTGGAGGAGTTTTCTAATTCTTTGGGATTTAACAATGGGGAGAAGGACACACACACACACACACACACACACACACACAAGCTTTTTATGCCAGCCAATCGATCTTCTATCCAAAGAAAACAGGAGGTGGAAATCATATGGCATATGTCAAAGTTGATCTTTTCTTCAAAAGGTTCTGGTCTCTTCAGAAGTTCCTAACAGTTGTTCCTCTGATATGGTCCTCCATTTTAATGATCCACTAGGAAGAGTGATTTCTTTAATATGCTAACATTTCCCTTGCCATGGAAGGACCATCAGGAGCCTTGATTTTGTGACTATTTGGTCTGTGACCTTTCCGTCTGAGAGCAGTCCTCTATAGGAGGAAGGCGGCTCTTACCTCCTTTTCGGGACCCTTCGGGCTGACTCACTGGTCTGGCTGTGTGGGCCTGAAGAATGGACAAGTGAGGAGATCCATCCACCCTCAGATGTGGGATCAGATCATGGGTCAGACCTGGGGTCCTGCCCCAGATTGGAGAGGGCATTGTAAGCAGAGCACCTTGTGCCTGCAGAAGCATTCTTCACGACCCCAGATCCCGGTGCTCCTTAGAAATGCTAAAAACAAATTATGACAGAGGAAAAACACAGCACACTCATCAAAGAGGGTGCAATAGAAGCGCACTTCTATTTTAAGGTAGCGATAGCATTTGGATGCGGATCTAATGACTTTCCTGTTATCACATCTGTGTATATTTTTAAACTTCTCTCCACATAGGAACATGCGTCACAGCTGATCCCTTGAAAGTAGCCGAGGTTACGGTGTGGGGGATGCACATGGAATGGAGTACACGATGGAAGCTTTGGAAAAGGTCAGTGGGGCGGAGAGTCGTAATCGTTCCAGCCGAGCTACTCTCCACAATCCGTCTTTGATGCCGTGACTAATTATTGTGATTATTTTCATCAGTTAAGACTCCTTTCGAGCTAAACATGTTTATTTTCCTTTTTTTCTTCCCTCCCTAAAAAGTATTTTTAAGCCTTGAAGGAATTCCATATGTCTTCTCTCTCCTTAGGCAGGATACTCCCGTATGCTTCCACAAACGGTGAACCGCCCTTCTTCCTGCCGATCCTGCTGCTTTGAGGTGCTTCCTCTCTGCTTTAGAAAGCCAATCGGAACACAGTACAAAGAGTTGGTTCCGGAGCTTATGATACCCTTACCAGATCCAAGAACCCCTATCCGGTCCATCAGCTGCCCCGTGGGAGAAGGAGCAGGCAGTCTGCTGCCATACGATCTACAGTCTAGGAATTCTGCGCGACAGCCTTGCTACGAGTCAAAGTCACTCGGCGGCAGTGGCTTTGGTATCCTTTGGGCCAAATAGCTGAGCATGCAGCCTGCAGCCAAACAATAACTCGCGTTTCATACGACAGTCGGCACATCATTTCAACAGAAGGAAGTAGTAGGAAGTGTAGCCATTTTAGGTCTTTAAAACCCTATATTCGTAGATTTGTTTTTTTAAAAGACAAGTTGCAGAATATGAGTGCCCACAAGGTTTTAAAAAATCATGTCAGATCAAATGTGATCCCTTTACTGAGCCCTTATGCAGAGGCTTCAGCAGAGAGCGGTTGTGGAAACACGCATACCTACCGTGGTAGGAAATAAGCGGCGTTAGCAGCATAATTTGACACAAAGTATCACTGATATCATCATCATCGCCATCATCATCATCATCATCGCGCCATTCCCAAAACTCCTTGGACTTTTCAAAGAGTGTTCACTTACACCATCTGGTTACTCTTTGTAGGACTCAGTGCGACATCAATCCCACTGGAAACTGAAAGCGCAGGGCTGGAAAGCGCAAGACCTGGAAAGGCTGCTGACTAAACAGTACAAACACTGAAGCCTGGGTCTTCCGAAGCAAAATGGAGAGATGGGGGTGGGGGGCATTAACAAAATCATCACAATTTGTCCCTCTCTATCTTGTCCCCAAATATTTATTAAGAAAATAAAAAGAGTAACCTGACTGGCCTGCGTTGCTTACATTTTTATTGTTGTTGTGTTCATCGATATTGTTGGAGTTTACCATAGCATGGTCAGTTATTCATATCTATCTGCTCAGTGGTTAATTTTTCAGTCTTTGAGCAGCATCTTTGGAAAATTAAAATGCTTGATGAGTGAAAGATATTGAGACCACTCTTCCTTTCACATCAGTCACTTCTGAAAATGAACATGCATAGGAATCAGACTTTATTTTAATCTGTTAAAACCAATTCAAATAAATCTAGCCACAAGACCTTCATTTGGTCAATAGTTTTAAATTTCAGAAACCTAGAATTTTCCAAAACTGGAAAATCAGTAACAGAGAGCTATCTCTTTTCATTTCAGGCCCGGGGAACCTTTTTCCTCCCAAGGGCCATTTGGATCTGTATGACATCATTCGTGGGCCATGCTGGTCAATCATTTAACTAACTTACCTCTCATGCAACAGCTGAAACTGCTTCTCTTGGGTGAGGTGTGTGGCATTAGCTGGTTTAGATGATTTCTCCGGCCTTATATCACCTGCAGACCGGATGTTCCCCATCCCTGCGTTAAGTAAAAATACCTGGACCTGGATGGAGAATTTACGCATGCAGGCATTCCCGGGCTTAGTGTCTCTAAGTCATATTTGTAGGTAAGTCAGAATAGGAGCATATAGTTTTATTAGTCTCATTTTAATGTAAGAAAAAAAAAGCTGTACGTGTGGCAAATGAAAGTGATTGTCAAAGAATTTGTTGTGATTAGGGGGTTTGATGGCTTCAAAGTGAAGTTGAATTTGCATAATATTAAAGAACAAGTGTGAGTTGTCTGTAGGTCAGCCATTCATTACCTGGAGATTTATTGTATAGATTTCAGAAAGTTTGGTTAAAAATGGCACTGGAACATACTAATATCTCAGGATAGGCTGTAAATGTCAGCTTATTTCATACTGTCTTCCCTTACAATGCCTCCTTTTATATTCAAATTATGGCTATTTATTACTTCACAAATTATAGTTTTTAAGTGTCTTCAGCTCTTATCTAGAGATGTAATGTGGATTCACTGTCACAAGTTTTCCTTTTAGGCATTTTGGAAACAATCCAAAAATAGACTCTTCATCTTTGATTGCATGGCATGTCTTGATGGAATCGTTATATTGGTAATTATTCATATTTATTATATTTTCATGAATATGCCTTAAAACATATATTTCACATTTCATTACTCTGCACCATAATGCAGCACAATGTATCACAAGCTTAAGCCTCAAACTATTCCTTGGAATCGTACAAGCACTTACTATCTCAGTAAAATGAGAAATACTCTTTAAATTGTACTTTCTGAAGATCTATTTTCCTATACCTCTCCAGGTACTGCATTTCATAACTCCGTTTTTTCCCATTTCAACGGTAATTGGCTTTTCATAAACTCTTAATGTTGTAAGGTATATTAGCTAGGATTGCATTCAGCCACCAGCAGCAGAAACGCAACCAACAGTAGCTTAACCGAGCACGAGGTTCACAGGTCCCAGACGATTTCTGTTCATCCTCCTTAGCAAATAGCCTTTGTCGCGTGATCGCAGCATGCGGCCGTTCTTTGAGTAGCCCTCTGCCTTCCAGGAAGGAAAAGAAGGGATGGATGAAGGGTGATGGGGAGGAAGTCCTGACCCTAGGCCAGCTGAGTCTTTAAAATTTGTCTCCTTTTTATTGACTTATAATTCAAATACCAAAAATTTCACCACTGTGAAATAAACAATTGAGTGGTTTAGAGGTTGTACAAGCTTGTGAAACAATCACTGCTCTCTAATTCCAAAACATTACCCCATTCTCGTTAGCAGTGACTCCCCACTCATTCCTTCGCCAACCCCTGGCAACCACTAATCCACATTTTGTCTCTATACGTTTGCCTATTCTGGACAATAAATGTAATGAAATCATACACTCTGTGACCTGTTGTGTCTGTCTTCTTTCACTTAGCACGTGTTCAAAGTCCATCCATGTTGTCAGCATTCCGCCATTTTTATGGCTGAGTAATATTCCATTATATGGATATACATCATTTTGTTTATCTGTTCATTGGCTAGCAGCCCTGGTGGCTCAGGGACTTAACCATTGGACTACTAATCACTGTAGTGGATT
Organism: Tenrec ecaudatus; assembly: GCF_050624435.1. Lineage (NCBI taxonomy): Eukaryota > Metazoa > Chordata > Mammalia > Afrosoricida > Tenrecidae > Tenrec > Tenrec ecaudatus. The sequence goes on along the minus strand of NC_134530.1, from coordinate 148,411,905 downwards.
AAGCATTGGGCTGCTAATCACAGGGTCGGTGGTTCAAACCCTGCCAGCTGCTCCATGGGAATAAGATGAGGCTGGCTGGCTATTTTTGTAATGGTTTCTGGTCTTGGAAAACCCATGAGTTGGAATGAACTCAGTGGCAGTGGGTTTTTTTGTGGTTGTCCATCAACTGATGGACATTTGGGTTGTTTCCAATTTGAGATCATTATATATAATGTTGTTATGAACATGAATGTTTTATGTGAGCATATGTTTTCATTTCTCATGGATATGTATGCCTAGGAGGAAAAGTGCTGCATCATATGTAACTCTAAGCTTTAACTTTTTGAGGAACTTCCAAACTGTTTTTCACAGTGACTGAACCCTTCTACATTCCCTCTAGCAATATATGAGTCCTCTAGTGTCTTCTGCAATTGTTTCTCAAAAGTCTCCTCATCCCACCCCAGGGACGTCTGTTAACATCTCATTGGTCAGAACGGGGCCACGTGGTCACGTCTATTAGCATCCATTGTTAGCTGCTGTTTAGTTCCATCGAGTTGGTTCCAACACACAGCAAGCTTATGCACAACCAAAGGAGACACTGCCTGGACCTGCTCCATTCCCACTATTGTCCCTATGCGTGTGCCCATTGTTGCAGCCACCATGTCCATCCATCTTGCTGAGGGTCTCTCTCCTTTTCATGTCCCCTCTACTTTACCAAGTATGATGTCCTCTAGAGACTGGTCTCTCCTGCCAACATGTCCATGGGATATAAGATGATGTCTTGTCATCCTTGCCGCTAAGGAGCACTCTGGCCAGACTTATTCCCAGAGAGGTTTGTTTGTCCTTTTGGCAGTCCATGGTTCTTTCAATCTTCCTTGCCAGCACCACAATTCAAATGCATCAATTCTTCAGTCTTCCAAAGGGCAAAACGCTTGGTAAAGCAGAGGGGCAGCGAAAAGGAGGGAGGTCCACAATGAAATGAGTTGACACAATGGTCAATATCTTTTGAGATATGAAGCAGTTGAACAAGATAGCAGAAATCAGAGAGAGAGCTATTGTCAGCAGGAAGTTTGTGCTTTGAACTCAAGGTGTTTGCACTGAGAACTTTCTAGACTTAGAAGAAGATTGACACACAGAGATCTCCAGGGACATCAAGCTTACAATATTGAAAGGAGAGAAGGTCCTTCTTCCAAAGCCTACAGGGAGCGACAGCCTTCCCCTACAGCCGGGATCCTGAATTCATATCTCATGCCTCTTAAAACTATCTGTAAAAGAATAAATTTCTGTTTGTGATGTTTCTGCAATAGCAGCACTAGATACCTAAGACAGTGCTTAAATCTTAATGTTCAACCCCACCCAGAGGTGTCTAGAATGAAAGGCTGGATGATGTGCTTCTGAAAGATGACAGTTTCACGTGTGACACATAGGGGTCATCCTGGGTCAGAATGAAATTGATGGCAATGAGTTTGGTTTGGGTAGAGAAAGAAAAGGGTCTGTGTCTTTGTCTGCTAAAGATGTGTTTCTGGTCATCCTTTCCAAAAGGAAATTCCCTCTTCAAAACTCTTAGCAGATGGGCATTCCAGCTCAGCTTGAGCACTGACAGTGATAAGACTCTTATCTCTTAGGGGAGCCTCCATTTCACATTTGAATGGCTCTTATTGTGAGTTCTTCATGTATACTGAGTAGCATATCTGATATTTTCCCTTTAGAAATAATCAAGCCAAGGGGATGCAGGAATAGAAAAGAAATAAAGTCATTAATAATGTAAATGGGTTGTTCCAACTCTTATTGCCCAGCTCACAGGAGGGTTCAGTAATTGTTTGTCTTCTGCCTGCCCGCCTCACTCTCCCCCCCTCCCCCGCCCTATCTTTCCCTTTTTTCCTCTGTGACGGGACGCTAGGAGAATGCATCTGGTTGTTCTGCTAAATTATACACTTCCAGGACATCAGGGATGGTGCTGTCTAATTGACTTTGGCCCACACCTGCTACAACTTAATCATATGCACACACGACTGCATTTTTTTCCTATAGAGGAGAAGGCAACTGGTAACTGAAGAAACCATTCACAGACCCTTCCATAAGCATGCTGGGTGCTTAATGAGTCGCTGAATAATATAACACTTCTTTAGTTCTTTGGTTGCCTCATGATTAAATGCTATAAATATTTATGATTTATTACCGATGCATTGGATGGGATAGACTTTGGAAAGCTCATGGATCACAGTGATTTTAAAGGAAAATAAGAAAATAAAACGATATAAAGCTGCTTATTTCTAATGCTGCTCCAACAGGTTATGTAATTTGTCAGACACTGGTAGAGGTCCAGTTATTCACTGGCAATGCCATTTAAAACATCTCTTCTATAATTGATAATACTTTTCTCGTAAGAATAGACTTGTAATAATAGGACTTAAAGTGATCACATTCTATGACCAATCTACTTGCCGATGACAGCTTCAGTTAGGTTGCAAAAGCAAAAAGCAAGTCCTATCTTGTTGGGTGTGCCAGTCTGGACACTGCTCTTTCCTTTCTGGTCCTGCCCCATCCTCACAACGGATCTCATGTTTGAGTCCATGTGGCAGCCACTGTGATGATCCATCTTGTGCAGGGCCGTCCTCTTGTCACTGCCCTCTACCGTACCAAACCTGTCCTTCTCCAGGGACGGGTTTCTCCTGACGACATGTCCAAAGCCTATGAGACAGTCTTACCATCCTTGGTTCTGGCTGTACTTCTTCTAAGGTGGATTTATTGGTTCTTTTGGCAGTCCATGGTACTTTCAATATCCTTCACCAGCACCACAATTCAAACGCTTTGATTCCTCTACAGTCTTTCTTATTCAGTGTCCAAGTGTCCCATTCAAAGACGTTGGACCTCAAAGTCACACCCTTGACCACTTCAACCTTTCTTCCATTTCTCATGATGTTGCTTATTGGTCCCGTTATGAGGACTTCGCTCTTCTTTACATTGAGTTGTAGTCCATACTGAAGGTTGTGATCCTTGATCTTAGTCAGTTAGTGCTGCAAGTCCTCCTCACTTTCAGCAGACACATTGGAGGTTGTTAATAAGCCTTCTTCCAATCCTGATGCTTCAGTCTTCTTCACGTCATTCAGTTTCTCTGGTTAGTTTCTCCACCTACAGATTGAATAATTGTGGTGATAGAATACAACCTGGACACACACCTTTCCTGATTTTAAGCCGCACAATATTTCTTTGTTATCCTTGCATAATTACCGCCTGATCCATGTGCAAGCATTCTGGAATTCTTATACTTCTGAATATTAACTAGCTTGTTATGAACCACATAGTCGATGTGTGATAAACATCTCTCTGGTGTCCTCCACTTTCAGTCAAACTTCATCTGTCATCAGCACTGATATTCTTTGTTCGAGGCCCTCTTCTACTCTGGCCCAAATCTCTAGCAGCTCCCTGTCAATGTACTGCTGCAACCATTGTTGGATGATGTTAGGGAAAACTTTACTTGCCGGTACTATCAATGATACTGTTCTATAATCTGAGCATCCTCTTGGGTCATCTTTCTTTGGAATGGGTACAAATGGATCTCTTCCAGTTAGTTGGGCAAAATGCAATCGTCCAAACTTCCTGGCATAGACAAGTGAGTGCTTCCAGCGCTTCTTCAGTTTGGTGAAATATTTCCATGGGTATTCCATCAAATCCTGGAGTCTTGTTTTTGGCTAATGTTTTCAGTACAACTTGCATTTCTTTCTTCAGAACTTCATGAGTTCTTGCTCAGATGCCACCTCCTGAAGTGGTGCGATGTTTTTGGTTACAATGATGTTGTGTATTCTTTCCATCTTTTTAAATTAAAAACTAGTTTTATTGGTATATACATCACATATCACATAATTTAATCATTCAATAATATTAAGAAGAGTTGTGAAAATCTCACCACAATCAATTTCAGAACATTTTCTTCTACTCATTGTTAGCTCCCTATTTCCTCTCGGCCATGCTCCTAGGCAATTAACAACCTGGTTACTGTCTATAGCGCCACCTATCTTGTTAATCATATACAGAAAGCCGTGTAAAACAAATAATAATAATGTAGAAAAGCTCCAGTCAAAAAGAAAGCAGAAAATATTGAAAGTGAAACAAGTTAAAATGGGTCAAAAAGGAGGTAAGATGATAAGTTATTACACTTTAATTTCACTTTCCATCATCGAATTTACATTGGTTTCCATCGGTTAGCAAGGCTATTTGTCGTATCTCTTGACTATGGTCAGAGGGCCTTCACGAGAAGCTTAATCCTTATGGGGACCCAGCAAAAGGATTTAGTTCACGGTCATCCATAGCCTTCTGCAAACAGAGTGTTCACAATTTAATCTCTGATTCTGTTCCCTCCCTTGGATTTGGATTTTGTTCTTTATAATCCTTGGATCACACAGGTTGGTGTGCTGCTTCCATGTGGACGAATGCTGCTTTCTGTATAGACTATGCCAGAGGAACTGAGGCAAACAGGAAGTCGGAAGCTGTCCCCAAGGAGAACTCACAGCTATACTTGCACCCAAGTGAGGAGCCGGGAGAGTAGATAGTATGGGAGAAGTTCCCCAGGAGAACACAGCGCTATGCTTCCCCTCAGTTGAGGACATGGGGAAAAGCCTTCCATCTTCTGCAGTTGACACTGACTACAAATGCCCTCTGGCCTCATTTTATTCTGTGTTTTAAAAAAATCATTTTATTGAAGGCTCTTACAATTCTTCCCCCCGCCCCCAAGCCAACAGCCTTACATTATTTGTGGTTAACCTTGATGCAGAAGCACAAAAACCAAGGAAGAAACCAGATTGTTTGCCAATACAAGTCCAGTTGATCAGAGGGCGGCAAAAGCCTTAATGCGACTCAGCACGGTGTGAGCCTGGGCCAGTGCGGCGTGCGTGCATCGCTCAGGGGCTCCTCACAGACCCAGCTTGTTCTTCTCCAATGTCTTCTCTCAGAGTTGTGTCTGATCTTATTACCGGTTTTCATTCAAATCCATTGGGGAATGGGCCCATCCTGCTCCCGTTTCTTGGCCAGGAATCTCTTGATCCTGAAAGTCTTATGAGACGACATGGTGAAGTCGGAGCACACCACACTCAGGGTGGCGGAGAAACAGAGAGGGAGAAGACGAGGGCTCTTACAACTCTTATTACAACCCACACATCAATTGTATCAGGCATGTTTGTACATATGTTGCCATCATTCCTTTCTAGACAGTCACTTTCTATTGAGCCCTTGTTATCAGCTCCTCCCCGCCCCCACCCCGTGTCCATTTTCTTTTGATGTTTCCCGAATCATTCAATATTTTGCCCATGGAATCTTCTAATATTGCCACTGGAAACCTGACTTCTTCAAGTTCTTTGGGTCTCAGATGTGCTGAGCGTGCTCATCCTTTGTAGGTTTCTAACTCTAGGTTTATGCATATTTCATGATTATACTTGGCTTTGTCTTCTCTAACTGCCCTTTGAGAATTTCTGTTCAGCTCTTTTAAGTCATCATTTATTTCATTTCCCGTAGCTATTCTAAGATTAAGAGCAAGTCTTAGACTCTCTTCTTACATTCACCTTTTATTTTCTTTCTTTCCTGTTTTTTTAATGATCTTTTGCTTTCTTCATGAATGATGTTCTTAATGTCCTCTCACAGCTCATCAAGTCTTCTGTCATTAATGTTCAATGCACCAAATTTGTTCTTGAAGTTCAGGTGTGATAGAATCAAGCTCATATTTTGGCTGGTGAATTTGTTTTAATTTTCTTCAGCTTTTACTGCTAACCATTAGTCAGCAGTTCAATACCATCAGCCACTCCTCGAGAGAAGAGGAGACTTTCTACTCCTATAAAGAGTTACAGTCCTGAAACCAACAGGGGCGAGTTCGACCCTTCCCTATAGGGTTGCTACGAGTGGAATCAACTTGATGGCAGTGAACTTCTTTGTTTGTTTTAGTTTTCAACCCGAACTTATATATGACAATTGGTGGTCTGTTTCACAGTCAGCCCCTGGCCTTTAGCCGCGGATACAGAACTTCTCCATGTGAGGTGAAATGGATTGATGGATCCTATTTCATTTCTCATACCTTCCAATTTTCCTAGATTTATACTTTGTACTTTCAAAATTCTGATTATTGATGGACATCTGCAGCTGCTTCATCTTATTTTGTGTCATGTTCTATCAGTAAATGAAAATACAAAGGGTTTACTCCTGTGGCCTTTGCTCCATCCACATCATGATGGCTGACTGTACTTCGAGAAAGCAAATCTTACTCCGTCATATTCTGAGTACCTTCTGGTCTGCGGGGCTCATCTCCTGGTACTCTCTGACAATGTTCTCTTTCTTTTCATGAAGTTTTCATTGTCTGACAATGTTTCAATCAGGTCCACTTCTAATTCCTCAGAAATGGACAAGTGATTCCTTCTTCATAGTCTGTCCTTAGTCTGGAAGCTCAGCTGAAACCTGCTCACGTTGGGTGACCCTGCTGGTATTTGAAATACCAGTGACATCGCTTCCAGCCTCATAGCAACACACAAACCCTCACAGTATGACAAATTGGCAGATAATTGGTGGATAAAATCATATAAGCCTATAGTAAACAAAATTATCAAAATATCCTCCATACAGGTCTACTACATTTTAAAAAACTTTTTATTGTGAACCATGTGAAAGTTAACAGAGCAGATCACAGCTGTACATTTAACAATTGACACACATTCTGATCTGGCTCATCCTGGCAACCCCCGCAACGTCACATCGTTCTTCCTGTGCTTTCTCATCCGGTCCTCCTTGCCTAGCCCTCGGATCCTTGTCGTCGGGTAAATGCTGGTCTTTGGGTCTTAAGTGTTAGAGTAAGTTCATTTCCAGTACCAGAAGGGTGACTGAGGTCCCTCCTGTCTCCGGGTGACCTAGTCTCTGAGGATTTTGGTTAGGTTACGCCATCTTCTCCCACCTTATCCAGGCCTTTCTAAGGCGATCCTTTGTAGGGCAGTTGTGGGTGGAGGCTAGGCATCATCTAATTCTTCTTGTGTCAGGATAATGGAAAATGATGTCTGCGGGGTCCATTGTCTATTGGAATGACTGTCTGGCTTTCCATTTTCATAACCTTCTTTTTAATCTGGATCGAGAAAGATGAGTCGTTGTACCTTAGATGACTAGAGCTAAACACTTCTGAAGGTGGTGCGTTGGCCTCTGTAATCCTTCTCTGAGTTATTCTGTGCTCTTTGATCTTCACCACTTTAAAATGTCTTGGCATCTTTGAGGGATCCAACCCTGTTCTTTCTAAATGTTCTTTGAACTTTGGAAGCAAAAAAACAGTCTGGAGGAGAAGCACCGAGGCTGTAAGGTAGAGAGGGTAAGCTTTAAGCTTCCCCAACAAAAGTATCTTTGGACAGCCCTTGCTGCCCTCCAAGAACGAGTTGGTGCATTGTTATGAGGGGGAAACTTAGTGGCAAAATTTTCTGACCTTTCTCTAACAGTGAAGATTTTAATTTTCTGAAAACTACTTCATAATAAGTCTCCATGACAGTCCTGCGTCCTTCATGAAAACTATCAAGATGACCCCAAAATCACAGTAACCATAACCTTCCGAGTGACCTTCTGAGTCTTCAACTTAACTGGTCCAGCAGATCACCTTAGAACCACTATTGTGACTGGATCTTGCTGTCTCAATCATATCAACACATCCAACACTTGTCCCTGGTTAATTAGTTCCACGAAATCATCTTCATTAGCTTCAATCTTGTTTAAAAAACTTGAGCTAGTTGATTTTCACACAACACTTTTATCCCCATCCTTTTTCCCTTTTTCTCTTCTTTTTAGAAATCCTGATGAGATAAAGACAAGCATACCACTGAGAGAACTTGTCAGCAACCTCCCTGACCGCAGAGCTATGTCCACACACGGCTGGTGTGGGACAGGGCTGTGCACGTGCGCTCCGGGACTCTCGTAGAGACACTCTAACTGAACCTGGCCAGTGTACGGAGAACAAAAGTATTGACTTTCGCCTTGTTGCATATCTTGTCTTATTGATGTTATTTTTTTTATCTTGAACATTTTATTGTGGTTTTAGTGAAATCGTGCAGAGCAAATTATTTTCCCATTCGAAGATTGATATACATATTGTTTTGGGATATTAGTTTCAATTGCCTCAATATAACATTTTCCCTACTTCTTCCCTGGTTTCCTCATTTCCATGTCTTCATGTTTTCTGCCACATTCTGCCTTTTGAGCCTTTTTGGTGGGGGCTGCTGATGCCAGGGGCAGGTGATTCCTGGTGGTGTGGCAGTGAAGCATTGGGCAGCAGTCACCAGCAGGTCCGCAGGAGGAAGCCTGGGCGGTCTACTCCTGGAAACAGTTGCTGACGTGGAAATGCATAGAGGGTCGCCATCTGTCAGCTGTGGCTTGAGGACAGTGAATTTGGTTTGGTGGATGCCAATGTTGGTTCTTGGAGCTCCTGTGTTCAATTGTTCAGAGGGCATGTTCCTCATGAGAGTTTGGTTCACTTCACCATCCCAAATCACTGCCATCAAGTGAGCCTATAGGGAAGGACAAACCTGTCCCTGTGGGTTTCCAAGGCTGTGACCCTCGGTGGGAGCCAAAAGCCTTGCTTTTCTTTCTCAGAGCAGTTTCCATCAGCTGACCTGGTGGTTACAGTCCAAAGCATAACCACTGTGCACCAGGGCTCCCTGTCACTTTGTAGGCCTGTCTCCATGGATCTTTATAGCCATCTCAGGGGCGTGACTGTCCTCTGAATTTTCACTACTGATGAGGATATGGAGGAGTTAAGAAGCAAAATGACTTGAAAAGAACCCAAAGCCCCTAAGATTTGGACCCAGATCTTCCAACCAATCAGTATATTCACAAAATGATGGTAGAAAAATCTTTATTGTAAGAAATGGGTAAGTGCATGAGGAAGAGGTGCAGTAGAAATAAACAAGTTTCTGTAATCTCCACAGATGAAAAGGATGGATTCCCCCTTGAGGAAAGTTCAGCCGAATCCTGCTGCCATGCAGGTATCTATCACAGGATTAAAAAAGAAAACACCAGATCTCCTTCCCCACAGGCTTCCAAATGACTCCTTTTAATATAACGCGCCACTGATTCTAAGCCACAAACACAGGTCTCTCCAAACAAAATTATAGTGTATTTTGTTGTTGTTTTTAAAAAACACTATAGGCATAGCCTGGTTAGAGTCTGAGAAAAGTTTGCCTTATTACACAATAAACACCATTCAAGTGGCAGATAAAATTTCCACCAGATGTGATGACCCAGAAGGAAGCAATCGGCGACTATCAATCTGGGACTGACAGGTCAGTGCTCTCCTCAACCAGATGAGGAAGTCTCTTCCGCATCCCAAGTCACCTTGCCCACCAAGGCGGAGACCATATATTGACGTCACTGAGGGAATTGCACCTGCTTCCCTCGTTGAAAAGGGAATTCATTGCTTTCACAGTCTCCAGTTTTTGTTCCGACAAAGAGAATCAGCCGATCTTGTCACATACCAAGAGAACATTGACGATACACACGGGAGTCAAAACCTCTCTAGGCATGAGTGGAAGGTCACTCGGTCCCTCTGAAACAGAGTCCTGGCAGGAGGGAAAAAAGAAGTGAGTTCTGGCTGTGTCATGACGCAAGGCTCTCGAGGGAACATGGGACTTGTCTCAGTAGCTAACATCTACACAATCTAGCCGTGATGGACGCCTTCTTAAAAACCATTTCACATCGGCCAGACACACTGCTAAACACGATCTCAGTTACTCCTCTAAACAGCACCACGAGGTAGAGCATCTCACCGTCCACACTGTGGCTGACTGCTGCAGAGACGCCCTCCACCCATGGGAACCGCACGCACCGCAGGGCCCAACGTTGGCCGGTCATGCCCCATCCCCACGGCCAACTTCGGTTCAGATGGTGGTGAACGGGTTTCTCAGAGACAGATCACTAGAACTTTCTTTTCAGTCCACCTTAGCCCAGACTCCCTGCTAAAACCTGTGAAACATCATAGCAACACGCAAAGCTCCGCCGACAGATGAGTGGTAGCTATGCGTGATGTGCATTGACTGAGAATGGAATGCTACCACGGCACCACCGACGCCTCATATCTTCACATTACACACGTGGAAACCGAGGGTCGCACCACATCTAGACCGTGCCTCAGGTCGTACAGATAATAATGAGCATAGCAGGGGCTCAAATACGGGGTCCCCTATTATCTAAGTCCACGCTCTTTCCCATTTCCTACAACCTCCCCTTCCTTCTTTTGCATGTGGACCCACGTTTATCATTAGGACGTGTATTAGATAGCCATTGCTGTGTAACAAATGAACAGAACTAGCAGACCGGGCCAGGGACAGGGAGAGGGGAGGAGGGGTGGAAGATTAAAAAAAAAAAGCCCCCAATTTATGGAGGGTTTAACAGGATGTTGCTGTTGATTCCATTTCTTGAGATGGGCTGTGTAAATATATTTAGTATGTTGGGGTTTTTTTCTTTTTAGTATGTTGGGTTTTTTAAAACAAAGCAAAACAAAATAAAAATCCCTCCAGATTCCTTGTGCCTCAAGTCTAAATAGTGGTTTCAGCGGCTTTAAAACAAAGAAGAAAAGTAAAATCAAAATGGACTTGGAATCTCTAGTGACAAACAAGTTCATCTCAAAAACAAAACAAAACAGAAAAAGAATTTAGTGGCCTAAAACAACAAATACTTGTGATTATATGTTTTCTGTGGGTCAAATCCGGGCACAGCTTTGCTGGGTGCTCTGCTTCCGGGTCTCACAAAGTTGCCATCAAGGTGTCAGCCAGCACTAGGGAGGCTCTCAGGTGAGGCTTGATGGGGAAGGATCCAGTTCCAAGCACAGACACGGGCAGCATCTGGCCCATGTGGGTTGTTGGGCTGAGGGCCTTACTTCTTGCTGGCTGTCCCTCGGAGGCCCCTCTCACTCACTCTGTTCTTTTCTCCCCTCCGCATGGTAGCTTGTTTCACAAAAACCATCAAGGATTCAAAAGAAAGGGTTCACTGGCAACACAGAAGTGACCATCTTCCGTAACACAACCTTGACTGTGGCATTCTGTGAACTCTGCCATATTCTGTCCCTCAAAGGCAAGTCCGGGAGACTGATGAACCCCGAATCGCAAAAGCAGCAGCTTATAATCACCCGCTGCCCATGGGAGCAGACCCAGCTTTCTACCTTGGTAAAGACTTAGGGCCTTGGAAACTCACAAGGGTTGTTCTACCCTGTCTCTTAGGGTCCCCGAGTGGGACTGGACAAAATGGCAGTGAATTTTGTTTCCTGTTCAGCTGAGTGACAAGTCACAGGTCCTGCCCACGCTCAAGGGGAGGGGATTCTACCAGGATGTGAATGAATGAGGGACCATCTCAGAGCCTGTCCGTCCCATGAATCCCCTGCTAGTTCCACCAGCTCCAGAAGCTTGGCCTAAAGTTCCTTGTCCAAGACTAGAGAAAGGTTTCCAATTGGTGTGTGTCTCCAATGCCAACTGGCTTAAGAAAAACACAAACAAATCTCACACTTGTTTTTAAAGCATCATGTTTATTGGTTCTTAAGACTGGAGACTTACTGCCCATTAGCTGTATTGTCACCTTGTTTCTGGGAAAATCTTGTCCCTGGAGAAATAGGCATTGAGTGAGGCGAACAGGGTCATGACATAAATACCTGGTGCTCTGTGCCAATTCTGTGGATGAACTCTGGCAGCCTTTCCGTCAGACTCTCTGTGTTAGTCTGGGTGCACTAGAGAAACAAACCCACAGAAACTCATATGTAGAAGAGAGAGTTTTATAGAAAGGCTAAGTGCACATCAAGAAAACATCCCAACCCAGTGCTGCCCAAGCCCACAAGTCCAAAATTAGCCCATATGCCTGATACCAATCCACAAAGTCCTCCTCCATCTCACAACACACTATGACCCCAAGTGCAGGATGAAAGCCGAATCAGTGAGCATGTAAGCATCTTAGTGCCGGCAGGGGTCTCCACACGGCTGCTCCAGCACCCAGAGCTGCATCGGGGTAGATCCATGTGGCTTCTCCTTGGGGATGTCTTGTAGGAAGTGAGCCTTGCCAGCTGAAGCAGGGAACTGGCTAAGGCAGCTGCACCCTGGTCGAACCCTCACAAAGAAAGAGACCTGAAAACTAGGAAGGGGAGGCTCACTGAGCCATTTATCTCACCGCCATTCAATTAACCCCACATGTGTTTATCGGCCAGGTTGGCACAATAAACTTTAACTAGCTTACTCTCCTTGGTCATTCAAAGGTTATCTTCCATGGGAAATGCAAAGCAATATACATATTTTTAAAGTCCTACACTAACTGCCTAAGCTAAGGTATGGGGAAGACTAAAGGCCTAGGCTGACAGTGAAAGAGAACAACATAACTGACGATGAGAAATTGCCTATAGGAGTTGTCATTTCCGTTGCTTTATAGTGTCTCAAATCGCACTATACCATTGGAATGTAGCCTGCCTGAATTGTAGCAACTTAAAAAAATCTCTCCAGCACCGTCACCACATGCATACGCATATATCCCCCGGATTTTAGCACCACGAATTCTCGCTGCTGCCGGGAAACTGTTCCTTCTCAGCCCTCTTGACATCCACAGCATCCTGAAGAGGCTTTGGCAGACTTCCAGAGTCCAGGTACGTTGGGTGGATGTAAACCCACCCATCTCCTGTCTTCCTCTAATTTCTTCAATAACTTCAGCTGAGAGTGACATTGGTTTACCAAGGAAAAGCTAACAGATTTTTTTCTATAAATAACTGGTTGGCAGTGCTGTGGTGACAATTTATATAATAGAACTCATGCTTAAATAATAAGGTGACAGCTTTGGACTGCGAATTTTAAAATATTTTATTGAAATCAGACTGATTAGCAGGCAAGATTCCTCTAATTATTTTAATTATAGGCTCTTAATGACAAGAAGCTGTAGAAATAAAAACACATTAAAAGTACATTTTTTTTTAATGAAACGGCACCTGGAAGCCCCACCACCTACAGAGCATGTCTAGATAATCTGCTGTTACCTGAAACAGTACCTGTGTACCCAGAGGTGCAGAAGACGTGTGTAGGTGGGGGTCAGGATGGTGATTTATGAACTGCTTTCTCTCTGGGTACACATAGGCTAAAAATGACCTGTCGTGTGATAAAAAGACCGGGATGATGAGTCAAGAGGGCCTTGCTCCGCTCAACCATGTGGCCATGTAGTCTTGGCATCTCAGAGCTTGACCTCAATTTTTTTCACTTGTCAAATGTAGGGGTTGAAGCTAATGAGCTCTAAAGCTGCTTTATAATTCCCCGAGTTAATTATTCTACTGTAAGTAGTGGTCTACTTCAGGAGAAATAGATGAAGCCCGTATGCCAGCAAGTAGGAATGTATATGCCCATGTAATGACGGTTTCTTTCAGGGCGCAGACAAATGCTTTCCATGGAGTTGATCAAAGCCAAAGGGGACTGGTACCCCTGTGCTGGGTCCTGGGTTAGCTCCTGGGAATGCAAAGACATAAAGGAATTGTGGAGGTTCAGAGCGGCGATAATGTGGTAGGTTGATGCCAGCTGACTTGAGTCGGGACTCAGCTCTGTCACTTATTAGCTATTCAACCTCCCGAACCCAAGCCCACTGCCATGGAGTCAATGCTGACTCACAGCGACCCCTTGTGAGTCTCCAAGACTGTTCAATTCAGGCAGAGAGTTTAACTTAGAAGGCTATGGCAACTGTGTTTTGGGATCCTAAAGGTTTAATCTTGATCTATTGTTTCTCAAAGGACACAGGATGATCATAGAGGAGTAGCGGGAAGAAGTTTTAAGAAAACGGAAACTGCATTGGTGTAAAAAAGCCCCGGAAAGTTGCAAATATGAATATTTTTTTGCTCGCTGTCGATGTACTGTCGCAAGTGCTGCTAGGTGAGGCTTGGCACCATGTTACTTGTTTGTGATAGCGATGAGATTGCCCAATTATTTCCTCGTTCTGTCAGGTCATCTTTCTTCAGAATGGCTACAAACAGGAATCTCTTCCAGTCCTCTGGCCAAGCGGCTGTCTTCCGAATTTCTTGGCATAGATGAGTGAGTGCCTCTAGTCCTTCATAAGTTTGTTGAAACATTTCAATCGGCATTTCATCGATTCCTGGAGCCTTGTTTTTGGCGAATGTTTTCTGTGTAGCTTGGGCTTCTTTTTTCATTCCCAGGGGTCCTTACTCACATGTGACCTCTCGACATGCCTGGATGCCAGCTAGTTCTTTCTCTTTGGTGCAGTGACCCTGGGTAGTCTTTCCACCTTCTTTTGATGCTCACTGCATCATTCGTATGTTTTTCCCATAAAATCTTTCAATGTTTCAACTTGAGGCTTGAACGTTTTTCTTGAGTTCTTTCCGTTTAAGATATTCTAGGCATTAGTGAGTTGAAAGGGACTGGTCTTGGCCATTTTGAATTGGAGAATCACATGGTTTACTATTCTGGGAATGACACATTCAAGAGGAATGGCGTCACATTCGATGTCTAAAAGGACATTTCAAGATTGATCTTGAAGTACCACACTGTCTGTGATAGTATGATGTCTTTGCTTATATAAAGAAACCCAGTCAATATTATTCAAATTTACTCACCAACCACGAAGTTAGTCATGAAGAAATTGAAGAATTCTACTAATGTCTTCAGCCTGAGACCAAGCATGTAGTCAAGATGCATTGATAATTATTGATGATTGAAAGGAAAAAATTGGAAACAAAGAGGAAGAAGCAGTAGTTGGAAAATATGGTTTTAGGGGTAGAAACAAAGCTGGAGATTGCATGATAGACCAATGGCTTCGTCGTCACAAATAGTCCCTGTTAAACACAGGATGTCAACAGTTCCCAGTTTGGACCTGCCTCAGACCCATCAGCGCAGGACTTCAGTTGGCTTCGGGTGGTTTTGTTTTATTTTCCTGGTACAGGAAGAGGTTTGCTTTGTGTTTGAGCCTGGCTCTTTGTGTTTAGGTCTAAACCCATCTTTGTCATATCCTATTATTGGGTCTTTAGAGCCGGGGACCGAGGTGACTCTAAAACGTGCACTTACACATTCTTTTTACTGGAATTTTCCGGAGCATCTCGGGACTTGTGATAGGCCTTAAAGCATCAGTAGGTCCTGACTAGGTTGTGTAAGCATGCGACCACAGACAAAAGTTAGGAACATGTGGGGTGCAGGCAGGGAAGTGGAGACAACTAACCTGGCTGGAAAGAACAATGACTCATAGGCCCCACAGGCAGCTTAAAACTGCCCCTTGGGTTTTTGAGACTAAATCTTTATGGGAGTAGAATGCTTCATCCTTCTGTCTCAGAGCGACTGGTGGGTTTGGAGTTGATTTGGCGGTTTGTAGCTCAATGCATAGCCCACCGCATAACCAGGGCTTCTTGGGGACCCCAACGTGAGGCTGGGATGTCCTTCCTCTTTTTGTTTTCCTCATCACTTCCATCACTCCCTGAACATCTTGCTCAGCAGTGCATCCTTTCTTCCTACGACAGAGCCTGGCACAATGCGTGTACGTGGAATAAGAGAAAAAACATCGGGCAGACAAATAAGGATAAGAAAAGACAGTGATCACATGTAACTGAATTTCACCAAACACTAAACATTAGTCTTCTTCGCTTTAGCTGATCCAAAGCCCGGTTGCTACTACCTTCTGTCCATCAATGCCTCATGGTCTGTGAGCTAGTCTCAAAAGGACACCAACAAGATTCCACTTGAAAGAGCCCAGCAGCCTCTCGGGCGCAACAGCCGACCATCTATTTTCGTTTCTCACCTCCCGTATCTTTATGCAGCACACGCCTCTTCCTCAGCGTTCAGGCTGCAGCACGACCCAATCCTGGCTGGATGGCGATGCCGACTGTGTGGTGAAGCCAAAGCCGCCCGTACCTGGTCACCAGCAAGCATTTCACCACGAGCCTGATCAGGGACCAGATGAAAGCTGGGCTGTAGAGAATTAGAGCTGAATGTCAGGAGCAGGATTTCCTGTCAAAGGGGATGATCAGAAGCAGGGAACTTTCGACCTGTTGCTAGTGTTAGTGGCTGTGTGGTTGGCTCAGACTTCTGCGACTTTATGTGGGGCAGAAGGAAATGCTGCCTGTCCCCGAGCCTTCTTCACGAGTGTCGGTAGGTTTGAGCTCACAGTTGTGGCCCTATATCAATCTATCTCCATGAGGATGTCCCTTGTTTTTTTCTGATCCTCTGATTTAGCCTTAAAGGTCTATCTGGTGTATTTCTTCACCGGGAGGCCTTCTCGACCTATAGGTCTCCTTGTGTACAGCTAGCTATCCACCAGGACTTGAGTTCCTTTCCCTCTGCGTAGCCCTTGTCAGACATATTTACTGAGAGTGGTTCCTGCCCCCTGTCTGGGGTACTGGTGTGTGTCAATACATCCTAAGAATGGTCACTTCATTACCTATATAATTTTAGATTTGATCTCCACTCTGTATTTCCTGTGACTCCTATAACAATCACTGGGACATTCTGACTGGGTCATTGAGTTTCTTTTACAGAGTCATCCCTTGCTTCCTCTGTACCTGGTGAGGGGACATCTGACAGCTGTTGCGTGTCTGTCTGTTGGTTATGTGCCTGGTTGATGAGAACTCCAATTCCTCACATTCCCTACCTATTGGGAGCTAGGATTGAATGGAATGAGTATGTATTCTAGTCCCGACTTCTAGAAAAATTGGAGTATATCTAAACAAGAACTCTAGGGTCACAGAGATAGAAATCCATTATCCGTCTGGGGCACAACAAAAAGACAGGTAAAAAGGAAAAGAAAAAGATGGGTGCTATAAACAATACAGGAAACTGGTTATTCGAATGAAGACAGGGCTGGGCTTATAGTTGGGGTAGCATGATAGTCAACTCCAGAGGGCTGGGTTGTAGCTCTAGCTCTCTAAATCACCCCTGAAACCAGGAATAGACATAGAAATGAGAACAAAGGCTGAGCTTACAAGTTGGGGTCCAGATGGCTTAGCTATTTCTGGGTTGAGGTGGCTAACAGAGTCATGAACCATGTAGGACCGAGTGAATGACTTATATACATCAGGACTCAGCTGTAATTTTAGTGTACAAATCTTTAGTTCTGCTGATTTATTTAGTATATCAAACTGTACCGAATGCAATGTCTTGGACAAGGTTCTCTAGAGCAGCAAAACCAGTAAAGTGTATATACAGAGAGAGAAAGAAAGATTTATTTCAAGGAAATGGCTCATGAAGTCACAGCGGCTGCTTAGTGTCAAGTTCATAGGTACGGTGTATGGTTGGAGGCATCTCCTGACTCGCATAACTGCATGGGTTTACAAATCCCCAAATCAACAGATCAGATGGAAGGCTGCTGGTTCAAGGGCAGAGGATGCTGACGAATCTGAAGAACCAGAAGTTAAATGATAATGATCCAGACGCAGAATTCAGAGCAAGCAAGTGAGGTTTTTGAATGGATATATATATATATATATATATATATATATATATATATATATATATATATATATATATAATTTTCAGGGAAGCTTAAAGCTGATTAGCTGATCACATCAGACCACATTGTTGGGGATGATTACATTATTACAGAACTGCTAAATTACTTCATTGCAGATTATACCATAACTGCGAAACCACTGAGAATCATGATCCCACCAAGTTGACCAAGAATCATCAATAGGCACAAACACTGATTCAGAATCCAAAGATCTCTTCTCTCTCAGTAGGTAGCTTTTTATTCTAAAATTGTTGTTCTGTAGTATTTGTGCTGTTTTCCCAGTTATCAGAATTGCCTGGAAGTTTTACTTCTAGGGACTGGCAGGGGGTATTATAGACCACTTTGGAACGTAATTGTCAACAAATGACTTAGATCAGATGAAGAGTTTTTATTTTCAGCAGCCCCTTCTCTACACTTGAATGTCTTCTTACTAGTTCTCTTCCTCTTATGTCCCACATTATTTTGGCTCTCTTAGGTGATTGTTGTGACCCCCCCCTTCCTCACTTACATTTCTTGACTACATTTACCCCCACTAGCTCCTTATTCTTAGCTGTTCAAATTATTCCCCGTGCCAGTGGTGTTCTTGAGGAGGAAGGAGGGCAGAAATAGCTGGTAGCCTTTGGACTCCAGGAGACAACATCCGGGGACCTTCTGGCATGCTTTGTGAAAAGACACTGGCAATGCTTTTTATTGTTGTTTCCGTTTCACACGCATTAGTGGAATTTAGGCTTTTTATCCCATTGAGGTAATTGGTTCATCATCTGATTGAAATCCCTGCATTTCCTGAGTTGATGGGACAAGTCATTAAAAAAGCAGGAAGCTGGCTCTGCAAGAAGAAATTGACTGATTTCGTGTGCCTTTAGACTTATCCCATTCTGAATGCTAAGCTCAAAATCACTCTGCTTTTCCTGGCCCTGGGCTTTACCTGCCTCCTTTATTTTCAGTTCAAACTGAGTGAGCCGCTTTCATGTTCAAAACCTGCTGCCATGGCCCCCACTGGGACTCATAGTGACTCTACAGGGCAGAGTAGAAGTGCCTCTTGGGTTTCTAAGGCCACAGATCTTCATGGGAGCAGACAGCCTCATCTTTCTCCTGGTCAGTGGTTGATGAAGTCAAACTGCTGACTGCAGTTAGCAGCCCATTCTACAACCACTATGCTACTGGGACTCAACCATTTATATATATTCCTCTTGACATTGGCTTATATAGCCTGAAAACTAGCAAAGGGTTTTCTCCTTCTCTCCCCTCTTTCTTCTTCTCCCTCCCCACTTTCCCCACTGCCCTTCATTGCCACGTTTAATAGAGTCTTCTAAAGAATGTTGGCTACTTGAGGAGCTGCTATTCTAATGAACGAAATGATCTTGCTGTTTTAGAAAGAGTACAAGACTATAAAATGATTCACTGACGTCGTTTTCAATTGATCCCTCCTACAAGTACAAGCTACCTATTGGAATTGCTTCTCCAGATGAAAAGGGAAAGGGCTGTTGTTAGCTCTTGTCAAACCAACTCTTTTTCAAGGCAACCTTGTGGACAACAAAACGAAGCACTGCTCAGTCCTGCATCATCCTCACCATCCGTGAGGATGTGCAAGTCCATTATTGCAGCTATTGGGTTCATCTAGCTCACCAAAGGTCTCCCAAGCCCTCCTTAGGCCTTCTCTAGCCATCAACCCCTCCTAAAGTCACGTCCAAAGCAAGCAGACCATGAGCTCTTGTGATCTATAAAGTTTTCTGTGGCTAATTTTTGAAAGTAGAGCGCCAGGCCTTTCCTTGCAGTCTTCCACTAAACCTGTTCGCCATGTGGGTGCCTGAAGTGCTCGTAGCTCGGCTTCCAGCACCATAACAACATGTACCCACCACAGTCTGACGGACAGGTCGTAGAAAGGTAAATTAATTCCTCTTTGAGGATTACATTTTCAAAACTTTCCCCACTTTGTACTCACTAGCCATTAATTGCCACTGTAATTAATGAGTGATGGCCATAGCAGAGCCCTCTATTGGGAACCTGGTATCTAGGACAAATCGTGCACGGAAAACTCCCACAAGAGCAACTGCGTGAGCGCACATCAGAGCAAATAATTCATTAAAATTTCCCACAGAGTATATATTT
The DNA here is from genome assembly GCF_050624435.1 of Tenrec ecaudatus. Classification (NCBI taxonomy): domain Eukaryota; kingdom Metazoa; phylum Chordata; class Mammalia; order Afrosoricida; family Tenrecidae; genus Tenrec; species Tenrec ecaudatus. The sequence goes on along the minus strand of NC_134530.1, from coordinate 148,392,360 downwards.
TGGTGTAACTAAACTGCTCCCCTTGTCCTCTCTGGGGCTCTCTTGGCTTCCCCAGTCACTTCCGGTTCCCTTCTCTCCTCCTCCTGCCTTGCCAGGGCTCCTCGCACCAATCTCCATGTCAGGCTCAGCTTCCGCTCTTATCTTCTCTCTCCCTCCTTCAGTCTGTAAGGGGCCCCGTCCTTCCCAGCCCGATGGAGCTGTGCTTCTCACAGGACTTCTCTTCTCTCTGATTACCTTTCTGCTGTGTAGTGTTTCTAGCTTCTCTCTCTTGTTTGGATTGGGGATTTTTGCTCTCATTTTGTTTGGCAGTGTTTAGGAACATGGCTGCTCAGCTTGCTAAGTGGGCCTTTGTGGCCTTCTCGTCCTTCTCCTTTGAAGGGGCCCAGAGCTGGGGCCGGTCCTCTCCATCTGTTTATTGGGCCCTCGTGTTCTCACTGAGACCTTGTATATCTCCTCTGCACAGGTCCTCTGTGCTGTTCAAAGTATGCAGCTGCTGTTGCATGTAAACGAGTCATCAGGAGTGACCCTGGGTGCAGCAGAAGGAACACTGTCCAGTCTTACCGTCTGTACAATCATGGCTCTGTTTGAGCCCATTGCTGCAGCCACTACATTAGAACCTCCCATTGGTCTTCCTCTTTTTCACTAAGCCTGAACTTTACCAAACAGAATGTCTTCCTCCAGGGGCTGGTGTCTTCTCATAGCATGTCCAAAGTGTGCGAGATGATATCCTTCTTCCCATCTTTGATTCCAAGATGCATTCTGGCTACGCTTCCTTCAAGACAGATTTGTTGTTGTTGTTGTTCTGACAGTTCACAGTAATTTCAATGGCTCTTTGTAGGTGCCATAATTTAAATGTATCAATTCTTCCTTGGCCTTCTTAATTCATTCTCCAACTTTCTAATGCACATGAGGAACTTCCACCACTTGTCTCTCAGTTTGTCAGACTGGGGTGGTTTGTGTGTTGCTGTGATGCTGGAAGCAATGTCACTGGTATTTCAAATGCCAGTTGGATCACCCAAGGTGAACAGGGTTATTTTTTGTTTGTATTAATTAAATACTTTTATTGGGGGCTCAGTGAACAGGTTTTAGCAGAGCTTCCAGACAGAATAGTCTATACAGAAGGAATCAGACTGCCACTTCTGATGAAATAGTCACTGAAAACTTTATGAATAGCAGAACATTGTCATATTTTAAATTTTTCATCGATAATAGTGGAATATTAGCAGACACAGTACTAGTAGATGAGCCTATCAGGTTGGAAGGCACTCAAAATACCACTGAGGAAGAGCTGCCTTCTCAAAGTAGAGTTGACCATAGTGATATGGATAAAGTTTTCAGGACCTCCATTTTCTGGTGGAGCATGACTCAATGGAAAAGAAGCAGTTATAAACATCTTTTAATAATTGGAATGTACAAAGTATGAATCTAGGAAAATTGGAAGCCATTAAAAATGAAATGAGTTGCATGAAGATCAATATCCTAGATATTGGTGAGCTGGAACTAACTGGTATTGGCCACTATGAATCATATGGTTTACTAAACTGGGAGGACAAATTCAAGATGAATGGTGTCACATTTCTCATGAGAAAGGACATTTCAAGATCTATCTTGAAGTACCATGCTATCTGTGATAGGATAATATTTGTTTGCATACAAGGAAATGATGTCAATACAACTATTATGAAATTTTACTTACCAAACACTAAAGCTAATGATGAAGGAATTGAAGAATTCTACCAGATTCCTCAGTCTGGAATTGATCAAACATGTAATCCAGATGCATTGTTAATTATTGATAATTGGAATGTGAAGGCTGGAAACAAAAAGGAAGGGTATAGTAGTTAGAAAATACAGCCTTGGTGCTAGAAATGGAGATTGTATGATAGAATTTTGCAAGACCAACAACTTCTTCATTGCAAATATCCCTTTTCAACAACATAAAATACTACACAAGTAGATTTTGATAGATAGAATATACAGAAATCAAATTGACTACATTTATGGGACGCGACAATGGAGAAGCTCAATGTTAGCAACCAAACCTAGCCTCCAGACTTACTGTGGGAGAGGCCATCCGTCGCTCATATTTCAAGTTGAAGTTGAAAAAAATTTAAAACAAGCTTACAAAAGCCAAAATATGATCTGAGGACATCTCCCTTGAAATCAGAGGACATCTCCCCAGCAGGCTTGATGCACTGACCACTAATGACATTACACGTGAAGATTATACATGAAGAAGAACTCAAGAATAGTATACACGAAGAAAGCAAAAGGTCATTAAAGCTACAAGAAAGAAAAAAAGATAAAAGTGGGTGCCAGCAGAGGCTCTGAAACTTGCTCTTGATCATAGAATAGTTATGGCAACTTGAAGAAATGATGAAGTAAAAGAGCTGTACAGACAATTTCTAAGGACAGTTAAAAAAATCAAAGGAAAATATACTGAAAGGTGCAAAGACCTGGAATTAGAAAACCAAAAAGGAAGAACACTTTCATCATATCTTAAGCTGAAAGAACTAAAAATATTTCAAGCTTTGAGTTGCAACAGAAATATTCTATGGGAAAAATCTTGAATGGTGCAGGAAGCATCCAAAGAAGTTTGAAAGAATACACAGAGACACTAACAAAAAAGAGGTAGTTGATGTTCAAGTATTTCAACTCTTCCAAGAGGTAGCATACAACCAAGAACCAAAGGTACTGAAGGAAGATGTCCAAGCTGCATTGAAGGCATTGGGCAAAAACAAGGTTCCAGGAATCTATGGAATACTAACTGAAATGTTTCAACAAACTGATGAAGCCCTAGAAGAATACACTCATTTATGCCAAAAAATTTGGAAGACAGCTACTTTGTCAACTGGAAGAGATCCAATTTGTGCCCATTGCAAAGGTGACACAGTGTAATGCAGAGATTATAGAATAATATAATAATACCATATGCAAGTGAAATTTTGAAGCTCATTCAACAGTGGTTGCATTAGTACAGAGACAGGGAGCTGCCAGAAATTGAAGTCACACTTTTTCCTTTAAGACTCCAGATGCTATATCTTTTGATAGCCGGGCACCATCAGTTTTCTTCACCACATTTGCTTATGCGCCCACTTTGTCTTCAGTGATCGTGTCAGGAAGGTGTGCATCATGGAATGCCAATTTAATAGAATAAAGTGTTCTTGCATTAAGTAAGTACTTGAGTGGAGGTCAAATGTCCATCTGCTGCCTTAATACTAAATCTATAGATATATGTACGTAGATCTATTTCCCCCCACCATCCTGTATAAATGTAAAAGATATATCATCTGGGGTCTCAAAGGCTTGAAGATAAACAAGCAGCCATCTATCTCAGAAGCAACAAAGCCCACATGGAAGAAACACAACAGCCTGCGTGACAACGAGGTGTTGAACGGATCAGATATCATGCATCAAAGAGCAAAAAAATCATATCATTGTAAGGGTGAGTGCAGAGCGGAGACCCAAAGCCCATCTGTAGGCAACTGGACACCCCCTTACAGAAGGGTCATGGGGAAGAGATGAGCCAGACAAGGTGCAGGGTATTAATGATGAAACATACAACTTTCCTCTAGTTCTTAAATGCTTCCTCTCCCCACTATCATAATCCCAATTCTACTTTACAAATCTGGCTAGACCAGACCAGAGGATGTACATTGGTACAGATAAGAACTGAAAACACAGGGAATCCAGGGAGGATGATCACTTCACGACCAGTGGTGAGAGTGGCAATACTTGGAGGTTGGAAGGAATGTGGGGTAGAAAGGGGGAACCGATTACAAGGATCTTCATATAACCTCCTACCTGGGGGATGTACAACATAAAATTTGGTGAAGGGAGACCTTGGACCATGTAAGATATGGCAAAATAATAATAATTGATAAATTATCAAGGGCTCATGAGGAAGGGGGTAGCGGGGAGGGAGGGGATAAAATGAGCTGATATCAAGGGCTCAAGTAGAAAGAAAACGTTTTGAGAATGATGATGGCAACAAATGTACAAATGTGCTTGACACAATGGATGTATGTATGGCTTGTGATAAGAATTGTATGAGCCCCCAATAAAATGATTTTTAAAAAATCAGATAAGGTATGCATTAGGGCTGTATCCTCTCACCATACTTGTTCAATCTGTATGCTGAGCAAATAATCAGAGACACTGGATTATATGAGGAAGAATGTGGCATCAACTTGCAATATGTAGATGATACAACCTTGCTTATTGAAAGTGAGCAGGACTTGACACACTTGCTGATGAAGATCAAGGATTGTCACCTTCAATGCAGATTAAAACTCAAAGTAAAGAAAAAGAAAATGGTCACAACTGGACCATTGGATAACATCAAAATAAATGGAGAAAAACTTGAAGTTATCAAGAATTTTGTCTTGCTTAGATACACAATCAATGCTGATGGAAGCATCAGTCGAGAGATCAAAAGACACATTACGTTAGGTTATTTTGCTGCACAAGACCTCTTTAAAGTAGAAGGCTAAGCTGTCACTTTGAAAATTAAGGCGCTCCTAACCCAAGCCACGGCATTTTCAATTGGCTCCTGTGCATGTGAAAGTTGGCCATTGACTAAGAAAGATTGGAGAAGAATCAATTCATTTGACTTATAGGTCTGGCAAAGAATATTGAAAGCACCACGGAATGCCAAAAGAACAAACAGATCTAACTTGAAAAGAGTACAACCAAAAAGCTCCTTGGAAGTGAGAATAGAGAGACTTCATCTCAAATACCTTGGCCATGTTGTCAGGAGGCCATGTTGTCCCTGAGGAAGGACATCATGCTTGGGAAAGTCGAAAGGCAGTGAAGAAGAGGAAGACCTGCAACAGGAGGATCGACACAGTGGCCACAAGTAGGGGCTCAAACATAACAGCGATTGTGAGGATGGTGCTGGACTGGGCATCATTTCTTTTTGCCGTACATAGGGTGGTTGTGAGTTGGAACTAAGGAGATGGCATCTAACAAGGACTACAGCAGGACATTGACAGTACCTAAGTTCTCAACGTGACAACTTTGCTCTAAAACTTCAAGGAGGTCTTGACAGCAGATTTGCCCACTGCCTTTTATTTCTTGACCGCTGCTTCCATGACTTAATTGTGGATGCAAGCAAAATAAATTCCTCGACAATTTGATCTTTCCTTCCTTTATCGTGCTGCGGTGTGTTGGTCCAGGTGTGAGGGTTTTGTTTTCTCTGAGTTGGGACCCCTGCGGAAGGCTTCAGTCTTCAGTCTGCATCTCTAAGTGTTTCAAGTCTACTTCATCCTTCACTTTTATCAAGCAAGGCTCTATCATCTGCATATCGCCGGTTGTGAATGAGCCTTCCTCCAATCCTGATGCTGTATTTGTCTTCATATAGTCCCGCTTCTTATATCATTTGCTCAGAATTCAACATGAATAAATATAGTGAAAGGATACAACCCTAATGTATACTTTTCCTGGCCGAAATCACATAGTGTTCCTTTGTTCTGTCGGAATGACTGCTTCTTGGTCTGTGTACCAGTTCTGTGGGAGCACAGCGAAGCTTTCTGGAATTCCCATTCTTTTCGATGTCATCCATAGTTTATTATGATCCATATAGCAGGATGCCTGTAACTGTCAGTACACCTGTAATTATCAATGCTTCTAGATTAAATGCCTGATCAATTTCAGACTGTAGAAGCTGATAAAAAAAATCTTCAGTATTTCATCTTTGGCATTGGTGATTAGTATATTGGTGGTTGACTAATAGTTATGATAACTGGTCTTTCCTGAAGGGGTATTGATATTATTCTAATACTGACAACATTGTACTTCAAGATAGATCTTAAACTGGTTTTCTTTCCTTTTTTAACATGAATGGGACACCCTTCCTCCTCAAGTGTCCACTCCTTGCATAGTAGACCAGATGACTGTCTGATTCAAAAGTGGCCAATATCAGTCCATTTCAGTTCACTAATGCCTAGGTTATTGATCTCCACACATTTTTGATGACTTGCAAATTATCATTTTAATCCCATTCGAAACATGTTTTGGTGTCAGACCGGCTCTTAATGCTGGTGAGTTAAATATAAATGGGACCCAGTCTTTAACGCCAAGCAGTACCCAAGGAGTTTGCATCTTAATATGATGCTGACCAGGTTTCGCCGCAGCTTCCAGACTAAGAGAGATGTCGAAGGAAGACCGGGTCCTCTGCTTTCTAACCACACCAGCCAATGAAAGCCTTCCAGCTCACAGCTCTCTGATCTCACGGTGCACCCTGTGCCCGGGACTGGGCCTGTGACAGCTCACAATCTCAACCGGAACAGCAGCAACAAAAGTTCAAGGTAGGTTAAGCTAAACTTTGTTGTTTAACACAACACCCCCAAATTAAGTGAGTTAAAACAATAATCTTTTGTTATTTCTCTGAAGGCTCTTGCTGAGTAGGCAATCTACGGATTGGGTGCACTGGGCGCACTGATACACTTGCAAACAGCGTCCGACTGGCTGGATGGAGCTGCGTCATCTAGACTGGCATCGACTGGGAAATTTTCCTGTATATCTTCCAGGTTAACATGAGCACATCTCATGGTACTAGCAGGACTTTAAGGGAGGAGAAAACATTTCCCAACCTCTGCTGTGTTCCACTTGCTGTTAGCCCATTGGCCAAAGCATATCACACAGACAAGCCCGGAATCAGTATAGGAGGGCAGGGCCACAGGGTGAGCGCTGGACCACTAAAGAAATCAGTCTCACTGTAGAGGAGTCAGGTAAGGTTTGTGCTTTGGAGAAATCCCACTGGCCTCTGCTTTTGAAGGGCGCTGCTAGCGGCAGGCAGGCCAAAAGCAGGATGTTGTAGGAGCCAGATCAGGGGTGATGAGGGCTCAAAGTAAGGCCTGGGTTGGGGAGAAAGGGATTTCTGGGGTTCTGGGGAGTCCATTACTATCCCCTCCTCTTTCTTATGTTCAGTACCAACTGAAGAGGGACTCATAGGTCACAGTTGTTGGTCAGAGAATGTGGCTTTGCTCAACTCCCTGGGCCCTCCTATCCCTTCCCCTTCACCGTTCGTCCAATCTCAGCCTTGAGGCAGCTGAGTAGAGTGGAAATAATATCTGGGATCCTGAGTTCACGCTGGTCGGAGACAAAAGGACGGGAAGGGATGAAACCGAGCACTTACAACTTTGAATAGCTGAGCTCCACCCAACCTAATATGAACCCGGAGAGTCACCTGTCAGCCAGGTGGAAGGAAAGGCTAAGAATCGTATTCTAGGGCAGAGGCCACAAACTTTTCCTACAATGGGCCATCGAGTAACTATTTTAGACCTTGCAGGGGTGTCAGAGCTTCGTATTGCTGCTATAACAGAAATGCCTTAAGCCAGTGACTCTAACAAACAGAAACTCTTTTGCCCCCTAAGAGGCTAAAAGTCTAAATTCAGGGCACTAGCTCTAGACTTTCTCTAAATAGAGCCTCTGGGTAAAGGTCCTTGTTTCTTTTCAACTCCTGTTCCTTGGTTAAGGAGCTCTGGTGGCATCGAGTACCAGGGTCAGCAGTTTGATTCCACAAGTCACTTCTTAGAAGAATGATGAGGCTCTCTGCTCACATAAAGATCAATAGCTTCAGAAATTCAAAGGGACAGGTCTACTTTGTACTATAGAGTTGTTATGAATCAGAATTGACACCATGGTAGTGGGTTCTTTGGGTTGGCCCCTTGATGATCTTCAAGTGGTATAACATCTACCTCCCCCATCTGCTCATTTACTTCTGTGACCAATTGGCTCATTTATATCTCAAAAGGGATTGGTTTGAGGACACCCAACATTGTCATGGCCACACTAACATAAAAGGGACATCCTATTCCCAAAAGGGATTACATGCACAGATGTTAGAATTTATAATACATATGTTCTATGAACATTAATCAGTCATTTGGTTTCTGTTTCAACTACTCAATTTTGCCATTATAGAAAGCAGCCACAGGCAACACATTGGCAAGAGAATATGACCCTAATCTAACAAAACTTTATTTGTGAATATTGACACTTAAATTTTTATGTGTCACAAAATTTCTTTTGATTCATTTCCAGCTAGTTAAGACATGTAAACCCTATTCTGAGCTCACAGTTGTTCAATAGTAAGCTATGGATTGGTATTCAATCAGGCATAGTTTTGATGGCGTCAGCCTGTTTCTCACCCCCCTTTCCTCTTATTGCACATCCCAAACAAAATTGTGTTTTTCTTCCCCCGAAAAAGAGGTAATGAATGGGTTGGGTTGGGTCTGTGGGCTACATTTTTTAACCCCTGATCTAATGTAAGTTCTCCCACAATAAAATGTGAAGTCAAGAGAAAGGAGTCTGTCTTTACCTTAGCCAGAGCCCCTGCACGTAATGTGCTTAAACTTGTATCTGTGAATTAAAAAAAAAAGTGTGTTAGCCTGAGTTGACTAGAGATCCAGATCCAGAGACACTCATATATATGTAATAGAGAGCTTTATGTCAAGAAGTAGTTATAGAGCAGGAAACAACCCAGCCCAGTCCAGCTCAAGGCCATAGTCTGATACTCGTTCCCATGTCCCTCTTCAGACTCATACAGTCACATGCAGTGATGCAGAATGCAGGATGATCACGGCCATGGTTACAACGTCTTGTGGATCCAATGGTGGTGGAAGCATCACAGGGCTCTGTCAGCAACCGGGGTCAGCCAGCAGGAATGTGAAGACAGATGGGGGTGGTGGTTCCCATGACCCTCCTTATGAGACGGCCACTCCCACAAGGAGGTACCATCAGGCTGTGCCCTGACTGACAGGTTGAATACCACCCCTACAACTTTCATATATCTTCAATTGACATGAAATGTGCCTACCGCAAAGCGGGGCTGTGACATTTATAAAATGAGATTATTGACAAAGGTAGAACCCAAACCCAACCCACTGCCATCAAGTCGATTCCGACTCATAAAGACTCTATAGGATAGGGTGGAGCTGGTGCTGTGGGTTTCAGAGGTTGTAACAGTCGATGGGATTAGACGCCACCAGGTAATGGGGAGGGTTTAATCCCTGGGTGGTACAATTAATGCCCTTGGCTACTAATCTGGTGTTTCATTTGCACCCAGAGTTGGCTCAGAACACAGACCTGCCAATTTGCTTCTGAAAGGTCTGACTTTGAAAGCCACAGATCTACTCTGACACACACAGTCAGCGTCAGAGTCACAGACACCAGTCAGAGTCAACCTGTGGACAACTAGCTTGGTGTAACAAGGGACAGTGTAGTTCTTTGGGACTAGTGACATGCAGAATTATTACTGTTTTCCATCCCTAGGCAGCAGGTGGCAAAAGGAGGAAGTGTGTACCAGAACCCAGAAAGAAGAGCTGCACTGGGGAGCTCTGGTCATTTGGTAAAGGACACGGATAACCTGTGGTGACCCGGCAGGGAGGAGGCCGGAGAGAGAAATACTCTGACCTCACTTTCCTTCTGCACGTTGACCCTCTGGTGGTATTTCCGGTGCACGGGTCTCCCCAGCCAGGGAGGAAGATGGGGACTGATGGAGAGTGGGAAATGGAGGGCGGTCTGTGTACTCCTTACAGGACCATCGAGAAGGGTGATAGGACGTATGAGCAGCAGAACCAGCACTTCCTGTCAGGGCCTTGGGGCCTTAAATGATCTTAAGAGCCAATTCTACCATTTTTTATAGCTCTAAAATAGTGCTCCGGACATCTTACAGTATTAAAGCAAGCTCTAGAAAAGGGGGAGCTCTCGTCCTTCGTTTCTGCCCCTAGACCCTCACTCCAAGGTAATATACTGGTGCAATTGTAGCCTGCGAAGGGGAGCGTCTCGGCACTACAGGAGAGTGACTTTCATGACAGGTACTTCCAGGCCTCGGGGCAGCACAAGGGACTGGGAAATGGGAGAGGACCTGTGAACATTTATGAAGTGGCCCCGCTGTGCCAGACCATTTGCACCTGGTATTAATCTTTTCCAAAACCATGCGAGGTAGTTTTATGATCCCCAGTTTGCTAGGGAGAAAACCGAATATCAGCAAGGTTAATTAACTCGCCCAAGGGCCGCACGGCTGGGAGAGGCACCGCTGGTGTTTGGAATCCCGTGTCCCATAAGCCATTGGTCCCCTAAGTCCTTTGGTCCTCGACTCTCATCGGGGAGGCAAATGCATCCCAGAGAGCCTGCGGGTCAGGCCTGCTCGGCATGGCCCTTGCGTCCTCAGTCAGATGGGCCAAGGGTGGCAGTGTTCAACATGCCGGGTGTCCATCGTAAAGAGAAGAGAGACATCTATTCTCAGGCACTTCAGAATCATTTTTCCCTCAGCTAGTCTCCCTTTCTGCAGAGATTATGGGTCACAATTCCCACGAAGATGAGGTTCCTCATTTCCTCTCTTTTGTCTCTGATAGCACATCTTGAAAACCTGAGGTGGTATTTGCAATGGCATAAAAGTAACCATTTCTTTTTTTTAAATTTGTAATAGTTGAAGAGCAAGGATGTCACTTTGAGGACTAAGGTGCCCCTGACCCAAATCATGGTGTTTCCAATCACCTCCTCCACCTGTGAAAGCGGGCCAGTGACTACGGAAGACTGAAGAAGAATCGATGCATTTGAATTGGGGTGCAGTAAACCAGTGGTTCTCAACCTTCCTAATGCTGCAACCCTTTAAGACAGTTCCCCATGTTGTGGCGACCCCACCCATAAAATTATTTTTATTGCTACTTCATAACTGTAATTGTGCTACTGTTATGAATCATAATGTAAATATCTCATATGCAGGATGTATTTTCATTGCTACAGATTGAACATAATTAAAGCATAGTGATTAATCACAAAACAATATGTAATTATATATTGTGAAATATTTACTTCTAATTCCAAATAAATGAAATTTTGTCATGTAGCATGGGTAACAGTCTTCATGCTAGGTACTGAGATGGGGGCATATCTGCATGTGGGTGGACCTGCCTGGAGAGGGATAGAGGAGCGGTGTCAGTGTTCCTAAGACCATAGGAAATAAGTGTTTTCCTATGGTCTTAGGCGACCCCTATGAAAGGGTTGTTCAACCTCCCCCCCCACCAAAAGAGGTCGTGACCCACAGGTTGAGAACCACTGCTGTAAAAGAATATCGAAAGTACCATGGTCTACCAGAAGAAAGAAATCTGACCTGGAGGAAGTACAGCCAGGATGCTCCGAAGGAGCGGGATGGAAGGACTTCTTCCCTCATTCTTTGGCCATGCTGTCAGCAGGAAGAAGTCCCTGGAGAAGGCCCTCGCACTTGGTAAAGTAGCAGGCCAGTGAGCAAAAGGAAGTCCTTGAATGAGATGGATTGACACGGTGGCTACAGCTACGGGCTCAAAGGTAGTAATAATTGTGCGGATGGTACAGGACTGGGATGTGTGAATGAATAACAACCCCATGGACTTAACAGCATCACAGTCTTTACAGGAGCAGAGGACCGGGGATCTGCTCCTCGATCGATGGGCAGATTTGAACCACCGACTTTTGGGTTAGTAGCTGAGGTACCTTGGCCCCTAGTTCTTCTTTTAAATAACCCTCAACTACGGGGCTTGACCTCAGACTCTAAGCCTTATTCCTGTCATGTGCTGTCTCTATGGCATTGACTGAAAACCAGAGGCTTCCGGGTGAAACAGTCTCTGTTCTGTCTTCTTCAAGACCTCTTTTCACCTTCTGCTGCCTGCTGCCTATCTGGGTATTAATTTGCATCAAGCTATAGTTAAATCTTAAACATACCTCTGAAGTTGTATTTTGTTTCACCAGTCTGAAAATTGGATTGGATTAAAAATTGATTTTTCTAGAATGTCTCCCACTTTGGAGAACAGCAAATTTTATAAATGCTTGAGTGTGAATGGAACTCTTAGAAGTTGAGGCAAATTATACGTGTGTGTCTTCAGAGCAGAATTGAGGGGCAGGGAGAGTGCATTTTGGTTTTTAAAAAATCCCAGCTTATCCATCAAGATATGGAAGATTCTAGCTTGCTTAGTGTTCTCCTCAGAGGATCAGATGGAAGGTAAGCCTTCTAGTGGTTATTTCAGAATGTTGTAGTCCCTGTAGGAGCTGTAACTCAGTCCCCTGCACCATCGGAAAGCTGAGTTTTCTGCGTTACAGTTCTATATAATTTACATGCTATGCAAATCATGCTCCACCAAATACCATCCAGGACATGTATTCTTCTTCAAATGAGCTAAACACGGCCTCCTCTTCTGCTCAATCAATCCCCTGGCAAAGGCAAATGTACGAACAGTTGTCTGACATGTGCTCTTGCTTATTATTGCTTCTGTGCTTAAAATTACACAACTGGACAATGACAGAAAATTCATGGGCTCTCATTTCATGAACCTCTGGGTGTGGCTGCTCAAGGTGTATGGGGACAAAAGATGACAGAACGGAGGCTGTTTCTGGAGGGCTTTGCGAATAAAGCACAGAAGTACATGGACTAACTTTATATTGCCAATTAAACAATAGTTTAAGGTGTAAGGGAGAAGCTGTCTTAATTCCAGAAAAGCATTTCTCGTTCCTTATCACATTCTAATGATCATCAGTCCCTATTGATGTTATTGGAATAGCTCCACTGTGAAGACGGGTTGAGGGCAGTCATTCCACTTACCTGAGCCTCAGGTACACGGTTTGTTGGCAAGGTGCTGGCATACACAGAGGAATATACATATTTAAACTCAGACATGCTGGGCTCAGCAGCTACCTCTCTGAGAAACATAAGGGACATTGTTTTAGAGTTGGATAAGAGAGAACTCGATTTGACTTCTCTCGTGCAGTAGTCACAACAGTCTGAAAGTGCTCTGAAGGAGTAATTGAGCTGGGAAAGGGTCCCGGAGCTCAATTAGGCAGCAATCAACCCCATCATCAACAATTTCCATGCTGTACGAACTATGGGCGCCATTTCCCTCCCACAGGCCTGCCTGGAATCCTGGTTAGTCATGTGACTTAGTGACTAAGGCTCTCCTGGCAGAGGAGGTTCAAGCAGTCTGAGCTTGAGTAAGACATTCTTTCTAAATCCTCATTTCCAAAACAGAGATAAGATTCGTATCCAATTCACAGAGATGTGCGAGGCTCGAGGAGAACAAACCACGTGCAGTACCTGAGGCTAAGTGTTCTTGAAATACTAGTTACTATTTACTGTTCAGGGGCCCTGGTGCTTGTTGAGCTCCTAACTGGAAGGTTTGAAGTTTGAAGCCACAAGCTGCTCTGAGGGGGAAAAATGAGGCTTTCTACTTCTGTAAAGGTTCACAGACTCAGAAACCCACAATGTCCGTTCTGCCGCGCCCTCTAAGGGTCTCTATGAGTCAGAATGGACATGAAGGTGGCAAAGGAGTTAAGGCGCTAGCCTGGTGACCCACAGGGCAGTGATTTGAACCCACCAGCTGCTCTTCTGTAAGAGTTACAGCATTCAAAATCCTCTGGGACAGTTCTACTCTGTCCTATAGGGTTGATCGGAGTCTCTATCAGTTTTGTGGCCGTAATGTTTTGCTTTGTTGTAATTGTTAACATGTTTAGAAGTGGAGAATGTTTTTTCCTGCTAAGGACCACTGGATAATGGAACATAATTCGAGGACCATACAGGTCAAACATCTAATTAACTCAGCCCTAAAGCCAAGAAATTTAGAAATCTTGGCCAACTCACTGGAAAAGATCCATATTTATACCCATTCCAAAGAAAAGGGACCCAATGGAATTGTCAAACTGTAGAACAGTATCATTGATATCACATGCAAGTAAAATTTTGTTGAAGATCATCCAACAACGATGACAGCAGTACATTGACATGGCGCTGCCAGAGGTTCAGGCTGGATTCAGAAGAGGACATGGAACAAGAGATATCCTTGCTGATGTCTTGGCCCAAAGCAGACTAGCAGAAAGATGTTCACTTGTGCTTTATTGACTATGGATCATAACAAACTATGGATAGTCTTGATAGGATGGGCATTCCAGACCACTTGATTGTGCTCATGTGGAACTTGTACATGGATCAAGAGGCAGTTATGCAAACAGAACAAGGGAATACTACTTGGTTTAAGATCCAGAAAGGTAAATATAAGAGTTGTATCCTCCTACCACACTTGTTCAATCTGTATGCTGAGCAAATAATCAGAAAAACTGGATTATGTGAAGAAGAATGCTGTATCGGGATTGGAGGAAGGCCTAATAACAACCTGCACTATGCAGATGGCACAACCATGTTTGCTGAAAGTGAGAAGGACTTGAAACACTTATTGATGAGGAGCCAGGATTACAGTCTTCAGTATGGATTAAATTGAATGCAAAGAAAACAAATATCCTCACAATTGGACCAATAGGACTCATCACTGGACTATCGTGCTAAATGGAGCAGAGGTTGAAATTATCAAGGGTTTCATCTTGCTTGAGCCACAATCCATGCTCATGCAAGCAGCAGTCAAGAGATTAAACGGCACATTGCCTTAGGGAAATCTGCCTCACGAGACCGCTGTGAAGTGTTGAAAAGCAAGGAGGTTACTTTGAGAGCTAAGGTGGGTCTGCCGCAAGTCAGGGTATTTTCAGTCACTCCAGGTTCACGTGAAAGCTGGATACTGATTAAGGAAGACTGAAGAAGAGCCCATGAATTTGAACTACAGTAACTGATGAAAAATATTGAAAGTACCGTGGACTGCCAAGAGATACAAACATCTGTCTCAGGAGCCAGAATGCTCCTGGGAGAGGCAAGGGTGGTAGACTGGTTTCACTTACTATGGAACATATTTTTAAGGGTGACCAGTCCCTGAAGAAGGAGTTCTTGCTTGGTAAAGTGGAGGAGCAGGAAAAAGAGGAAGGCCCTTGAGATGCATTGACACAGTGGCTGCAACAATGGGCAATTGTGAGGATGGCCCAGGCCTGAGCAGCGTTTCGTTCTGTTGTCACAGGGTCACTGTGAGTCCGAACCAACTCCATGGTATCTAACAACAACCATGTGATGGTGGAATTGCTTCTCCTTGGTGGGGCATGTAATGTTAGCTGGTATTGATGACTCAGTGGGCCTTAGATGGCCTTCGGAACAGGCATCCCCATCCCTGTCGCATCCTTTCTCTTAGAAGAAAACCATGGTGACTAGCTTCCAAAGATGAGCCATTTCAACCCTAGGGAGCAGAGTTCTACTCCGGCATGTTTGAGGGGGCCATGAGACAGCATCAATTCCACAGGAATGAGGTTTTTATTTTATTTATTTATTTTTCAACTGCCCACGTTTCCTTTTTCTTTCCTTCCCTATTGGGACTGGGATGATCAACCTGACCTATCTCACCTAACAAATGCCTCACTTTATTGTATATCGTCCTAGTACTCCTTTGGATGGGTCTTAAGGGTAGTTGTATATTACATACCTAGGCAGGCCTAGAGTACAATTTCTGCAGTGAACTTGATTGTATAGTTTGGGTAATGCCTCAATGCACAGGCCATATTCCTTTGGTGCTAACGTATCTCTGAGATGTTTGTAGCCTTGCTTTGTATCTGTAAATCCCCCAAAATACTCTTTTTTTTTTCTCTTTGAAACCATTTTATTGGGAGCTAATACAAATGCCATGTCATTCCATAGTTCAATCACATCAAGCAGTATCGTACAATTGCTACCACCATCAGTTCCAGAACATTCTCTTCCTTGTTGAACTTCTTGATGCCAGCTCCTCTGTACCCTCTTCCGCTTCCTCGTCTGTACCCCCCAGGAACTCTTATTCTGCCTGCTGTCTCTATAAGTTCATCCATCCTGGGTTACATATACCAAAAAAACCCAGAAAAAACATAACAAAAATTCAAGAGGGTTACTCCTGATGACAAAATATATCTGAAAGAAACCCCAATATGAAAAAACAAAACACATAGAAAATGTTGAAGGCCAGATCAGAAGGGAGGATCAACTGACAAGGTTTTAACCTTTCGAGTCAGAGTTGCCATTTTGATTTCCTATAGTCATCTCTCCAATATTTGGCGACCCGTTTCTTCCCATGCCTCTATTATCGGCTAATTTCCTGTGTAGATCTCACAAATGTATCTTGGGCTTCCGCTGTCATCCATAGCTTTCTGAAAACCAGGATCTCACAATGTAGGCTCTGATACGATTCCCTCCTTTGGCTTTGGCTTATAGGATTTACAATCCTTAGGTCACCAATGTTGGTGTGCTTCTTCGACGTGGACTTAGTTAACATCTCACTTAGATGGCTGCTTGTCTGGAAAAAAGCTTTTAAGATGCCGACATTATTTTATCTGATAGTTGGGCATCATCTGATTTCTTCACCACACTTTGCTGTAGCACCCACATCTCCTATGTGCACTTCCTGAGGGTGAGCATCCAGCGGGGCCATGATGTAAGAACAAATTGTTCTTAAATTGGAGCTAGGATTTAGTGTGATCCCAAACCCCTTCCTGGATCTAATTGTGTGTGTGTGTGTGTAGTTTTTTTTTTTTATATCTGTCTCTGGCTTCCTTTAGAGACTTTCTTCTTAATTTACAGTAGAGATTCTAATAGATCATCTCCCCTGGAGCATAAAGACACTTCTGTTAATTTTGTCATTGATTATCCCCTGGCACTAATTTTTTACAACCCTGTTGAGAGGGCTATTAGGCCAATGTAGACGAATTCCATGTCATAATACCTGAATTATTCACTTGCACAGAATCAATCCTTTCGTGGCTGGACACTACACAAACAATATAGCTGGTTCTCAGGGGAAATTTACAATACTGTTCACTGACAATGTCAGTAACAGGTTCACTGGGATACTATATATCTTAATATAGCATATAGTGCAGAGCTTTACGAAGTCAATGATTATCCATTCAATTCTCTCGGTATAGTTGACAAGATACCTTCTCTTTCAAACACCATGGATTTCAGTCCTAGGTCCTCAGGTTACAAGGTGTTTAAGAGACAGTCCAGTTCACCCAGTGGAGTTTCTGTATCAGAGCTCTCTGGTGCAAACTTGGGGGCATGTTGTGTGCTTTGAAAATTCAGAATCCAGTACCCCAATGTTCTATGGCATTTGGCCTGGGTCCCCAGGATGTGCCCAGAAACTCAGGCCAATGTGGCTTATTTGGTGCACAGTACCAGAGACACCCCCCCAGTTAGTGTCCTTAAATGTATTTTAGTCATTCCTCCCTCACTTGGAGGTGTTGCTCCCCCTTTTTCTACCAATAGTCATGCACGTGTGTTCTCCCAGATGTCTGCTCCCTTTCCGCTCGCCTGACTTGACTTCCCATCACAATCCCTCATCCCTCTGATAGGGATGTCTACCTGTTCGGGGTCCTCATCATAACTTTGCCTGGCAGCCGCTAAGTGGTCGACCTTCCCTTCCCCTCCCTTGACAATTTGACCCCTGCCAAGCGAGGAGCCTTCTGCCAAAGCGACCTGCCAGACACACACGTAGACAGGGTGTTATACGGTTCATGGGTACCAGTCAGGTTCCCTACTACTAACAGGCAGTCTTATTGGTAATAGATGCACCCTGACATTTTCAGGATAAATCTCACCTTTCACTTTCAAAATTACATAGATACTTAATTTATGTGATTGATTTTTATGGTATAAGTAGTCCTCAATTTAGGATGAGATTTCATTTTGACTGTTGGAAATTGCCTTCGATAGATCTCTCTCTCTCTCTCTTTAGTTTTCATTATTATTGCCTTTTTTTTTAATCACTACCTGTTTAACTCTGACCTGTATTTGTCTTTAGAGATTAGAAAACTTTCATCTAAAATTACAGATATATTTTACTACACACATAAAAATATACAAATCCTAAAAATAGACTCCAAAATTAGATAAGAACTTTCAGTGACATTACTTCTTTTGCCAGACATAGTTGGAGGTCATAAGCAGTGTAGGTGTACCAGTCAGAGACACTTTCACAGCTGGGCTCCAGGTTAACAACAGCTGCTTTTTATTGTACCAGACCCTGAGTCAGAATACATTGTGGGCCTGCAATGGTGAGTCTTCAAGGAAGTCAGTGTCATACCAGGAAATGATACCATGGACTATCTGCAAGAGAACGTCTGCGAATACCACCAGAAAACCACATGCTATAGCACTGTAGCCCACACGACTAATGAAAAGATGTATAAAACAACAAAACAAAAGGATGGGTGGTGGTGGTGCGGTTTGTTGTAACTCAAATATGTGGCAAGTCAGGTACTCTATGCAATGGGCCTCAGTGGACCCCCAATACCCTACCTCCATGCTTTTGTGTAGTACCTTCCCACATTGATGCTGGGTGTGATCGTGTGGTCTGCTTTGGCCCAGGGATACAGTAGCAAATTTGACATTAACAGAGGCGTGAAGCTTCTCCTTTATACTGAGTGCTCTTCCCCTGCTGTGCGAAGAAGCCTGAGTCAGCCTGCTGGAGGTGGCGACAGAGCCAACAGCCAGCACCAACAGCCATACATGGGGCTGAGGCCGTCTCAAACCACACAGCATCCTCCGAATTGCCATGCATTGCGGCCGTCTGGGTTGTCCCGGCAAAACCATCCCTGGGGAAAAAACATCTGAGACTTACAAGCTGGGTCCAGTCTGAATTGCTAACCCATGGATGCTGAGATGGCACCGCAGTACTCACCAACAGAGCTCGCAATTGATATATGTAGTGACAGACACTCTGTCTCTCTTCTGTGGTTTTAGCAAAGGCAAGAGAGAACTATGCATTTTTAGTGCATGAAAAGAAAGTGTAATTCATCTGTGGCAAAGCCAGAAAGCTCATTTCTTTATCTTCGTGGACTGGGGATAAACAAGAATCAAAGTCCGGGCTGTTATTTTAAAAGTATAGTAGTCAGACCCTTCGCCTTAACAAAGTGAGACTTTCTGGAGGGCAGGGGAGTAGTTTGCTGGCAGCAAAGACATGTCGTGCTGCTGGGATGGCCCCCTGACATCACATTGTGCGATGGATGTAGCGCCGATTCTCCCTCCTGACAGGCAGCGCATGGTTACGCAGACATTTCCAGCAGTGTGTGAAGAACATAGACTTTCATCTGGCAAACGGAGGCAGCCAAGTGTTCAAGGAAAATCTGGGAGGCACGGTTGAGGAACATGGCTGCATAATCTGTATTTATGACACGGAACTGCGTGGGGAATTACTCTGGAAGGGTCTCAAGGACTCAAGATAATGACTCAACCCCCAAGACATAGATGCATTCAGGGCAGAGAGAGACATACCAAAGCATCTGACTTCTGTCTTGTTCCGGCCCAGCATCCAGGTCAAAGCTAAACCACTGCCAATGCTTGTCAACTCTCCCACACAAACAATGAACACACACTCCGTAAAGGGCTGGATCAAGGTCACAGCATCAGGATTGCTGAGGGGCTTAGGAAGGAGGGAGAATTAAAACAAAAATGTCGGGTTTGTCCGGAAAACTGAGTCCACTAACATCATCACAGGAACTGGAAAGACACGTCTGCTAGCTACTCACTCTGAGAAAAGAGGGTGGGCATTTGAACTGATTCTGATGATAGCGAAGAGGAGAAGGGAAAAGCAGAGGAAGAGAAACAGTAGGGGAACTACTTTAGCTTCACTCAGCTTTCCTCAGGCAGTTGCATTATATATATATATATGTATATGTATATGTATGTATATGTATATGTATGTATGTATGTATGTATGTATGTATGTATGTATATATATATATATATATATATATATATATATATATATATATATATACTCTTCTTCTCCCTACGAGGTACCTGAGGTGGGAAAAGATTTTACTGAGGGAAGTTCAAAGGTGGTTTTGAAATTTTAATTTGAATATTTACAAAAATAGGAAAGGCATTTGTTTTCCCTCGGGAGTCACTGTCTCTCTGTACGGCGCTCTTGTCCACAGCCAGCACCCTTTCCATGAAATGCTCCACTGGCTTCCACAATAGTTTCTGTGTTGGGCGTGGGACCTAGCTCTAAGACAAGACACTTTATAGATAACCATTGTGACCACAATGGTTGGTTGAAGGATGTGTGTATGACCCAGCCAGGACCCAATGACATCCCATAAGGCTTCTGGGATCGAGGCAACTATTTTCTGGCTCTGTCTGAAGCCTAGGCTACTCTGCCATTTGGCTACTGTGACATATGCACACAGAACCTGGGATAGAAGCCAAATAATGATGAAGCATTGTCTGAGCGCCGAATCTAGCCGCATCTCATATGAGCCTACCCCCTGGACATTTCAGTTAGATAGGCCAATAAATTCCATGTTAGCTTAAGTCTACGTTGCTGCCAAGAGCATACCAACTACGCATCCCTGATCAGATTTCTCCCTTATGAAACAAGGAAATTCAGCAAGAAGATGCGTCGCATCTATCTGCAGTCTGTATTTGTGATTTTAAGAGAAGAATGGAGAAGGAGGGGCCTTATTATATTTTGAAGCAAAACAAGGACTTCTGGATAAACTGCCTCCCATGCTTGCAATCAATTTAACAAGATTTATGGGGTGCCCGCTGTGCTTTAAACGTGTTATTTCTTCCTTTCTGCATCACCAAGGAAGGTAATGTATATAATCCTGTTGAATGCCATTTCCATCATAGGTAGAAATGTGCCCTTGAGCATGGAATTGCTAGCAGTCGGGAAAGCAATTAAAGTGAGAAAAGTGCATTATCATCTTGTAAATAGCATTTGTTATACCTGTATGAATGCAGTCTGTACCTTTTATAAATATTGCCTAACACTGTGTTTTTAACCAGATTTAGGTGGGCATAAAATATCCTTGACTTTCAAATGTTCTATTAACTTGAACATATTGGGAATGCTTAGCAGCAATGAAGTACTGAAAATGCCAAAGAAATTAATGGCTTTGTGCTGTACTACTGAAACATGCCCACTAACATTTAAAATTCCGTGTCCCAGGACATCACTCATATCTGCTGACGTAAGCTGAAAGGCCTGGATCTGCTGGCTGGTTCTGGCCATTTCTCAAGTCTCTTTTGGCTGGGCTTTGTTTTTCTCTCTTTTGCTTCCTTTCTCCCGACCTCCATCCTTCTCCTTCCCTCACCCCGAGTTTCCAGAGATTGACAATTGTATTAATAAGAGATTAGAAATGGATTATACCCGAAGAACACATTATGCTTGGCCAGGATGTACTCATGTTTCCTAGTTAGAAGCAAACATCACACACACTCACACACACACACACACACACGAACTAAGTAGCCGTGTCTGGTTTAAAATATTCTTGTAAAGTCAAAGTTTATTGGCCCTGAAATCCACAGTTTCCAGGGAAAACTCCCAGGGCACTGATTGTCAAGGTGGACCATCAGTGTCACAGCAGAGGAGTGGGCTCCGAGGCACCCCTGTTCACACCCTCCTACAGATGATGTCTAATAGAGAAGGCAAAGTGTCCATGACAACCCAAGCCAGGCCCTTGAACTACTTGAGGCCCCACAGCATGCCTTTTCAGTAATCTCACATCCTTAGAAACACGCATACAAGTGTATTCTTCATTGCTAAATGTAAGGACATGGTTTACTTGGGAATATAAACCACTAGTGTATTGCTCAAATGATCACTCTGGATGGTCCTTTTTCATTTATTCACTAACATTTGTTAAGTACTTACTATATGCCAGAGATTGAGCTAGGCACCAAAATATTGCTCCCCTACTCTACATCTCCTTGTCCAAGCACTACAGGAGCCTTCAATTAAAAACATCTACCACTAGTCTCCTACCATGCACCAATCAGTTGGCCGTTTTGAGTGGCTTGTGTGTTGCTGTGATGCTAGATGCTATGTCCCCAGTATTTCAAATACCAGCAGGCTTACGCATGGTCACCACATATCAGTGGGGTTTCCAAACTAAGAACTCTTAGGAAGAAAGGATATTGAACTCGGTTCTGAGGAGGTAGCCACTGAAAATTGTATGAATAGCAATGGAACGGTATCAGATGCACTACCAGAGGATGGACCCCTCGGGTTGGAAGGCCCTCAAAATACGGCTGGAGGAGAGCTGCCTCCTCAAAGCACAGTCACCCTTAATGACGTGGGTGAAGTAAACCTTCCAGGACCCATGCTTGCCGATGGGGCCCAACTTGAAGTGAGAAGAAACACCTGCAAACATCCATGAATAATTGGAACATGGAACATACTAACTACCAATCTAGAAAAATTAGAACTTGTCATCCTGAAATGGAATGCATAAAAATTAATAGCCTATTTTGTCTTACCACTGTGGATGCCGGCTAAGGCTTAACCTTAGCTCTGCCACAGTCTTGGGCAGAGCAGGGCTCCTTTGGAGGGCCCAAGGGCTTCACTTCAACACAGCCACAGCTTGCTGCTGCTTCTGTAGGGCAGGGTTTAAATCCTCTAGCGCCACAGTCAGGCGGTTGGGGCATGCTGGATCTTAACTTTTGTTTCTCTTTTCTCTTTCCCACCCCCTCCTCTCCCCCACAGTCTAAGCAGGCTCAGGTTTTTTTTTTTCTTCCCTTTCCTCTCACACTACCGGCCTCCAGGCCACTCCCCTTTGCCTAGGGAAGCGCTTCTCAACCTGTGGGTTGCGACCCCTTTAGGGGTCAAACAACGCTTTCACAGGGGTCACCTAATTCATAACAGTAACAAAATTACAGCTGTGAAGTAGCAATGAAAATAATTTTATGATTGAGGGAGGTCACCACAACATGAGGAAATATATATATAAACATTTTATTGGGGGCTCATACAACTCTTATCACAATCCATAATACACCCATTGTGTCAAGCACATTTGTACATTTATTGCCATTATCATTCTCAAAACATTTGCTTTCTACTTGAGCCCTTGGTAACAGCTCCTCATTTTCTCCTCCCTCCCCACTCCCCTCTCCCTCATGAACCCTTGATAATTTAGAAATTATTATTATTTTGTCACATCTTACACTGTCCAACGTCTCCCTTCACCCACTTTTATGTTGTCCACCCCCCAGGAAGGAGGTTATATGTAGATATCTATAATCGGTTTCCCCTTTCTACCCCGCCCTGCTAGTATCACCACTCTCACCACTGGTCCTGAAGGGATCATCTGTCCTGGATTTCCTGTGTTTCCAGTTCCTATCGTACCAGTATACATCCTCTGGTCTAGCCAGATTTGTAAGGTAGAATTGGGATCATGATAGGGGGGGCAGGGGAAGGAAGTATTTATGAACTAGAGGAAAGTTGTATGTTTCATCGTTGCTACAGTGAACCCTGACTGGCTCATCTCCTCCTGTGACCCTTCTCTAAGGGCATGCCCAGTTGCCTACAGATGGGTCTTGGGTCCCCAATCTGCAATCCCCCTCATTCACAATGATGTGATTTTTTGATCTTTGATGCCTGATACCTTTGACACCTCGTGATCACACAGGCTGGTGTGCTTCTTCGATTTGGGCTTTGTTGCTTCTGAGATAGATGGCCACTTGTTTACCTTCAAGCCTTTAAGACCCCAGATGCTATATCTTTTGATAGCCGGGCACCATCAGCTTTCTTCACCACATTTGCTTAGGCACCCACTTTGGCTTCAGTGATCATGTCAGAAAGGTGAGCATCATGGAATGCCAATTTAATAGAACAAAGTATTCTTGCACTGGGGGAGTACTTGAGTGGACGCTCAATGTCCATCTGCTACCTTAATACTAAACGTCTAAATATATGCACATAGACCTATTTCCCATCCTCATATATAAATATATTTACATATGTACATGCCTTTATTTGGACCACTATAAATGCCCTTTGCCTCCTAATTCTTTCCTCAATTTCCTTTTACTTGAGGAACTGTATTAAAGAGTTGCAACATTATGAAAGTTGAGAATCACTGGCCTATGGCAATTACACCTGCCCTAACACCTAACTGGGAGAGCTCCACCCTCTGTGGAGTAACACACAGCTGGGAAAATCCCACCTACCTTCCACCACAGGGGAACTCATGCCTACCCTCCAAGGCCCTTTAAGTGGCTGGGGAAATCCTGCCTCCCTTTGGGATGCTCCACATGGCTGGCGGAGCCCCTATCCATTCCACATGGTTAAGGGAACTTTCTCTGACCTGACGTAGTGCCTCACATGGCCTAAGGCAGATCTGCCAATACTCTCCAGTGATCCATACTGCTGTAGGAACCTCTGCCCTACCTATGTGGTGATCTAGCAAACTAGGGCAATTCTTCCCACTGTGCACTGTGCTTTACACCACAGGAAGCACACCCACCTGCCCTCTGTGGCACTCTCATTGCAGCAGGCACCCTTGCACGCCCTCTGAGGTGCCCAAGCTGCTGTGGGCCACACCACAACTTCCTGTGAGATCATCCAGTGCAGTGCAATCCTCACTGGTCCACAACCACCCAACCAGCATCTCCTGAGAGGACCATCCAACTTGCCCTCCAAGTAATAGAATACTGGGTGGCTAGGGAAACAGTGAAACCACAGGAGGATACAGTGGTAGACCAACCCCACAATGCAATTAGCTGAAGGCAATTCAAAGAAGCATTCATATGAGTCTCCTAAAGAGAGAGCCCAATGTGCTTTGACTCTGGAGAATAGTATCAGACTTCTTTAAAACAACACAATGCAAACAGCAATCATCCCCAAACAACAACAACGAAAAAACAGGAGAAACAAAAGGCCATGTGGGTAGAAGTCCTGAACCTAACAACGTGTATAGAAGAAGCAGAAATTGATCTGCCACAGAAAGAAATTTTCAGAATGCTGCGTGGGGTCATACAGGACATGAGGAAAAGATACAGAAAACGGTTAAAATGATAGAGGAGATAAAGGTCACACACCAAAGGGAAATAAAAGACCTAAGGGACAAGATAACAAAATCCAGTAACAAATTCACAGACTTTGCCAACAGACTTGAAGAGGCAGAGAATCGCATCAGTGACCTAGAGGATAACTAGGCAACTTCAACAAATAGGAAAGGCAGTCAAATAAGATAATCAGAGAAGCTGAAGAAAACCTGAGAGTCATGTCTGGTGCTATGAAGAGGAACAACATTAGAATAATTGGACTACCTGTACAAGATACAGTGAATAAGTCAAAAGCAAAAATAGTGAGGGGATTCTTAGAGGAAAACTTCCCCAGCTTAATGAATGAAAACCAGGCAACCATTTAGGAGGCTGAAAGAATTCCAGTTAGACTGAATGTCCAGAAGAAGTCACCAAGGCATAAAATAGTCAAACTATCCAACTTTGAGGAAAAGGAGAAAATCATGAGAGCAGCTAGGGAAAAACAAGCAGTCACCTATAAAGGTCCCCAAATAAGAATATGCTTAGATCTATCAGCAGACACTATGAAGAAGAGGAGAGAGTGGAGTAACATATTCCAAAAATTGAAGGAAAACAACGCAAACTCAAGAATATTCTACCCAGCCAAATTATCAATCAAGATAGTTGGAGAAGTAAGAGTCTTCCCAGACAAGGAAAAACTCAAAGAATATGTTAGAAGAAACCCAGCCCTACAAAAGATCCTTGCCAACCCAGTGTGGGCAGAAGAACAGCACTCACTGAGCACAAATAAGAGAGTACCACATAGAACAACCCTACCCAGAGGACAACAAAGAGAAAACAGCCCCTGTGATAGCATTGGCTCAAGGGTGGAAAGAAGGCAAGAATGAGCCACACACACACACATGCACAACACACTGATAAGAATGGGAGATAGGAAAATACCCAACACAAAAGGCACAAGATGATATCACAGAGTCCACAGATAGATGTAATAGCTCCGAATATCAATGGACTAAACTCAGGCATTAAAAGGCAGAAGATTAGACTGGATTAGAAAACACAACCTGTCTAACCGCTGTCTACAGGAGACACATCTCAAGATTAAAGACAAAAATATACTGAGAATCAAAGGCTAGAGAAAAATATACCAAGCAAATGACGATTTAAGAAAAGCAGGGGTTGTGGTCCTAATCTTGGGCAAAATTTATCTCAAGGAACAAGCCATAAGAAGATATAAGTAGGGGCACTATATAATGCTCAAGGAAACAGTAGGCCTAGGACCAGTGAGCATAATAAATATATATGTGCCCAAAGAGAGACCCTCGAAATTCATGAATCAAACACTCCAAAAGATGAAAAAAGAAATTACAGGCCCAACAACTATAGTAGTTGACTTTAACACACACTCTCTGAGGAAGATAGATCACTGGGAACGAAGCGTAACAAGGAGGCTACATATCTAAACATTACAATTTGACAACTTGACCTGATAGATATTTTCATATCTCTCCACCCAAATGAAAAAAAAATTTACATTCTTTTCAAGCTCACATGCTGGGACACAAGTCAAATCTGTGTAAATTCAAGCACATACAGATCATACAGACTTTTCTCACCTTCCACTATGCCATAAGGCTGGAAATCAACAAAAGGACAATTAAGAAAACAAGGGCAAACAATTTGAGGATGAATAACTCTCTATTGCAAAAGGAGTGGGCACTGGTCCAGATCATAGATGAAATAAGGAAGTTTTCAGAAACCAATGAGAATGAGAGTACGACATACCAAAACCTTTGAGACACAGTGAAGGCAGTTATCAGAGGAAGTTGGATTGCAATACATGTACACATTAAAAATTAAGAGAAACTTATGAGTGATGTGCTGACACAAAACTTACAGTAATTAGAGCATGATCAATAGGACAACCCTACTAAGACCAAAATAAAAGGAACAGTAAAAATCAGGGCTGAGAGTCATGAGATGGAAAAAATTAATGCACTCTAAAGAAATTAAAAGAATTCTACCAACCTTTTCAGACAGAAATTGATCAAACATGACATCAAGATATATTGAGAATTATTAGTGGCCCTAGTTCAAAAGTTAGAAACACAGAGGAAGGAACCCTAGTTGGAAAATATGGTTTTGGTGAGAGAAACAAAAGAGGTTCCCGGTGCTATACTGGATTACCCATTGGACTGCTTGCCAGAGAAGGATAAGATGTTCTACTCTTGTGAGGATGTACAGTCTTGTAAATACACAGGGGAAGCCCTACTGTGTTCTACAGGATCATTTTGAGTTGGAAATCAACTAAATGACAGTGAGTCTATAGAATGGGTAGAAATGGAGCTGGAGATGACATGATAGAACTTTGTAACACCTGTTGCTTCTTCATTGCAAATACTATTTTTCAACAACATATACAGCAAGTACATGCATTGACCTCGCCAGATGGAAAATGCACTGGAATTAAATTAACTGTATTTGTGTGAAGAGAAGATGGAGAAGCTCAATATTATCAGCCAAAACAAAACCAGGGGCTGACTGTGAACATACTGCTAAATGCTGAAGCTGATGAAAATTAAAATATGTCCACAGGAGCCAAAATATGACTTGAGTATATCCCCCCTGAATTAAGAAACATGTCCAGAACATTTTTTTGATACATTGAACTCTAAAGACAGAAGATCTGATGGGTTGTGAGAGGACATCAAGAACATCAAACAAAAAGAATGCAAAAATTTGTTTAAAAGACAGGAAATAAAGAAAAGACCAAAGAAGCTGTCAGAAAAGACTCTGAAACTTGCTCCTAACTTAGAGTTGCTAAAGCAAATGGAAGAAATGAAGAAGTAAAAGAGCTGAACAGAAAATTTCTAAGGCAACGGTGAGAAGATAGAGTATTCATGAAATGTGTGAAGACCCAGATTTAGAGATCAAAAAAGGAAGAACAGGTTAAGTGTATCTCAAACTGAACAAATTGAAGGGGGGAAAACCTAGCCCTAAGTTGCAATGTTGAAGGAGTCCATGGGTAAAATATTGAATGATGTTGGAAGCATCAAAAGATGAATAATTGGTCGACATTCAACCATTTCAACAGGTAGCATGTGATCAAGAACCAAAGGTATTGAAGGGAAAAATTCTAGTTGCACTGAAGGCATTAGTCATAATTAAAACCCAAACCAAATTCACTGTCATTGAGTCAATGCCGACTCATAGTGACCCTATAGGACAGGGTAGAACTGCACTTGTAAGTTTCTGAGACGGTAACTGTTTATGGGAGTGGAAAGCCTCATCTTTCTTTTGGAACAGCTGGTGGTTTCAAACTGCTGACCTTTTGGATCACAGCCCAATGAGTAACCACTATGGCATGAGAGCTCCAGTGAAAAGCAAGGCTCTTGGAAGTGACAGAATACCAACTGAAATGTTTCAACAAGCTGTAGCACTAGAAGCATCCATTCATTTATGCCAAGAAATCTGGACAATAGCTATCTGGCCAACTGACTGGAAGAGAACCATGTTTGTGCTCATCCAAAAGAGAGACAACCCATCAGAACACGGGAATAATTTTAAAGTCATTATTATCACATGCAAGTAATATTTTGCTGAAGAAAAGTCAAAAACAGTTAAAGCAATACATTAGCAGGGGGCAACCAGAAATGCAGGCCAGATTCAGAAGAGAATGTGGCTATCAGATGCATTTTGGCTGGAAGTAGAGAATACCAGCAAGATGTTCGCTTGCGATTTCTTTACTATGTAAAGACATTGGACTGTGTGGATCACAACAAATTACGGGTAAAGTTGAGAATAGTGGAAATTCCAGAATATTTCATTGTGTTCATGCAAAACCTATACAAGGGAATACTGAATGCTTAACAATCGGGAAAATTGTGCATCGGGGTTGCATCTTTTCACCATGCTTAATTTATTTGCTGAGCAAGTAATCAGAAAAGAAGAACTCAACATTGGAAGAAAGCTCATTAACAACTTGTCATATGCAGATAGCACAACCTTGCTTGCTGAAATTGAGGGAGATTTTAAACACTTGCTGATGAAAATCAAAGACTACAGCCTACAGTATGGATTACAACTCAGTGTAAAAAAGCCAGAATTCTCACATCTTGACAACAGGTCACGTCATGTTAAAGGGAGAAAAGACTGACGCTGTCAAGACTTTCATCTTGCTTGGATATCCGTAAGGAAGTCCAACTACTGCATTGGTCAAATCTGCTGCATCAGGCCTCTATAAAGTGTGGAAGAGCCAGGGCATCACTTTGGGGACTCAGGGGCACCTCACCCTAGCCTTGGTATTTCAATTTCCCATCTATGCATACAATAGTTGGACAATGAAGAATGAAGACTCAAAGAGAATTTACTGTATATAATCGAGTACAAGCCAACCCAAATATCAGCCAAGGCACCTAATTTTACCACAAACACTGCATTAAAAATGTGCTTAAAAACTCAGTTTATACACGAGTATATATGGTACATATTTGAATTATGGTGTTAAACAATATTGAAAGTACCATGAGCTGTCCAAAGAATTTAAAAAATCTATCTGAAGTACAGTCAGAATGTTCCTTAGATGAAAGGATGGCATGCTTTAGACTTGTCAGGAGAGAACAGCTCCTGGAAAAGGGCATTATGCTTGGTGTGTGAGTTGGGTTTTATGTCAACTTGGCTGGGCCAGAATCCTCAGTAGTTTGGCAGTAAGGCCTCTCCCATAATGTGGCCTAGCATAATATAAACAGCTTCAAATGGAATCTGTGTTCCAAGCAGTTGTGGGGGGAATAGGGTGGCGTGCAACCCCTTACTCAGGTCCCAAACTCGGGATGGGTCTTTGGAGGTGTGGCCTACTTCATATATCTAAACAGACCATATGGAGATCGTGCCCCTCTCTCCTTGCTGGTGTGGATCATGCATCTGTCACATCGACTTCCACTTCTCTGGTCTTAAACCAATGGCCTGCCATATTGCTTTACAACTTTGGGAATCATAGGACCCTAACATGACCTGTCAATCAGCCTCTGCTTCCAAGAGCCATGATCTTCCAGTTTTGTCATCCTGCTCCATCTTCTTGTTTCATCCTCCAACTTCCTGTTTCATCCTCCTGCTACCTTGTTTCCCAGTCCAGCAACCATGCAAGCCAGGAAACGCCCCCAGCTTAACATCTGACACAGACTTGAACCAGATGGGGCTTAATCACTTCTACAATTTTATAAACTACTTTCTGGATATAAATGTCCACATGCACACCTACGTGTGTGTGTCTGTCTCACTGTTTTTTCTTCTCTAGCTAACTCAGTCTAACATACTCGGTAGAGCATAGGATCAGTGAAAAAGAGAAGGACTCTCAAGGAGATGGATTAACAGAAAGGCTACAACAATGGTGGCAAGCATAACAATAACCGTGAAGATTTTGTGGAACCAGGCAGTGTTTCGTTCTGTTGTACATATAACCACTATGAGTACGAACCAACTCGATGGCATCTAAAAATACCAACAAACCACTAGTCGCATTCCTTACCTCATCCAGAGAATAGCCAAGGCAACAACATTAGAAATACTCCCAAACAACTTACCTTTTCACCTCTGTTCCCTCTGCTGTGATGGACAGGGTCGTGAACATTCTCAGTCATCTCATTTCTTCATTCTCTCTCACTCAGCTCTCCCAGCAGTTTCCCAACTCCTGTTGATCCTGTGCGATCACACATCACTACATGTCTCTTTTTCTATTGTCCTAATTTATTCAGGCTCTAGATTCTTTTGCTGCCTCTTCTTCAATAATCTCCTGACTGCAATTTATTTCTTTGCTTCTACTAGGGTTAGTTTTCTAAAACACTAATCTGACCACATCCCTTCCTTGCTCACAAGTTTCTCATAGCTTCCTACCTATCTTGTAGGAGCAATTCCCATCTCCTTTGCATCACACACACACACACACACACACACACACACACACCAGTTGCATGGCTCCTAGTGACTTCGTGTGGGTCAGAGGAGAACTGGGCTCTCCAGGGGTTTCAGTGGCTCATCCTTGGAAAGTAGATTGATGACGAGGGCCTTTTCTCTTGGTGCCTCTGGGTGGACTCAGACCTCCAGTCTCTAGATTAGCAGCTGTGTACTCTGCTAATACTTATACTCTGGATAGTACCTATTTTTCCAGCCTCTTCTGGTGTTCTTTTCCACATATTTTCCCTTCTCACCTAATCTAGCCTCATGAGTACTCTATATCCTGCTGGGCCTTTGTACATGTGTATTTTTTCTGTTTCTTGAAAACTCTTCACTCTCTCTGCCTAGAGAACGTCCATCTCTTATTCATCCTTCAAGAATCTGCTCCTGGGTCACTTCCTTTGTAAGGCTTTCCTGATTTTTCTAGGGAGTTATTAGTGATCTTTTTTCTGTACCCCCAGAACCCTTGGGGTCTACCCTCTCCTAACTCCTTTCACACCAGATTGTGATGTTCATTCACAGATTGATCTCTATGACTAGTCAGTGAGTTCTGTAATGTGTCTTATTGATCTTGGTGTTACTCAGAACGCAGCACAGCACTTGGCTCACAGAAGGCATTTATTTGGTGTTTTGTGGGAGACAATAAGATAGGATATGTTTCCTTACCTATATTTTTAACCTTTAAAAAGATGAGATAAGATATATGAGGGAGCTTAAACATTTCATGGGACATCTTCATTGTCTTTTAATTCCATTTTTTCCTACCTTTTGAAGTCCACTTGTACACATGATTTGTGGGAATCACCTAGCAATGTGTGGGAGTAAACAGAGGTGAGTGAGGGGTAGTCTTACTTATTTAGAAGAGAAATATTCGTTTTGGTTAAGGAAGTCAAGGAAGGATCTGATTTGGGTCTTGGAGAGCCATAGTTCAGTAGACAGAAGGAAGGATGTAGAGGTAAAGCGAGACATCATGAGCTAAACAGCAATGGCAAGAAAGCATAGGGCATGTAGCGTATAGAAAAGGATGGCTAACACAAGGGAGTCATGGAGACAAGGCTTAGAAGGTCCAGACTAGGGAGGGCCAAGAGCACCAAGCATGGACTTTATCCCATAGGCAATAGATACAACTAAGCATATTTGACCAAGGGAGTTCCATCTGAAATGATATTTTAGGACTTTTTAACAGGTAGTTAATGCAGGATGGATGGAAGTTAGGAAAGCCAATGGGAAACTATTGCACAATTCAGCTTTGGGGAACAAGGGTTGTAAAAAAAATAATTTCTTTTAGAAGGATCAGTACAAGGTTGGTTTCAGTGAGGTGGAGGTGAAAGATATCTCAAATATTCAACTTTCCCAAAATACTTTATCCCTCCACTATCCCAGATATCACTCACCCTTCCATCCCTCAATATTCTCCCTCGTGTCCAGTGCTCTGCAGTTCAATACAGTGCTCCACAGAACTCTAGAAAGAACCACCCAGCGAACGACTCACCTGGTGTGGAGGCGGACAGATTCCACATCTGACATACTGACATTCATCTGGAGGATGCATGTTACACCAAATCAGACAAATGATTCACAAGGCTGTGGAGACTGGTGAATAGGCAACAGGCTGTTGGTTCAATTCCCAAGAACCAGAGGTCAGGGAGAGGCAAATCAGATGCATGCAGGACTCAACACAAGAAAGCAAACATTGCCAACGTTGCTCTGTGCAGCTACAGACGTGGAACTTCTGAAAGCGAAGGAAAGTCTTGCTTGCTTAGCCAGGTAAAGGAGCACACAGTGTCAAGATGGCCACTTTAGTCCTGGGCCAAGAATCTTGTAGGACTTTTAACTGGTGTTCGATTGGTGTCCATCATTGGATGATTCAGCCCTGGTCTTTTCCACTTGCGCAGTAGGGAAGAGTATGTCACCAAGATGGCATCTTGTCAACCTGCAGGGCACACTGATGGAAGAGTGATTTTTATCATTTGATGTCAAAAGGTCAGATAGAGGACATACTGACCACTTCTGTGCATCTTAGGAAGGCCAAGTCTAATCTCAGCCAGTTCCAGGACCCCAGCCTTCTGCTTTTCTCAATTTAGCAGACAGCTGGCAGTGGCCTATTAAGAGAGCAGCTTAAGGTAGGAAGTTAGTCCTTGTTTTAACACAGACTATAGCCACAGGTGTGGAGGCTAGGATTTAAAATACATTACAAAATAGAGGACTATGAATACCAGGGGCATATTAAGTATTTAACTGCACTGCAAGGGTCCTATCTACCGCAGAAACAAAGGGAATTAGAAGGGAAAGATAGAAATCTTTCTTGAGGGTGAAATTGAATGGCCAGGATAATTCCTCAGCTAGAAAGCTATTGATGACTCTGAGATTTCAAAGTGGGGTAAGTGATAATTTAGATAGAGAAGTTAACAGAAAGCATATAATCAGGGGACAAATAATATTGTTTGAGACTTGTTACAGTTGAGAGGATTGAAGGGCATCTGAAAGGACATGCACAAGAGATCAAAGATAACAGAGGTCTGGACAGACTGAATTTGGTTGTTTCACTTATTAGATGAGTAA
The DNA here is from genome assembly GCF_050624435.1 of Tenrec ecaudatus. NCBI lineage: Eukaryota > Metazoa > Chordata > Mammalia > Afrosoricida > Tenrecidae > Tenrec > Tenrec ecaudatus. The sequence continues at coordinate 148,359,209 of NC_134530.1, read as the reverse complement.
GGTTAGGCCTCAGTTTCCTCATCTGTAAAAAGTATATAATAATAGCATTGATCTCATAGGGTTGTTGGAAGCTAAGTAAGAATAATATGAATATTATTCACTTAATAAAACTATCCTTTCCACCTGATGCCCTCAATGGATGTCACATGAGGATGGATGTCACATGACAAAGACTCAATAAATATTAATAAGTAAAATAAGTAAATCTCTCCAAAATACCAACATATGTTCATTTTGTTCCCCAACATTAAGACAAAATGTTATTAGCATCCCATTTTAAAGTGAGGACACCACAACGCAGCCAGGTTAACTGATCGCATCCTCAGTAGATGGCAACGTCCAAACTCAAACGCAGGTGTTCTGTGAGAAAGCCTTTGCTCTGCTACTTAAGCAACTGCCTCTGAGTTTGGGAGGTGGGTTGAGGCAGAGTATGCGATCCGAGGGAATGGAAGCGGGAGTTAGCTACACAACCTCTGAGTACCACCTAATTCTGGACTGGGTTTTGATGTAAGGTCCTCATCTTCATCAGTTTCCATCCCGTCGGCTCTTATTCATAGCCACCCAGTGTACATGTCACGAAAGAACTGTGTTTTGCCGGGCTGTCGAAGACTGATTTTGTTAAAAAGGAGTTTTCCATGACTTTCTCCTAAGGCATCCCCGGATGGAGTCAAATCTCCAACGCTTCGGTTAACAGCCGATCGTATCAACAATTTGCCCCGCCCAGAATGCAAGACCCTCCTTGCTGCAACAATAATCCTATTTGAAATGTACCGAGGCTATCAAGTCCAGCAAAGTAAAGTTCGTTCGAAGGTCCTTACAGGTGCTTCGTCTCTGTCAAGTGTTGGTCTGCCTAGGCACGCCGATGCCCGCTCCCACCACTCCCACTCCACCCAGCCTCCGAGAACCTCCCAAGGCCCAGGGTGCCTCATTCAGGGACACTCTGATACCTGTCCGCGAGAATCTCACCTGGCTGGAACAACTGCCCGTAAATTGCACATTTCCAGTGACTCCTCCAACGTGAGAAAGATTGGGAAACAGTGTTGAGGATGAAATGGACAATGAGTTTTCTGCCTGGTAGCTGTGAGAATGGTTACAGCTGACCCCTTTCTGTCTTTGAATTACTGCTTAGCTTTCTGCCTGCACATATGGAAAGAACTCTTTGGGGACATTGCCAGCTAAAGCTGGCTTACCTTGGACTCCTGGACAGGCAGTCTCTCTAAGAATAGACTCCAACGGGGAGATGCAGGAGAGCTGAGTGGAACCAGAACAATTGGGTGTTTTGTTCAGTTTTCCAATCATACCTTTGATTTAAGACCTGAATAAATAAATGTGTGGCATAATGCCATAAGGAAGGAATTGTACAGAGCATGGGAGAGATTATGCGGATTTGGGGAAAAGGCTGTTATTAAAAGAATGTAAGGGATGAAATGGCCAAACAATCTTCTTCTCCCCACATGTCAGGCAGGAGACTGGTCTGCTGGTCCATCATCAAAGGTGGAGACAGGAAATTTTAAATTCTAACTTCACCTTAGAATGTGAATTCCATTACGGCCAAGGGCATTCTTTATTCTCACCCGTGCCTCTCTTCCCACAGTTATAAAAAGGAGTTAATCAAGGGTGTTGCTGAGGTTTAATTAGTCAATACTGTAAAGTGCTTTGAAGATGAAAAGACACTTATAAGTATACACGTTTAAGTACTCTTTTAAGAAATATAGGCTGACATTAAGATTGAACAAATCATATTGTCCCAGAAATCGCTTGGGGTACATGAAGGTGGCTGAGCTTTCACAGGTAACTTTCCTGACATCCCTCAGAAAGTGTAATTGGGGAAAAGAGAATGGGCCCTTTTCTTGGAGTTTCTAGGATTTTGCTGAAAGGAACAGAATCTCCACTGGAATAAGAAAATCAGACCACCTAGAGCAGCGGTTCTCAACCTGTGGGTCGCAACCCCTTTGGGGTCGAACAAACCTTTAACAGGGGTCACCCAATTCATAACCGTAGCAAAATTACAGTTATAAAGTAGCAACAAAAATAATTTAATGGTTGGGGGGCTCACCACAACATGAGGAACTGTATTAAAGAGTTGCGGTATTTAGGAAGGTTGAGATCCATTGATACAGAAAATAATGAGGAAGTACTCCTGGCATAGTGAGTTACTCGTTTGGACTGCTAATCACAAGGTCAGAAGTTTGAAACCACCAGCCTCTCCAAGGGAGAAAGGCTTTCTTCTTCCCATAAAGAATTATAGTCTCAGAAGCCCATAGGGACAGTTCTTCTACCTAGTCCTACAGGGTCACTATGAGTTGAAATCAACTCAATGGCTGTGAATTGGGAGTGCAGTGTATTGAGTTGCTAAACACAAGGTTAGAGGTTCACACTCACAATCACTCTGAGGGAGAACGATGAAGCCGTTTGTACCTGTAAAGATTTAAAAGTCTCCGAAAGCCAAAGGGACCATTCTCCTGCACCCCCTGGGATTGCTGTGAACCAGAACTGATTCAATGGGAGGAAGTTTGGGGATGAAAGAATTATAAAATCACACTCAAAGACCCATCATGAGCTCCTCCCACCCACACCTGCAGGATAATTTGGGGCGGTGAACAGGATCAAAATGGTTCAGCAATTGCCAGGGTAAATAGGGCGCATAGGCTTCGCCTAACAACCGAATCTGTTGCCCGAGGTACTTTGGCCTGGTAGTAAGCAAACAGCTGTGCCCTGCTCCGAGATGGTGGCCATCATGCCACTTTGAATGTGTGCGATGGCATAGGGGTTACACACGGGGTTGATAAGCACAAAGTCAGTAGTTCAAAACCACCAGCTGCTCCATAAGAGGCTTTTTCCTCCCATAAAGAGTTACAGTCATGGGTCAGAATCAACTCAATGGCAGTGAGTGAGTGAGTGAGTGAGTGAGTGAGTGAGTGAGTGAGTGAGTGAGTTGTTCTCAGAGGTCTACTTATAATCCAATCTCCCTCATCCGGGACTGTGGCAGGACCACATAGTGCACCACACCTTCAAAGTCAATTTTTTTCTTCCTCCAGACTGATTGTCTTTTTCAGAAAACTAAAATACCAACATTTTCACACTGGGTTATCTTTTCACTAACTATGTGTCGAGATTGTCTCGTCAACTTTCCATGTTGTCACTGGAGACGTAGAAATGTTCATTCCTACAAGGAAACACCATTCCAGTAAGGAGATATTTTATTCAGCCAAGGTTATTCAGGGTAGGGAAGAGGAGGGGACTCAAGTTAAAAAACGATGACAAAGAACCCAAGATTCTTTTATTTCATATTCTAGATTTCAATGCAGCTGTCTGTCTACTCCCCTATCTTGCCACTGACATCCTGATATTAAATTCCTCCGAGAGAAAGCTCTCCAAACACACAGCCCAGTGTAAAAGCCAGGTATGTGCTTCTAAGGCTGTGCTTGTTATTAAGGTGACTGAGGCACTCACCAGCGCATTGGACGCGCGGGAGACCGATGAGACATTCCTGAGGGCTGGCCGGAGGTATTATTATGCTAACAATAAAGTCCAACCCAAAGACCTCACTGTGATTCCTAGATGTCTAGAATGATTAGCGCTGGGGCCCGAAGGCGCTTAGAGATTGAAGTTGTCCTCTGTCATAGGCTTCCAGTTTAAAAACATACACAGCTAGACACACACACATATATATGAAGAAAACAGACCAGAAAGATGTATGTGTCAACCTGTTGGCAGAAGTTATCTCTGGATGGGGAAACAATGGGTGATTTTCATATTACTTTTTATAATGTTATAATGATCTGTTTTGCACATTTTAATGGTTTTATTGGCATATTGTTTACATATCATATAATTCAATAATTCGACCATATTAAAAAGAGTTGTATAACTATCACTACAATCAATTTTAGAACATTTTCTTCTTTCTTGTATTCATAATTATTAGCTTCTCATTTTCCCACCCCCAACTCACCCTGCCATTCCCCCAAGAAACCATTAATCCAGTTATTGTCTCTATAGAGTTACCCATCCTGGCTTTAATGTACAAAAACATATTTCTACACCCCCCCAAAAAAAACAAACAGCAGCGATCACAAAGTAAACCAGAGAAAAACCTCAATTGACCAGAAAATAGTAAAAACTAGAACAAATTTGAAAAGAGTCAAAAGGGAGATCAAATGATAAAGTGTTACATTTTAACCTACCTGCATCTACAATCATCCCCTTTCCAATGCCTTCTGCCCAATAGCAAGACTAATCACACCCCTGGTCTGGGGCCAGAGGGGGATCACCAGGGAAATACATGTGTTTTACACATTTTTTTATAGTGACCTTTTATACTAGAACAAAAATGAGCTTTTCCATTAGGATTCAAAATTCTAAAAGATCTGCAACCAGGTAAGCAGCAGAGCTGGTGGCGCTTTGAGATAAGCAGGAGGCATCATTTGCTACTGCATTCATGTCAGAGTGACTGACACAGAAAACAGTGGTAACACCAAATGCTGGAATTGATCTAAATAAAATGGTTTGTGCAATGGCTCGTGGGAATATGAAATGACGGAACCCCTCTGGAACACAGTTTGGTGGTTTCTTACAAAACATGCATGTCCCCAAATGTTTTGAGAATGAAGAGGGCAATGAATGTACAAATGTGCTTGACACATGGATGGATGGATGGATTGTGATAAGAGCTGTATGAGCCCCAATGAAATGATTTAAAAAACAAACACGCATGGCCCATGCATCTGCATGCATATGGCCCAGCAACTATTCTGTAGCTTGACTGTGGTCACACAAATCTACACATGGGATAAAAGACAGAGAACGGAGCCAATACACAGAAAGGCGTGCAGCTCTGGTGACATCTGAGCGAGATCCTTGGATTGCCTCAACATCCACCTTCAAGTTCTGAGAGGCTGCTGTGACGGGGCAAGATGTGCACCCTGGAGAAACCTGGGTGACAGGGAGAGAGATCGCTCTACAGTACTTTTGACAACTGCATGTGAGTCAGCGGTTGGTGTAAAATAAAATGCTTTTACAACAACAGTTTCCAAGTCCTTAGACAGCAAGAGAAACATTCGTGGTCTGTGGGACAGATATTGCTCACCTATATTTTCACCTCTGGGATTTAGTGGAAAACAGGTCTCCCACTGGTAGTGCACACTGCCATGTGGCTGTGTACCAACCCGCTAATTCTCACCTATGACCACTCTGTGTACTACACTGCCTGGTCCCGCAGCATCCTTACAACCATTGCTACGCTTAGACCCATCGTTGAAGCCACTGTGTCAATCCATCTCATGGAAAGTTTTCCTACTCTGCACTGACCCTCCGCTTCACCAAGAATGACGTCCTTCTCAAAGCACCCGTCCCTCCTAATACCACATTACAACGTACGTGAGACAAAGTTCACCATTCCCCATTCTAAAGAACATTCTGGCTGTACTTCTACCAACATCGATTGGTTCTTCTGGCAGTCCGTGGTTTGTTCAATATGCTTCATTAACACCATAAATGAAAGGCATCAAGTTGTCTTTCTTATTAATTATGCAGCTATCCCACGCATAGGTGCCAATTGAATGCACCAGAGCTTGGAACAGAGCCTCTTTAGTCATGAGCCTGGAGCCAAGGTTGCTTAGAGGTTGAAGATGGCCTCTGTCATAGGTTTCTTTGTGTTTCTTCAAGCGATGTTTCTGCTTTTAACACTTTATAGAGCCCACTGGCATCAGATTTGCCCAATGCCGTACATCACTTGATTTCCTAACTGTTGCTTCCATGAGGTTGATTAATAATGAAATTACACTGAACCCTTGAGCACGTCCCTCGTTCTCTGTTATTCATGATGTTGTGCATTGGTTCTGTTGTGAAGACTTTTGTTTTCTTCATGCGGAGGTGTAATCCCTACTAAAACCAAAAAAACCAAACTCACGGTCATCGAGTCGATTCTGACCCTTAGCAACCCTGTGGGGCGAGAGAACTACCCCACGGGTATCTGGGACTATGACTTTTTGCTGGAGTAGAAGGCTACAGTTTCTTAACTTCGTCAATGGGTGCTTCAAGTGCTTTTCATGTTGAGCAAGGTGGTTTCATCTACTTGTCGAAGGCTGTTGAATGAGTCTCCCTCCAATATTCATAGCATGTTTTCCTTCATATAGTCCAGCTGCTCGGATTATTGGCTCAGCACATGGACTGAATACGTGTGGTGAAAGGGTGCAGCACTTCTCCTAATTTTAAACTTCTCAGGATCTCCATATTCCATTCAAACCACTGTCTCCTTGTCTATGTACAAGTGTTCTGGAATCCCATTCTTCGCAATGCCATCAGTAATTTGTGATCTGCAGAGCTGAATGCCTTTGCAGAGTCAATAAAACTCGCTGTTTTCATTTAAGGTCTGTCTGACATCAGCAATGATCTATCTCATTCTACATACTCCTCTTCTGAATCTGGTTTGAATTTCTAGCTGGTCCCTACTGATGTGCTGCAGCAATCATTTTTGAATTATCTTCAGCAAAACTTACTTGTTTGTAGTATAAATCAGTGCACTAAATCTATTCTTGAGATGGCCTCTAAATTAGGTAGTATGTACTCAAAGCTATATTTCCACTTCTATGGACTTGTTTTTATTTACTTCATATGCAACTTGAACTTGCATATAAACAATTGATATTCTGTTTCACAACTGGACCTTGGCCTTGTTTTGACTGATGATACTAAGTTTTGCCTTTATCTTTTTCCACAAATATAATTTATTTGATTTCTTTGTATCCTGTCTGGAAAAGTCCAAATGTATAGAAACTATTTATGTTGTTGCAAAAAGGTATTTGCAATAATAAGTTTTGGTCTTACAAAGTTCTATCATGTAATCTTTATGTCATTTTTATCCTGAAGGCCATATGAGATAGTTAAAGTTTATTGTGCCAACCTGACCTATAAACACATGTGGAATTAATTGAAGGGAGGAGAGATAAACAGCTCAGTGAGCCTAACCTTTCTAATTCTCAGGTCTCTTGCTTTCTGATGGTCAGACCAAGGTGCAGCTGCCTTAGCCAGTTCCCTGCTTCAACTGGCAAGCTCACTTCCTTCCAGATATCCCTAAGGAGAAACCACACGGACCTACCCCGATGCAGTCCTGGGTGCTGGAGCAGTCGTGTGGCGACCCCTGCCAGCACTGAGTTGCTTATATACACAACACTGATTTGGCTTTCCTCCTGCAGTCGGCATCATTGCACGTGTTTTGTGAGATGTAGGAGGACTTTGTAGATTGGTGTTGAACATATGGGCTAATGTTGGACATATGGGCTTGGGCAGCACTGGGTTGGGGTGCTTTCTGAATGTATACTTACCCTTTATATAAAACTCTCTCTTATACATATGAGTTTCTGTGGATTTGTTTCCCTAGTTTACTAGCACACCATATTTTCAAACCATTCAGCATTCTTCATTGTTCCTAACTTTAAAATTCCATTCACCAATAATTATCAGTGCATACTGATTGCATGTTTGATCAAATTCAGATTACAGAAGTTGGTAAAATCTTAAATTTCTTCATCTTTGACTCTAGTGGTTGGTGGGTAAGTTTGGATAATAGTCATATATGGTATAGTTATATAATGGTCTTAGTTGTACTGTTGTTATTGATAGGTGTTACCCACTTGGTTCTGACTCACAGAACAGAACACTGCCCAGTCTTGTACCATCTGCACCATTGTTCTTCTGTTGGAGCCATGGATGCAGCCACTGTGTCAAGCCATCTCGTTGAGGGGCCTCCTCTGTTTCGCTGCCCCTCCACTTTACCAAACATGATGTGCTTCCCAGGGACTGGTCTCACTTGATAACATGTCCAAAGTACACGAACCAAAGTCTCGCCATTCTTACTTCCAAGGAGCAGTCTGGCTGTCCTTCCAAGACAGATCTGTTTGTCCTAACAGTTCATGGTATATTTAATATTCTTTGCTCACACCAAAAATCGTGTCTCCCTTGCTCATTATCCAACTTTCATAAGCATATGTGTGGTGACTAAAAATACCGTGACTTGAGTCAGGTGCATGTTAGTCCTCAAAGAGAGAGGGTGCGCAAATTAGTGTTCATTGTAATATTTTTAGCTTTGTGTATTTTCAAAAGTCTTCATAATAAAATATTTTCTAAGAACAACCTTCAGAGGTACTATCTGCTCATTAATAAAAGTACGTGATTTACATTTGAATACCTTATTCGTGTGTGTGTGTGTGTGTGTGTGTGTTTAGTGCTTGGCACTATGCTTTAAAGTTGATGGAGACACAGAATTGGTTCTTTCCCAGAGTCCAAGGATACAGGCAGCAGAGGGATGAAACAACCACGTGCAGGTCTGCGGAGAAAGAGCTCATGAGGGTGTTCAATAGTGGCAGTTCTTGATGAGTCCTGCACCAACGAAATGGTGCATGGCTGTCTTCACGGACATGCTGCCGGCCAATTGGTTAGAGTGGGGAGGAAATGTCCTTGAAACCTGAGCTTGATTCATAAACAGGACTTAGCATCACTGATTTTCACATCAATGCTTTTCATTTTGGACCCAGCTGCAGTCCAAAGCATATTACATTCTTATTGTCAATGGACTGGGCTGGCACCTTCAGGGAGCAGCCAAAACAAGGCTAATGGTGTTGACTGAAGTCTCCCTGTTCTGCCAGGAGTGCAGATTCAACCTCTCTCTTCACCAGCTACCACCTCCAAGGCCCTGGAACCTCGCCTCTCTGCTTCCATCCCTAGCATGTCGAGTGAGGGAAAAACGGTTGCAGGAGCCTTTGAGAGGCACAGGAACTGGGTTCTATATCTTAGAAAGAAAACAAATAGGGACACAATTGCATTTGATGAAGGGAGTGATTCATTCTACCTTGATAAAATTGGAAGTCAAGCAAAAATAAGGTGTCTGTGTGAATTTGCATTACAGCTGCTGCCTAATTGGTTGTAATCGTGTGTAGGATGTCACACCGTTAACAATATTAAGGACATAAATTACACTTCCTAGAGTGCAGTTTCTCCACAGAGCCACTTGGCAAGGCATGCAGTGATAAACGTCACACCAGGGAATGGGGGACAAAGGTGAAGCCAGGGGGAAAAGGGGTGCAGCCAACAAGGCACCGCAGTGATGATGACAGCAGCTTCTTCAGCACTTGGCCTGGGGACACTCCACGCCTGACAGACAACGACTCAACACTTCAGAAACATGTTCACCTCTATCCTTGATGTTGTTGATGGCATACATCACGGATCGCTCCCATATTCCATTATTGCTAGATAGAGAATCAACAGAGTAAAACATAGAAGACCTGCAGAAATAGTAGGTCTTACCAAATAACGGTAAATCTTCAACTAGGACTTAACCCAGCGCCTGGACACTGGGAGCCCAGGCCTGGTTTCCAGCCTGGCCATTTGTCACTATTGATTTTGTGTGTGAGAGGAGAAAAACACCGCTACCTTGGCAAAGAATGAGTTCTCCTTCCGCACAACACAACTTACCACCTTCAGTTTCACTGGAACCCTCAACACCAGCGTCTTCACTCCGCTAGGAGAAACCAGAGAGGAATTAGGTTTTTGTCTCAGAAGTCTGCCTATAATTACTTTCAGTGTCAAATAACTCTAAAGCTGGGACATAATTATTTTATGGGCTATAAAGCCTGGCCCTAGCTAATAGGACAGAATACGGCACACTGTGGAGGGAAGTAGAGATGGTACAAATAGGGGGAGGAATGACCTAACCCAAGTCAACCCTCGAGTTTACGTGCTTCTGAGGTATGGCTTATGTATTGCCTGCAGATGGTTTGATAACCGGATCTTCTACTTTGGGAAGAAGCATGGCAAAAGTGAGGATAGGAGAGAAGAAATGGTACCGTGAGTAAGTGCTAGGCAGCGATTAGGAAATTCAGGGGTTCAGACCCACCAACCGCTCTAAGGAAGAGAGATGGGGACGTCTGCTTCTATAAAAAGCACAGGCTTTCAAAATAATAAAACAACATTCTTTAAGGGAAGAAGAAGAAGATTACAACCGTAGACATGGTCGGGGATCATTCTACTCTAGCTGGTTACTGTGAACCAGAACCACCTCGATGACAATGGGTTTCCTCTTCCAGTCAAGAAGGACTTGTCTTTGGGAAGGAGATTAATTATCTAAGTTATTTTCTGTCTTGATAACAAGAAGAAAAAAAAACCCTCCTCATTGTAAACAAGGTAAAGGATGGGATAAAAAATATTTTTCCAATATATTTCAACAAGTTCCCTATGTGGAGTTTCTATCATACACTCCCACAAGACACCAGGGCTTCACGGTCACTCATCAAATATTTCCTCCTCTTTGTCAGGGGATAGAGCAACCTACGGGGATGAGGAAGGCACTGCATTCCCTCAAGGAATTACAGCCTGGTAGGGGAGTTGGTCATTAAAGACAGAATCACACCATTAAGTAATTCATTGAAACCGCAGCTGTTGATGGAAATGTACAGGTGCTGTGAGTATGTGTGATGGGCATCTGGTTTGGGCATTGGGGGGAAGCTTCCCCGAAGACATGATGTATCAGCTCAGAATAAAAGGAGAAACCATTGACCTAAGCAAAGAAGAAAGGGTGGGAAGATGGGTGGTGACTGTGAGCCTTTCCCCCAAAGATTCCCAGTGCAGGTGGGAGCCGGAGCTGTGAATAAGTACTTCTGCTCCTAGACAGACTACAATGGAGGTGCAATGTGCTGAGAGTCGGCTTCCAGCAGAGTAAACCTTCCTGAATCTGACCCTGAGCTTCCGGCGACAGTGTAGGAGAGAGCACAATTGAGCCAGGTGACCCCATGGATCAAGTTCAAGAGAGCTCATTATATGGGGCTTGTCTGCTGAAGTACCAGTGAAGCTCAGCACACAAAGTTAGATGATCGGCCTTGTTATTCTTCCCCCGCGTGGATAAGTACTTCCATTTTTAATCTCTTTTGAAAGATGAAAACAAGGATTTAGGAAAGATGTGGAAACATCAATTCTTCTGTAGTTCACTTGCAACAAACCCTGCTCAGGTGAATGTTATGAAAAATGCTTGATGGTCTCATGAGGTGAGGTGAAGGGTAACCAGGGGTACGCCCGGTGTGTGAAGGGAGTCTGTGAATCTTCATTCATTCATTCAACAAACATGTATGGATCAGTGAGCAAAGCAGACAAGATCTCTGTCCTCAAGGAGCTTGACTTCTAGTAGGAGAGCCAGAAAATAAACAGATGCAATTTTAGAAAACAAATGGAGTTAAACAATGAAGAAAGATACACAGATGAGGATGGAGAGAATTTGGAGATGATGTTGCTCCTTGTCACTTGGTTGGCTTCAACTCAAGGCAACCTTCTGTAGATTAGAATTAAGCCTCGCCCCATGCTGGGTCCGCTTCATGGTGGGTGCTATGTCGCTGTGGCTATTGTGTCAGTGCGTTTCCTGATGCTCTAATTCATGGGTTCTCAACCTGTGGGTCGCGACCCCTTTGGGGGGTCGAATGACCCTTTCACAGGGGTCACCCAATTCATAACAGTAGCAAAATGACAGTGATGAAGTAGCAACGAAAATAATTTTATGGTTGGGGCGGGGGGGGGTGGTCACCACAACGTGAGGAACTGTGTGAAAGGGGGGCGGCATTAGGAAGGCTGAGAACCACTGCTGTAATTGATCGATTGTGATGCTCTTTTCTAGTGATTGGTCTTCCGTGGGTGTGTGACCAGTACAGTCCCACAGAGGCCTCTCTCAGATGAGACCTTGACAGTTTTACCATCTTAAACGTTTTTACAATGTTTGGACTTACGTTTTGTGAGTGAAGTGCAGTGAGACTATGAAGCAAGTGCCAGCCAGTGCCGGGAGCTGGGAATCTCAGCTCAGCTGCAGGCCCACCTCCTGCTTACGCCCTGGGATGGAGTCTTAGCTGCCTGCCCCTGCACCCTGTCCCAGCCGCTGCTGCCCTCTGCCCAGTCTGTGCGTGGGTCCGCACACGAGGAGAAGTGGGGCACACACACCCTGTGTGCCAAGGTGGAACACCTAGGCAGATCTGCATATACCACTCAGAATTCCTACATCCCAACGGGAACGCCATGAAATCTCCAATTTTTAAAAACCAGTGACAGGAGGAGCACAATAAATAGTGAACAAAGAGGAGCTGATACCCAGGGTTCAAATAGAAAGTAAATGTTTAGAAAAGGATGATGGCAACATATGGACAAATCTGCGTGAACAATTGATGTATGGAATGTTTAAGAGCTCTGAGAGCCCCCAATAAAACTATTTAAAAATAAATAAGTAAACTTCTACTAGATGGGAAAACAACAAAAACCAGAGACAGGTTGAGAAATACCACAAAAGAAAGGAAAAAGATGGCCCTCCCCACCTTCTCAGCACGTAATGATCATGAAGAAGGCGCAAGGCAGGCGGCAATAACAATTCAACAAAGGGTCCAACCGTGGAGCCTCTTTCACTGGCCCTGGTCCTCCACGCGTCATTTATCTTAACAACTGATCTTCCAAGCATGGCTTATCAGTGTGCCCTCTTCACCCCATCGACTCACTCACCAACTCAGACGCAAGCTCAGAGGCTTCACCCCACCTTCCTCACTCACTAGACTCCTCTAACATCTGGGGCGTAGCTCATTCAATTATTCCTTCGTTCACCAAATATTTATGGAGAACCTTTTCTGTATACTGGGAAGATAGTGGGCGAAGAAGGCCAGGTCCCTGCTCTCATCAAGTGGGAGAGCAATAAATGTCTGAGATACTGTATAAATAAGTAATAGAATAAGCTTAGGTAGAGATAAGTTGCAAGCAGGGAGCTGAACTCACAATAAGACAGCAGAAAGTGACAGTGGAGAAGATTGAATGTCATTCTTCTGGAAACACGTGTTCAGGGAAGAACTTCCTGAGAAAGTGACCGATCGGTTCTGATCTAGATGACTAGAGCAGCCAATCATGCTAAGCTGCAGGGACAATCCAGGCAAGGGACAGCTGGTACAAGGGCCTTATGTGGAAATGAGCCAGGCTTGCTTGGGAACCAAGAGGCTGGTGGCTTGAGTGAAGTGAGGTAAGAAGAGAGCGGTAAAACCGCAGACGAGAGCCCGCCCAGAGGATGCTTTCTCAAGACTAGGCTGAGGAGTTTAGATTCACTGTCAGTTCAGGGAGAAACATGTTGCTGTTGTCAGTTCGGGCTGCAGACTCCCAGAAACCCTATGGTCAAGAGAACGCCACACTGTCTGGGCTGAACCATGCTCAGAATCAGTGCTGTGTTTGAGTCCACTGTCGGACTGTCTGGGCTGAACCATGCTCAGAATCAGTGCTGTGTTTGAGTCCACTGTCGGACTGTCTGGGCTGAACCATGCTCAGAATCAGTGCTGTGTTTGAGTCCACTGTCGGACTGTCTGGGCTGAACCATGCTCAGAATCAGTGCTGTGTTTGAGTCCACTGTCGGACTGTCTGGGCTGAACCATGCTCAGAATCAGTGCTGTGTTTGAGTCCACTGTCGGACTGTCTGGGCTGAACCATGCTCAGAATCAGTGCTGTGTTTGAGTCCACTGTCGGACTGTCTGGGCTGAACCATGCTCAGAATCAGTGCTGTGTTTGAGTCCACTGTCGGACTGTCTGGGCTGAACCATGCTCAGAATCAGTGCTGTGTTTGAGTCCACTGTCGGACTGTCTGGGCTGAACCATGCTCAGAATCAGTGCTGTGTTTGAGTCCACTGTCGGACTGTCTGGGCTGAACCATGCTCAGAATCAGTGCTGTGTTTGAGTCCACTGTCGGACTGTCTGGGCTGAACCATGCTCAGAATCAGTGCTGTGTTTGAGTCCACTGTCGGACTGTCTGGGCTGAACCATGCTCAGAATCAGTGCTGTGTTTGAGTCCACTGTCGGACTGTCTGGGCTGAACCATGCTCAGAATCAGTGCTGTGTTTGAGTCCACTGTCGGACTGTCTGGGCTGAACCATGCTCAGAATCAGTGCTGTGTTTGAGTCCACTGTCGGACTGTCTGGGCTGAACCATGCTCAGAATCAGTGCTGTGTTTGAGTCCACTGTCGGACTGTCTGGGCTGAACCATGCTCAGAATCAGTGCTGTGTTTGAGTCCACTGTCGGACTGTCTGGGCTGAACCATGCTCAGAATCAGTGCTGTGTTTGAGTCCACTGTCGGACTGTCTGGGCTGAACCATGCTCAGAATCAGTGCTGTGTTTGAGTCCACTGTCGGACTGTCTGGGCTGAACCATGCTCAGAATCAGTGCTGTGTTTGAGTCCACTGTCGGACTGTCTGGGCTGAACCATGCTCAGAATCAGTGCTGTGTTTGAGTCCACTGTCGGACTGTCTGGGCTGAACCATGCTCAGAATCAGTGCTGTGTTTGAGTCCACTGTCGGACTGTCTGGGCTGAACCATGCTCAGAATCAGTGCTGTGTTTGAGTCCACTGTCGGACTGTCTGGGCTGAACCATGCTCAGAATCAGTGCTGTGTTTGAGTCCACTGTCGGACTGTCTGGGCTGAACCATGCTCAGAATCAGTGCTGTGTTTGAGTCCACTGTCGGACTGTCTGGGCTGAACCATGCTCAGAATCAGTGCTGAGTTTGAGTCCACTGTCGGACTGTCTGGGCTGAACCATGCTCAGAATCAGTGCTGTGTTTGAGTCCACTGTCGGACTGTCTGGGCTGAACCATGCTCAGAATCAGTGCTGTGTTTGAGTCCACTGTCGGACTGTCTGGGCTGAACCATGCTCAGAATCAGTGCTGTGTTTGAGTCCACTGTCGGACTGTCTGGGCTGAACCATGCTCAGAATCAGTGCTGTGTTTGAGTCCACTGTCGGACTGTCTGGGCTGAACCATGCTCAGAATCAGTGCTGTGTTTGAGTCCACTGTCGGACTGTCTGGGCTGAACCATGCTCAGAATCAGTGCTGTGTTTGAGTCCACTGTCGGACTGTCTGGGCTGAACCATGCTCAGAATCAGTGCTGTGTTTGAGTCCACTGTCGGACTGTCTGGGCTGAACCATGCTCAGAATCAGTGCTGTGTTTGAGTCCACTGTCGGACTGTCTGGGCTGAACCATGCTCAGAATCAGTGCTGTGTTTGAGTCCACTGTCGGACTGTCTGGGCTGAACCATGCTCAGAATCAGTGCTGTGTTTGAGTCCACTGTCGGACTGTCTGGGCTGAACCATGCTCAGAATCAGTGCTGTGTTTGAGTCCACTGTCGGACTGTCTGGGCTGAACCATGCTCAGAATCAGTGCTGTGTTTGAGTCCACTGTCGGACTGTCTGGGCTGAACCATGCTCAGAATCAGTGCTGTGTTTGAGTCCACTGTCGGACTGTCTGGGCTGAACCATGCTCAGAATCAGTGCTGTGTTTGAGTCCACTGTCGGACTGTCTGGGCTGAACCATGCTCAGAATCAGTGCTGTGTTTGAGTCCACTGTCGGACTGTCTGGGCTGAACCATGCTCAGAATCAGTGCTGTGTTTGAGTCCACTGTCGGACTGTCTGGGCTGAACCATGCTCAGAATCAGTGCTGTGTTTGAGTCCACTGTCGGACTGTCTGGGCTGAACCATGCTCAGAATCAGTGCTGTGTTTGAGTCCACTGTCGGACTGTCTGGGCTGAACCATGCTCAGAATCAGTGCTGTGTTTGAGTCCACTGTCGGACTGTCTGGGCTGAACCATGCTCAGAATCAGTGCTGTGTTTGAGTCCACTGTCGGACTGTCTGGGCTGAACCATGCTCAGAATCAGTGCTGTGTTTGAGTCCACTGTCGGACTGTCTGGGCTGAACCATGCTCAGAATCAGTGCTGTGTTTGAGTCCACTGTCGGACTGTCTGGGCTGAACCATGCTCAGAATCAGTGCTGTGTTTGAGTCCACTGTCGGACTGTCTGGGCTGAACCATGCTCAGAATCAGTGCTGTGTTTGAGTCCACTGTCGGACTGTCTGGGCTGAACCATGCTCAGAATCAGTGCTGTGTTTGAGTCCACTGTCGGACTGTCTGGGCTGAACCATGCTCAGAATCAGTGCTGTGTTTGAGTCCACTGTCGGACTGTCTGGGCTGAACCATGCTCAGAATCAGTGCTGTGTTTGAGTCCACTGTCGGACTGTCTGGGCTGAACCATGCTCAGAATCAGTGCTGTGTTTGAGTCCACTGTCGGACTGTCTGGGCTGAACCATGCTCAGAATCAGTGCTGTGTTTGAGTCCACTGTCGGACTGTCTGGGCTGAACCATGCTCAGAATCAGTGCTGTGTTTGAGTCCACTGTCGGACTGTCTGGGCTGAACCATGCTCAGAATCAGTGCTGTGTTTGAGTCCACTGTCGGACTGTCTGGGCTGAACCATGCTCAGAATCAGTGCTGTGTTTGAGTCCACTGTCGGACTGTCTGGGCTGAACCATGCTCAGAATCAGTGCTGTGTTTGAGTCCACTGTCGGACTGTCTGGGCTGAACCATGCTCAGAATCAGTGCTGTGTTTGAGTCCACTGTCGGACTGTCTGGGCTGAACCATGCTCAGAATCAGTGCTGTGTTTGAGTCCACTGTCGGACTGTCTGGGCTGAACCATGCTCAGAATCAGTGCTGTGTTTGAGTCCACTGTCGGACTGTCTGGGCTGAACCATGCTCAGAATCAGTGCTGTGTTTGAGTCCACTGTCGGACTGTCTGGGCTGAACCATGCTCAGAATCAGTGCTGAGTTTGAGTCCACTGTCGGACTGTCTGGGCTGAACCATGCTCAGAATCAGTGCTGTGTTTGAGTCCACTGTCGGACTGTCTGGGCTGAACCATGCTCAGAATCAGTGCTGTGTTTGAGTCCACTGTCGGACTGTCTGGGCTGAACCATGCTCAGAATCAGTGCTGTGTTTGAGTCCACTGTCGGACTGTCTGGGCTGAACCATGCTCAGAATCAGTGCTGTGTTTGAGTCCACTGTCGGACTGTCTGGGCTGAACCATGCTCAGAATCAGTGCTGTGTTTGAGTCCACTGTCGGACTGTCTGGGCTGAACCATGCTCAGAATCAGTGCTGTGTTTGAGTCCACTGTCGGACTGTCTGGGCTGAACCATGCTCAGAATCAGTGCTGTGTTTGAGTCCACTGTCGGACTGTCTGGGCTGAACCATGCTCAGAATCAGTGCTGTGTTTGAGTCCACTGTCGGACTGTCTGGGCTGAACCATGCTCAGAATCAGTGCTGTGTTTGAGTCCACTGTCGGACTGTCTGGGCTGAACCATGCTCAGAATCAGTGCTGTGTTTGAGTCCACTGTCGGACTGTCTGGGCTGAACCATGCTCAGAATCAGTGCTGTGTTTGAGTCCACTGTCGGACTGTCTGGGCTGAACCATGCTCAGAATCAGTGCTGTGTTTGAGTCCACTGTCGGACTGTCTGGGCTGAACCATGCTCAGAATCAGTGCTGTGTTTGAGTCCACTGTCGGACTGTCTGGGCTGAACCATGCTCAGAATCAGTGCTGTGTTTGAGTCCACTGTCGGACTGTCTGGGCTGAACCATGCTCAGAATCAGTGCTGTGTTTGAGTCCACTGTCGGACTGTCTGGGCTGAACCATGCTCAGAATCAGTGCTGTGTTTGAGTCCACTGTCGGACTGTCTGGGCTGAACCATGCTCAGAATCAGTGCTGTGTTTGAGTCCACTGTCGGACTGTCTGGGCTGAACCATGCTCAGAATCAGTGCTGTGTTTGAGTCCACTGTCGGACTGTCTGGGCTGAACCATGCTCAGAATCAGTGCTGTGTTTGAGTCCACTGTCGGACTGTCTGGGCTGAACCATGCTCAGAATCAGTGCTGTGTTTGAGTCCACTGTCGGACTGTCTGGGCTGAACCATGCTCAGAATCAGTGCTGTGTTTGAGTCCACTGTCGGAGCCACCGTGTCCATCCAGCTCATTGAGGAAGTTCCTATTTGTCACTGATGTTCTATTTTACCAAGCGTGATGTCCTTCTCCAGGGACAGGTCTCCCCTGATAACACGTCCAAAGTACGTAAGATGAAGTCTCATGCCAAATCCTCCTTTCTAAGGAGCATTCCACAAGACCTCCTTCAAGAAAGATTCGGTTGTTCTTCTGGCAGTTCATAAACAAAACAACTCACTGCCATCGAGTCAATGCTGACTCAAAATGACTCCCCCTACGGGTTTCCAAGAATGTACTTGCTTACGGGAGTCGAAAGCCCAGTCTTCCTCCCGAGGAACTGCTAGTGGTCTCGAACTTCCAACCAGGAGGACCTCAGCCCCATGTGTAATCATTGCACCAGCAGGGCACCTTCTGGCAGTCCATAGTATATTCAGTATTCTTTGCCAACACTGTAGTTCAGATGCATCCATTCTCCTGTCAGGAGTAATTTATCAAGGTTTTAAGAAGGACAGTGATATAATGCTTTGTTGTTAGTTGTTTTACAAGATCACCCTGGCTATTGTATGCCACATCCTGGCCACGAGGCTCAAGAGTGGTCACAGAGAGAACAATTAGGAGAGAGTGCGGCAGTCCAGTTGAGAGGTGGTGGCGTTGGCTTGCAGTGAGCTAGGACTGGGTAGCTGGAAACAAGTAGGCAGACAACATGCTAAACATGTTTTGGAGGGAGAAATGTGTTTGTTGATGGGTTGAGTGTGGGAATAAAGCAAAAGAAAAGATAAAGGATGCGTCCTAAGTTTGCACCTAAGCAATGAGTGGATTGCGATGTCATTTCCTGAAATGGGGACGTGTGGGGTAGGTGTGTGGTTGGTGGACTGAGAGAATCAAATCTCTGTTTGCACACTAATACTGTCGGGGCCTCCCTGCAAGGACAGGCTGTCATGCCATTCACATTAGAAAATACCTGTATTGAGTCCAGCTCGGTTTCTCTGCAACGTTTACTCATTCATCATAGTTCTTCCTTTTGAACAAAATGAATTGAGTCTGCTAAAATTGATTGTGGTCATGATTGTATAACTCTCCTTGATATGACTGAACTATTGAATGTATGATATGTGGATTATGTCCCAAGAAAACTAATTTTTTTAAAAAAATCATTTAATCTGCCCTCTTTGCTAAGGGATAGTCCTGTTCTTTACCTATGTTGAGGAGAATTACTATGTACTTGTAAATTTTATCCTCTCTGAGCTAAATATCCCTAGTTTGCTAAGCAATTTTACTTACTTCTGTAGAACTGCACAGACCCCAAACTCATCTTTCTGCCTGCAGCCTCTCACTCCATGCCAGTTCATCGTGTGACCTTTAGCTACATCAATCTTCCCGCCACACTGCTCCTTACGCACCGAGAGTTAGGCACTGCGCTCTGTGCTGGGGAAGGATATCAGCAGGAGGCTGACACTAAACTCTTCCGTCTCTGTTTTGCTATGGCAAGAACATAATAGATGCTACAGGTTTTAAAATGCCACCAAGAAAACATTCCAAATGCAGCCACTGAGAAGACCCTTCAATCCTTGGCTCACATCTGCGGTGGAAGCGAGAGTTGGAAATGTAGATGGAGAGATCGGGATAAAGGACAACGTGTCTCCTGATGGTGAATCCCATTCCTCCCAAGGAAGAGGAGTAGGGGGTAGGGCACTTCCCCCTCTACCTCAGGCAGGGACAGAGGGCTTCAGCATGGTATCGTGTGTGTGTGTGTGTGTGTGTGTGTGTGTGTGTGTGTGAAAACTCCATGTAGGGCTTTAGTAGCTATCAAGGTATCATAGGCTGGTGTCTCGTTGGCTGCCCAGAGACTCTAAAAGGCACAGAGAGACTGACTAGTTGCGCTGGTGGCCACACGTGGAGTTTCTGGGGACAAGGAATGCTGGGCTCCATCACATGGACATGGTGGGTTGGAGCCATTTGATCCTGTGTTCATTCTGCCCAAGAGAATACCTTGAGGTCTGCATGGAGTGGGCAGCTTTAAAACTGAGGCTCAGGAGAGACTCCTTCAGGAGAAATTACATCACCCGTAACACAGGGAGTGCTGAATGCTCCCAATGGGACTTTCCAAGAAACAAAACACACACACACACACACACACACACGAAACAGAACCAGCCAAGTAAGACGTTTCCTGCTCCCGTGGTTGCTCATTCCTCCAACCTCCTCCAAGCGGGACAGCCCGGTGAGCTGGAAGGGTGACAAGTGAAAGCTGGAGGGAGCATGAGGTCACGCCCTCTCTCTCTGTCCCACTGACAGAAGGCTCACTTTGAAATTCTGATTATCGCATACTCCTGGTCACTATTAATTATTGAATTAAGACTATTATTGCGATGGAAATGGACTCTGCATAAGAAATGGCGGCCCCGTGTTAAAGGGACAGCGGGGTCTAATAGAGCGTCCTTCTGACTGCATCGCAAGGGTCCTGCTCGCTCAACTCTCTGGTTGTCTAGACATGGAAGAAGCTTTCACTCAGTCATGCTCCCTTTACTGCCTCCCTCTTGACGTTCAGATTAAATCCCAACTGCTAAGTCTAGAGTTTCATGTCCTCAGTGACAGGTCTCCTCTGTAATTTTCTATGGAGCCGCCTACCATTTCAAATATAACATTGGGCATCAGCCAGGTGGTCTTCTGTGCTTTGTGATAAATGTTAGCATTGATTGGATGTTTAGTTTGCAAGGGAATATATTTTTCGATCCTCACAACCACCTTTTGGGATAAGTAATATTATTTCCATTTTACAGATGAAGACTCTGAAATTAATAAAAGATTGGTGACATGATCATGGGAATTCCCAAGCATTTGCCCCGGGCCCATGATCCTGACAGCCAAGCTTACTGTCTCTGCTCCTCCAAAACGCTCTCGACCATCAAGCAGATTCCAACACATAGCAATCCTGTAGGACAGGGTAGAACTGCCTCTGTGCGTTTCCGAGACTGTAATGATATAGTTCTATATTCTTGCAGCCTACTTGGCCAGACCACCCTGTCCTCTTTTTCCCTGCTTATGCCACTCCCCGAGTCCTTCACGTCCAAGCTCAAACTCCTCCTCCTCCTCTGGAACCCTGTCCCTAGGTACTTCACGGCTGTCTCTGTTCCCAAACCTACCAAAGCCTTTCAGCTCCGGCAAGGGCTTCACGTCCTGAGCTTGTGCTGTTTGTCTCCCTACTGTCACTAGGGCATGTCATGTAGGTAAGCTCCTGCACATTCCCTTGAGGGTAAGGACCTGCGTCTCAAGTTCTTCTTGCGTTCACCAGGGAAGTGACTTGCCAACATGAGTGCAGGAAGACATCACAGGTATTTCACAGAGTAAGAAATGTAAATGACGCTTAAATATAGGTAAGAGACATGCAAAGAAATTAAAAAGGGGGGTGTTGGGGGAGCTGTTGCTACCTGTCAAATAGACAAAACCCAGCACACCCTGATAACAAGGCTGTGAAGAGCCAGCCCTGCTCATCCACTGCAGATAGGAACGCAAAAAGGCAGTACAACCCTTCTAGCAAGGAACAAGGCCGTGTCTAGCAGTACTCATGTACATTTCTTTTGGCCCAGCAATACCTCCTCTGAGAATCTACCCCAAAGACACACTGACCACGCTCCCCCAAATGCAAAATGAGGCATGCGCAAAGCCATTCATTGTACCGCTGTTTGAAAGAGGAAAAGACTCAGGATGAAAAAGAAAACCAAGTCAATCTATAGACGCCTGCTTGAGTAATGATGGCAGATCACAGAAAAACACGCTTGGGAGGAATGAGGAAGGATTATTACAAACTGCTTTGCATGGGCTCCAGGATCTACTACTAAGTGAACAAAGCAAAACAAAGGATTATATTCCAAAGTCCTGCTTGCTCAACACTCTGGCTGTTCACAGAAGGAAGAAGCGTTCCCCTAGGACAGTGTGTAAGGTAGACTGCCACTTGTGGAAGAAAGTGGGATATGAATATTAGTGCATAGTGGCTTCTGTTTTCAAGATGAAACAATGAAAGAATCAGTGATCAACTCCTAAAAATGGTCCTCCATATTGAAAGGGAGAGACTAGAGGGAGGCAGTGAGCTGAAGCTAGAGTTCTCCGAGTATACTTTGCTTTGTAGTTTTGACTTTGAAACTATGATCTTACATGACGTTAAAAAAAATAAACTGAGCAAAAACATAAAAAACAAATGAAAACAGCTATACACAGATGCAGAGTTGAACCATTAAGTCAGTGGATGGGAGCCAGCTTTCTTCTCATTGCTGGAGTGGGAGGGGTGATAAACAAGGAGAGGAGGCCAAAGGATGCAGGTGGCGACAGATCGGAGTTGGAAGCATTGGTGTGAATTCATATCTAGCTTAATATAGCTGCAGATGGTTACACACAGGAATATTTATAGATAAGTGTGTGTACACCGATTACTATGTACACATGTATTTCCTTGCTCTGTCAGATGAAGGAAACCAGAGCCAAGGCACCCTGGAGAACAAGTGCTACATGTTGGTTTTGAACATCAATGCTTCTCCACCCAAAGGAGCCGGGGGTCCCAGAGAAGCGAGTGGGATTATGGGATTGCAGCAGGAAATACACAAGAAGATGAGCCTGAAGCATCTTAACAGTGCCCGAAGGTAAGGAAATACTTTACAACTTAAAATCATGAGGGTAAGTCAAGACAATACAGCAGCTGACTGAAGCATAATCTGAGCAACAAATAAAGTGGAGTTAGATCATAATCCATAGTCTGTAATAAATGTTGGTCCATATTGGTATATATAGATGATTAAGTAACTCAATAAATGGGAGAGAATGGACAAATTTCCCATGTGAAGTCATTCCAAATAACTTATGTAGATACTTCATCCACAAGGACGTGAAGCATAACATATTCTTCCTTAAGCACACACGGAGCCTGGGAACTTTCTTCCAAAGAATACAGTGTAGGAACTTTATCCTGGGAAACTCTGACTAGCTCAGCCGAGTGATCAAGGTTAACAGCCATTTTGATACGTTAGGGTGATAGTGTGTACCCTTAATAGGATGGATGAAAATGGAACTTAGCTTGAGTGGTCTTTCTCCTAAAAACACATAGGCCAATCTTATCATGAGAGAAATATTAGCTAACTCCCACCTGAGGAGCATTCTACAAAGATATTTGACAAATTCCCCTCAAAACTGTCAAGTCCCTCAAAAACTGCCAGGCTCTGGAAAACTGTCACCGCCAAGTGAGGTAGAAGGAGACGTGACATCTCGATGTAATGTGGTGACATTCTGGAACTTTAAAAGGTGCTAGGTAAAAATGAAGGAAGTCACAATCAATCAAGTATGGACTTCAGTTAATAACATCTCAATATTTGTACATTAATTGAGATAAATATAACATAAATGTAAGATGTTAGTAGTAGGGGAAACTAGTATATGGGAGCTTTTTGTACTGTCTTGGCTATTCTGTAAATCTAAAACCATCCTAAAGTAAAAAAAATTATTTTAAAACTAAAATAAATAAACCTGTTTATCAAGTTTATTCCATCAACATACAAAAATTATCTTATATGACTTTAAAACATAATATCCTAAAATAATAATGATCATCACATCACAGTATCCCGAGGACAGACACATGCACTCAGAGAAATCAGAAATCACTTTCATGGCACAATGCTAATTATAACGCTGGTATTGCTTTCTACACATAGACATAATACAGCCAAAGAAGGAGAGTGTAAGCAGCCAACCAACGTGCCGCTAATGGTCTCTCGCTGTTTAGATGAAAGAAGAGGGATAAAAATTAAAACACACGCGGAAAAAATTCGTTCAGTAGCCTAATGGACACCGCAAATGTGAGTCTCTACAACCCTGAGACCAGAACTAAATGGTGCTGGGTGACCACTCCTAGCTGCTCAGAAAGGAATCACATTAGAAGGTGCTGGTCCTACTCTAGTAGGAGAAACACGTGGAACACAAACAACTCGAAGTCACAGGACACTAAGCTTACTAGTCAGATAGAGATTGGTAGGAACCCCAAGATTCTGACCCTTCGTCACCTTTCAGGTCTGAACTGAAGCCATGCCCTGTCAGAATGATCAACCGCTGCAGATCAAAAGGGACGGAGCCAGAGGGCTCGCAAAGAACGCGGAATGGAAACAGGGAACAGGGGGAGCGATGGTACAGTGAGGGGATTGCAATGGATGTGTGGGGTTTCTAAAGTATGAATTGTTGAATGTAAAATTATTATCTGCTCTGTAAACTGTCACGTAAGGGAGGGGGGAATGAGGAGCTGATATTAAGGGCTCAAGTAGAAAGCAAATGTTTTGAGAATGATGATGGCAACAACTGTACAAATGTACTTGACACAATGGATGTATGGATTGTGATAAGAATTGTACGAGCCCCCAATAAAATGATTTAAAAAAAAGACTCAGCAAACACAAAAATATGATTATGCTAATAGCATTAGGAACCAAGCTTTTCAGCATAAGAGAAAAGAGATTCTAAATATAGAACCAAAGAAATTAAGTCAAAACCTACAGTCTTTCATTTGAATTGGAAATATTGGTATAAAGTCATATATTTTTTCTTTCTACAGAGTACATATTTCCTAGTCTTGCACACTGAAATGGCAAGGATTGATGATACCCAGTAGTGGTGAGCACCTCTGGAGCCCCAGTACAATCTCTAAATGCCATTTCTCAAAAGAAGGAATTGTGGCTCCTTGGAGAAGTGGCTAGTTACAGGCCAGGATAGGTTAAGTTAGTCTGAAAGCAATAATATGATTGACACTAGGGAGGTCATGTCAAAAGGACACAGGAGAAAACTGGAGGGGACTCACATGGGTCAAGCACAGGGTAATTGAACATGAAAAAGAGTGATATTTATAGTGGGCTAAAACACATCAAATATATAAAAATGCATGAGCCTATATTGTTCCTTCCTTCTATCCCCCAAAAGAAAGTTTTATTGGTCACTTCTGGGAATAGCAGAGTATTCATCACCCTGACAAATATAAAAATGATAAATGCAATAAATAGAGCCTTTATCTTGCCTTTTCTAGACTGCCTATATTCCTCAGTCACCTCATAATTTATTAAGGAAATTTCTTCAAATAGAAGAATAATAAATAGTAAACATACGAGGAAAGCTAGAAACTGAAAATCATCACTTTTAACTCCTAATAAAATAGTAGATCCAGATGTGACCGTAACTGTTGAGTGAAATGTTGATGAAGAACTTTGTAATAGAAGAGTGAAGCAGAAGATGCTTTAACCCACTGATCAATCTTAACTAAATATGGACAATGAGACAGAGTATCTCTCCACCTTTGGAACATGCTTGCCAAAAAAATACTGAGCCGAGACTAGTGATTAGCTTGTAGAAACAAGTCAAAACGAGTAGCATGAGGATATAGTCAAAGCCAGGATGTAGGCAATTCTACAAGATGACGGATATCATTTCCTTAGCCAACAAATGGCATTAAGATAATGAAGAGAAATGGTTAGAAACTAAGAGACACACCAACTGTGTTAGTCTGGGAAGACAGAGAAACAAATCATGGGCACTGTCATGTGTGTAGGAAAGAGCTTTAGATACAAGAGCAGTTGAATATTGAGAAAACGTTCCAGACCAGTCCAGATAAAGTCCCTAAGTCCTATGTTAGCTTATATGTCTGTTACCAATCTATAAAGTCCTCTTCAGACTCACGAAACACATGCAATGATGCCGAATGCAGGAAGATCACAAGCCAGTGGGTACAAATTTTGGGGGATCAAATGGCGTTGTAAGCATCTCAGCACTGGCAGGGGTCTCTACGTGGTTCCTCCAGTTCCCAGGACATGGATTCTATCAGCCTAGTGCCATGTGTCTTGTCAGTAGAGTGGATCTCAGGGAGTGAGCAGACTCCTGCTTCCAAGGAGGAAATACAGGGATTCCCAGAATCCTCAGGATAAGGCCATGCCCACACAGAGGCCTCATTGGCTATGATCCAATTGACAGACTAGACTCCACCCCTTTACTCTTAATCCTCTCAAGTCCCAAATTGACACCAGATTATGTAACTACCACACCAACCCAATACCAAAAAAAGTGTGTTCTTTTAGATTCTGATGTGGACAACAGCAAAAAGACATTCTTGAGACTTGTATGGAAAACCGAAAGTGGCTGGGGATTTAATAATAAAAGAAATTATTTTTGGATATGATAATGACATCATAGTTATGCTAAAATATACACTTTACCTTTTAGAAAATATGCCGTAAATTTTATGGGATAAAGGATAAGATATCTGAGATTCACTTCAAAATACCCCACCCTGTCCCCTCAAAACAAAACAAAATCAAAAAAGAAAGAAACAAAAAAGTGGTATAAATAGGGTGAAGTGGAGCAGCATTGATAGTATCTGGAGGTCCAGTAGACCATTATCACTAACGTTGTATATATTTGAACATTTCATGATAAATTCTATAAAATGCACACATACACAATGCAAATATCACAGGCACGCTGGTGTTATAGTGGCTAAACATCGGCATTGGATGGCTTACTGCAAGGTCAGCAATTACAACCCACCAGCCACTCTGGGGGGCGGGGCACGGGGAGGGGAGAGGGTTTTCTAATCCTCTAAATGTTTACAGTCTCAGAAATCCACAGGGGCAGTTCTCCTCAGTCCTGTAGGCTTGTTGTGAGTTGGGATTGAGCTGATAGGCATTGAATATGGGTTTTTTGGGACATACACTATACACTAGTTACTATCTATAGCAAGTCAAATCTGGCTCATAGTGACTCTATGTAAGGTTTCTGAGTCTGTAAACCTTTACAAGACAAGGCAGCTTCATCTTTCCACTGCAGAGCAGCTAGTGGATTTGAACTTTTGATCTTGAAACTGTAAGTCACATACTTCCTAACCCACAGTGCCAACAGGGCTCATCTTTTTTGTTTGTTTGGCTGGGTTTTTTTTGCAGGAATTGGGACACCAGTGCAATTCTAACTCTAGATTGGGAGTAGGGGTGAAATAGACCTTTTAAAAAGCACCCCAGCTCAATCTGACCCAGGTCTTTGTCTAGAACCATAGACCTCAAGAGTCTGCTCTAGCGTAGTGCTGCTTTAGAGGGCACCCCCTTGACGGGTATCTGTTGATTTAAGACAGATTCTGTATTTCTGCTAGGTATTGAAGTTGGCACATTTTTTCATGTGGGAAAAATATGGAAAAGATCAAGTGTGATCAGAGCAAGCAAAGGGATGTAATAATGTTATGGGTCTGATAGGATTGCCCAACTCCAAGGGTTGCATTATATCACTTGTCAGAACCCATTTCATAACAGAGTGTTCTGGATTCTCCAAACTCATTAACGGAAGCTCGTTTGGATTCCCAAAGCCTTCGTAAGTGGGTGCCAATTTTCTAATTCTCCTTCAGCTGCCGAGCTGTGTATGTGCCCGGTTGCTTTAGTCTGGCTTGTTGCAGTCTGGCCATTTCCATCTCTCTTCCACCCAGATGCCAAGAAAAGCATATTTTCCTGGGCTTGTTGTCATGCCATCCTCTCGATTTGCTTATACGCGTATTTTAGCTCAGTTGCTGACGGTAATGAAGATGGAAATCACCAGAGTCCATGCTTCTGTACAGAAGATCTCGAAGAAAGCAGATCTGTTTAGGGAGACCAGAAGTGAGAATCCTCCCAGGGGCACCTGAGCTGTGGAGTTTAATTGGGCTGCAGCTGCTGTTCTACCTCCTGCACTCCTTCCTGGTTCAGTGGGCAGACAACAGGGATTTGCCACTTAATTGGCTGTTTCTATGATTGTCATTCGCTTAGGCATGCTTCCCTGTTCTTTGTTACTACAAAATGCTTCTTTTCAAATGATTGGCTTTCCTATAGCTCTTGAAGACGAATCTGTCACACACACCACCACCACCACCACCCCAACACTCCAAACCTCCCAACACAAGCCATCCCCCCAGGTAGATTGACTTCTCTTTAACAAATCCTAACGCTCTGTGTGTTGTGTGAACAAGTGGAGCCAGGACTCGGTTCCGGGTTACATATTATATAAAGGTGCTGAACAAGTTTCCAGTTCCAGAACCAGTTGAGCAGGTTGAGGGAGTTTCTTTTTCTTTCTCATCACTCAGTTGAACCCAGGCAACTTTCAACTCTATCAGGTGAATGGTTTCCTTGGAAGTGTTGAGAAAGGTTAACAAGCCCTGGTTTACGTTTCATGGATCTGTGGTCTTTTTAGTTAGCTGCAAGACCCCACCAAAGAGATACAAGGCACCAGAATGGAATTAGGGGCCTACTGGTGTCACCAGCTCTTAATTCAATTTCATTTCTAAGTTATCAATGATTTTTCAACTTGACTGACTTGTGACACACAAAAATAAGGGGGAACCCAGGCCAAAATCAATACTTCCTATTAGTCTGTGTGTCTGCCTACAGCAGACTCCATCATAATATTCAGTTTCGGTGGTCACTAGCTCCTTTCCTCGTTGCTTAACACATTAAAGACCAGATATTTTTTTATCAACTTACCCAAGTGGCTGGATATTTTTTCGGCTGTTAGGTTTTATTTTGCATTTAACCATAAATGGGTCTACATCTCAACTTTTTATCATATTTATGTATAACTTTCAGTTTTTGAATATAAAATGTTGTCTCACATTATGAAACAAAATTTTGCAATGTGTGTGGAGCATTATTACTTCTATGAACTGTAATCTTCATGAAATTATAAGCTTCTTATAAAAATAATCAACATAATCCATATTACTTTGAAAAATAGTAAAAATAAATACAGTATATCAAACAAAAAATACATTCTTTGTTCCCCAGTGATCATTTGTTGATATGTTCCTTAGTTATACGGTGTACTATTGTTACTCTACTCTATAACTGCATTGAGAAACAAAGCAGTGTGCAAATATTATCCCAGAAACACTGTGCAAAAATTATCTCCTGGCCCTTTCGTTTGATTAGATGTGGAGACCTTATCCTAAACAGTTACAATTATTTCATATATTGTAGTTAGCATAGGACCTATATATAAACAAAGGTTCCTAGTATTTTTTTAATGCATGGTACTTTGTATAACATTTTCCTCTGTGAAGCGGTACCTTACAAAATTTGCAAATATACCTGGTTTCACTTCTTTTTCCATGGGCAGCGCAAACTCTACAGGCGCTGGTAGGAAATTTCATTTTTCCATTGCTTGAAATCAACACAGGTTCATGCTGCTTCACGAGTTATCTCGGGATCCGTTTGTAACAGTTGGCGCGCGAAACACGCGTATAAACTCGGGATCCGTCCGCAATTTAACATCAAACTGCTGCCCGATTTCCTGCCCAGCTGGCCCAGGCCTCTGTCCTTTACCTCTTCAGTGGAGATTTCTGGAATAATTCTTGGAGGATGATTATGTTTTTTTGGAATGCTTTGTAATTTTTTCTTCTTCTTTTTTAAAAAATTTTTTTGATGGGGTTTTGCCATTCAGGAACTCTAAGTGGCTCCTGTGAGATGAGAGGATTGTTCTGGCTCCCATAATACCTATATTTCTGCAAGGCTTTTCTGCGTTCACACAGGAGCCAAGTCAAAAATCAGTTACAGCCCCTGTCTACTGCAAGAAGAAAAGAATAATATTCCTTAGCAATCGAAGAGGAAGTCCAGGGGTTGAATTTCAATGGGTCTTTTTAAATTCAGACTTCATCTCCATGATAAGTGAGGTCAAGTGGCTTAGTGTAAACATCTTGCAGCTATGGAGTATGTGCCTTATATCCAGGGGCCTTTCCCTCCATTCACTACCCGGAGTGGGGAAAAGGTGTGTTTAAAAACCCCGAGGGGGCCCAGATCACTCCCCAGACCAATTGAATCAGTATTTCTCAGACAAACTTTTGGTTTTGTTTTAACTCCCCCAGACAAGTCCAATGGACCTTAAGGTCAAAAACCACAGCTCAGGTGGAAAGATCCATGGAGTAAAATTAACAACCTTTCCAATCCTGCCTTTGCCATTAACTAGCTTGTTGGTCTGTAAAATCGTAGGTGGCCCTATTTCAAGTTGATTTGAGCACGAAAATTCTATGATTCTCTTTGAGCCAATCTCTCTTCTGGAAACAAAGGGCATTCTGGTGCCAGATATTTTTTTCATCACACCTGGAACGTCTCTAACACCTGGAACGTCTCATCACACCTGGAACGACGTCTGCTGTTAGGACCTCTCTGATTGGGTCAGCCTGTTGATGAGCCCAGATTGCCTTACCAGGCGTCAGTAAACAAGCTGTGTTGGTTTACAAAGGAAAAATACAAGCTCCAGGGTGTTTCTGATACTTACAGGCCAACCAACTGTTTTCAAATGAGTAGTGGAATTTCTCTTAATGCATAGTTAAGTCCTGCTAGTTTCCAATTCCTCTGATGCTCAGTTAATTGGAAAGCTACCTTCTTAGGAATGCCTCGGAATAAAAACGGGCGGAAACTTAAATACTCCTGGACTTAAGAAGACTATGTGATCCAAAATGTGCATTTTTGTCTGGCCTGAACTTTAATGAGATATTACTGTAGCTGCCTAAATGGGTAGAGAGAAGCTTTAACTCCTGAACCGAGGTGCAATTAGTCGGGCATAAAAGAACTTTAAATGGATACTAATTGCTTAAAAAAATGAATTGAATTGAACCAGAGAAGCAGAAAATTACCTTTGTTGAGAATCATCTTGGTTGTTTGGAAAAGGGAGGGCTTGTTGAAATTGGAACAAGTGACTGAGCAAGGCTGAGAAGAGGGCCTTATCACTCTCTATGCCAACCCTGAGTCCCCCAAGGCAGGGACTTGCAGCTTGAAAGCCACCCAGTCACAGGCAGGGCCTTCTTTCTGGCTCGGTAACAGGCATACATACCTCGACCCCTGCCAGCCATTGTTTTGACATCTCGCTGCGAAGATTTCCAGTGTTATTTGTCAATGTTATCTTAAAGGGTGTGTCATGAAACCGACTAAATGGAAAGTAATTTAAATTCACTTTAATTTTTAAAATGAACTTGCAGGGCAAGGGCGGGGTAAGGTTCCCCCACTATGATGAATTGAACTTCATGGCCCTTCCCTGTGTTTCACTCACAGCATGGAGTCAATGTGTGAAGAATTGGTGGTGTTTAAAGCCCTGTGAGTGAAGCTGAACCCAAACTGAAGCAAACCCAGGGCTTTTGACTCTATTCTGACTCACAATGACCCTTTGGGGGAGAGCGAAGCTGCCCCATAGGGTTTCCAAAGCTATGTTTTGGAAGGAAACCCACTGTCATATTGTTCTGTGGGACAGCTGGTGGGCTCAAACCATCAACCCTTTGGTTAGTAGCCGAACACCTTCACCCCTGTACCACCAGTGCTCAAGGCAAGTGTGGTAGTTACATAATTTGGTGTCAATGAAAATATTAAAAGTGAAGGGGTGGAGGTTAGCCTGTCAATCAGGTCACAGCTTGATGAGCTCATTTGGAGGCACCAAGGAGATAAAGCGCTCACTGGAGGCCAGACCTTCACTCACTCCTTTCAAGACATCCTTGTTGACAAATCTCATGGAGCTACACTGAGGGAGCCAGAGCCCAGGAGCTTGAGAAGCCACAAGGAGACCCACACCAGCGCTAAGAGGCTTCTACTGCCACTGGATCCACAAGGCTTTCCACCCACTAACCTGTGATCTTCCTGTATTTGGTGTCATTGTGTGTGTTGCATGAGTCTGAAGAGGAATTTATAGACCGGTATCGGCCATATGGGCTAATATCGGACTTGTGGACTTGATCTGGACTGGCCTGAGCTGTTTTCTTAATATACAATTACTCTTTGATATAAAGTTCTCTCTTACACATATGAGTGTCTCTGGATTTGTTTCTCTAGTCAACCTGAACTTACACCGCAAGTTTGAGAGCAAAGTCTAAATAAATGGGTGTGTCACCATCACAAAATCCTGGGAACTATTAACCTAGAGGAGAATTCTGGATCTGCTCCTTTGAGCAGAAATACTGAGGAAAATTGTGCTTCCAAGGAAATCTCCTAGGTGACATGTCTGATTTTTTTCAGTAGGGTGGCATTGGTTTCCTTTACATGACTAGAAACAAGCAAACACAATTTGGAAGTTATGTGTATTTAATAAAACACAACTGACCATTCCCACTCTAACCATTCTCCTTTCATCTTGAAGTCCCCGCCCCACTTTTCCAGTGTCTGTCGGCTCTTCCTTCACCACCCAATCAGTGCTGGAAACTCTTCATCCTGCATCCCCATCTCTTAGTCTCACGCTTCCCCTTCGGTGGCATAGTGGTTATGTGTTGGGCTGTTAACCTCAGGGTAAGCAGTTCTAAGCCATCAACTGCTTCACAGGAGGAAGACCAGGCTTTCTACTCCTGTCAAAAGTTACAGTCTTGGAAACCCACAGGAGCAGTTCTGCCCTGCCCTATAGGGCGGACACAGTCAAAACCGACTCTATAGTAGGCTGTGCTAGGCTGAGCTGTCTAGAGAAATAAAACCAGTAGAGCACTGGTTTTCAGCCTTCCTAAAGCTGCGACCCTTTCATAGAGTTCCCCATGTTGTGGTGACCCCCAACCATGAAGTTATTTTCATTGCTACTTCATCACTGTAATTTTGCTAGTTATGAATGGTCATGTAAATATCTGATATGCAGGATGTATTTTCCTTGTTACAAATCGAACACTATTAAAGCATGGTGATTAATCACAAAACAATATATAATTATATATTGTGAAATATTTATTTCTACTTACAAATAACAGAAATTGTGTCTTCAAGCATGGTGTAGCATGGGTCAGTCTTCATGCCAGGTATGTGTATGTGGCGTATCTGCATGTGGGAAGACCTGCCTGGAGCTGGATAAAGGAACAGTGTCTCAGTTCCTAAGATCATTGGAAATATGTGTTTTCCAGTGGTCTTAGGCAACACCTGTGAAGGGGTCATTCGACCCCCAAAGGGGTTGCGACCCACAGGCTGAGGACTGCTGCAGTAGAGTCACGTGGATCCAAGGTTAGTGAAAATACGGCAGGGCGCCCAAGAGCTCTCAGGGGCAGTGGCCCACATGGGGCTGTCCCTGGAGGCAGGTACAAAGTCCCAGAAAGCAGGAAGGCAAAGGAGCAGAAAGATAGGAGGGGTCCCCAGTGTCTCATAAAAACCACACACACACACACACACGAGCCATCTTCAAGCTATGAGCTGACCTATGACTGACAGGTTGGACTCTGTCCCCAGCTGGAAGTGTCTCATTCATATACTCCCTAAACATTACAGTGAGTTTGGCTTTTGGGTTTTGGTCCTACTGGTGACCTTGATCCTGACTCACAGAGACCCTGTGTGTGCTGCAACCTTTTGAAAGTAGTTTGCCAGACCGATCTATTGCGGAGCCCCTGGGTGGATTTGAACTGCCAACTTTCCAGCTAGTAGTCCAGGAGTGAGCCATTTGCACCACCCAGGTTCAAGTCCATCTAGACAGGCCTTGGGAAAGAAGCCTGATGATCTACTTCCAAACCTTTAGTCACTGAAAACCCTGTGGTGCACAGTTCTACTCTGGCAAGCATGTAGCGGCCATGAACTGGGACGATTCAATGACAACTGATTTGTTCTCCACTAAATGAGTGAGAGCACATGGGCACTCAAGCCAAAAACAGCAGCCAGCCTTGAATTTTGGCCTTTACCTCCTCTCCACAGAAATCCATCATTGAGTCCTGTCACTTCTGTCTCTATAATAGATTCCAATTCCTCCCATTTCCACATCCCCATCCCCTCTCCCTTGGGTTACTGAACTTGCTGATCTTCCTGATTCCCTTCAGCACAGTCTCTAACCAGCAGCCTGAGTGAACTTTTCAAAGGGTAAATCAGATCACATTAATCGCCTGATTAAAACCCTGCAATAGCATCCCGGGGCTGCAGGGATACCTGACTCCATAGAACAACGTATGAACAGATTCAGGGAGGAGAACCACATGCTCATCTCAGTGGGAGCAGAGAGAGCATCCAAGTTTTTCATGACAAAAAGTCCTGACAAGCTAGAGGTAGGAGTACCACCTATTGAAACACTGGAGCAAACAGCTTTAATGTGAAGCTTTAAAACCATGTCCACTGAAGTCAGAGGGAAAATAAAGGTCTCTTCTATCATTACTGCAAGGAAGTGTTGTCTTGGCGGTTCTAGTTAATGCACAAAATTCAATTCAATAAATATCAGCTGAGTGCCTATTCTGTGCCAGAGGAACAAGGGTGGCGTAGTGGTTATGCTTTGGGCTGATAACCAGAAAGACAGCAGTTTGAAACCCACCAGCCACTCCTTGGGAGAAAGACCAGGCTTTCCACCTCTATAAGGAGTTATAACCTTGGAAAGTCACAGGGGCACTTCTACCTGTCCTAAAGGCTGCCTGTGTTCGTCTGGGTGCATTAGAGAAACACATCCACAGACACTCATGTATAAGAGAGAGTTTTGTATAAAGGGTAAGTGCACATCAAGACAACATTCCAACCCAGTGCTACCCAAGCCCACAAGTTCAACATTAATCCATTAACTCATATGTCCAACACCAATCCACAAAGTCCTCCTACATCTCACAAAACACACACATTGATGCCAACTGCAGGAGGAAAGCCAAATCTGTGAACATGCAAGCATCTCAGCGCTGGCAGGGGTCTCCACGCGGCTGCTCCTGCACCCAGGGCTGCATCGGGGTAGGTCCATGTGGCTTCTCCTCCGGGATGTCTTGCAGGAAGGAATCCTTGTCAGCTGAAGCAGGGAACTGGCTAAGGGAGCTGCACCCTAGTCCAACCATCAGAGAGCAAGAGACCTGAGCACTGGAAAGGCGAGGCTCACTGAGCCATTTATCCCTCTGCCCTTCAAGTAACCCCACATGTGTTTATCGGCCAGGTTGGCACAATAAACTACCTCAATTCCTTTAAGTCAGCATCGACTTGATGGTAGTAAGTTTGGTTTTTGGTTTTAAGACTGCGCTCATAAATATTTACAGCTTCATGGGAAACCCAAGAAGGTCTACTCTGTCCTATAGGGTCGCCGTGAGTTAGAATTAACTAGGTGGCAATGAATTTGGTTTTGACTAGGTGCCAGGAGTAATTCTAGACTCTTAAGATTTGCCAATGGGAAAAAAAAAATCAGAAACCAATCACCCAAACAAACAAAACACATAACAGCCCCCAAATCTAGTAGAGGAAAGCAGAAAATAAATTGCTATAATAAAAAAATTGACTAATTATATAGTATGTTAAAACCAAACCAGTTTCTGTGGAGTTGATTCTGATTCATGGTGATGGCCCATGTGGGTCGGGGTGGAAATGTGCTTCCTGGGTTTTCTTAAGGAGATTGCCAGACCTTGTTCCAAGTCACCTTGGTGGTTGTTGTTAGGTGCCACCCAGTCTGTTCCGACTCATCCTGACCCTGTGCACAGTCAAACAGAACACTGCCCAACCCTGTGCCATCCACACCATTGGTGTTCTGTTTAAACCCATTGTTGCAGCCACTGTATCAACCCATCTCTAGGTGGGCAAAATTGCCAACCTTTGTTTTAACAACTGAGCGCTTAATCATTTGTCCAACTAAAGGACTCCCACAGTATATTAGGAAGTGGGAAAATATTGGGGGGAAGGAGAGGAGCAGAGGAGTATAGAAATAGGTGGTCCCTGTAGGACCCTGGTATAGGAGCCCTGGTGGTGTAGTGGAGGACATGTTGGGTGGCTAGCTGCAATGTCAGCAGTTTGAAAGCACTGGTCACTCTGAGGGAGAAAGAAGAGACTCTACTCCGGTTAAGAGTTACCATCTCGGGACCCCACTGGGGCAGATCTACTCTGTCTTGGAGGGTTGCTAAAGTGTCGGAACTGACTCAGTGGCAATGAGTTTGGTTTGGGTTATTTAATGTTTAGTGTTAGTTCTTAAATAACTTCTTTTCTGGATAGACTGCAAAGACTTGGTGTTGACCAAGGTCAAGTTGGTATTGTATTTCCCTGTGGTGGCCAGATGCTGCTCATGTGCCTGAAGTGCAGGCTCAAAAACTCTAGAAATCCTTCTGAGATAGGTAAGGTTTATTGTGCCAAACTGGCTGATAAACACATGTGGGATTAATTGAAGGGCAGAGATATAAATGGTTCTGTGAGCCTCGCCTTTCTAGTTCTTGGGTGTCTCTTTGTGATGGTCGGACCAGGGTGCAGCTGCCTTAGCCAGTTTCCTGCTTCAACTGGCAAGACTCACTTCCTGCAAGACATCCTGAAGAGAAGTCACACGGACCTACCCCGATGCAGCCCTGGTTGCTGAAGCAGCCGTGTGGAGACCCCTGCCAGTGCTGAGATGTTTACATGCTCACTGATTTGGCTTTCCTCCTGCAGTCGGCATCATTGCATGTCTTTTGTGAGATTGAGGAGGACTTTGTAGATTGGTGTCGGACATATGAGCTAATGTTGGAGCCATGGGTTTGGGCAGCACTGGATTGGGATGCTTTCTTAATGTACACTTACCCTTTATATAAAACTCTCTCTTCCACATATGAGTCTATGTGGATTTGTTTCCCTAGTTTAACCAGGTTAACACACCTTCCTCCCCCCCAAGGGCCTCAGCCCGGGCCAGCTTCACAAATGTGCAGGGGACGTCAGAGCTGGGTAGGAACCTTAGAGACCAATTGTCATCCATACTCCCCTTCCCCGTTATAAAATAAACTTTTAACTCCAGAATAGAGTAAGATGTAAAGAAAGGTTATAAAGACAGTCTAGTGAACTCAGATATCCATACCCAGTGTCCTCAACAATCACCATCCTACATTATCAATCCATTCTTCTGCCAACCCATACTTATTTCATAGTCTTTACCAACACTGTGATTCAAAAGCATCAGTTATTCTCTGGTTTTCCTTCTTCGTTGCTAGCTTTCATACGCACATGAGGTAATTGAAAACACCATAGCTTGGATCAAGTGCACCCTAGTCCTCAAAGTGACATCTTCTCTCTGTAACACTTTAAAAAAAATCATTTTATTGGGGGCTCCTACAACTTTTATCACCATCCATCCATCCATCCATCCATCCATCCATCCATCCATCCATGTGTCAAGCACATTTGTACATTTGTTGCCATCATCATTTTCAAAACATTTTCTTTCTACTGGAGCCCTTGGTATCAGCTTCTCATTTTTCTCCTCCCTCTCCCACCCTCCTTCTCTCATGAACCCTTGATAATTTATAAATTATTATTTTTTCATGTCTTACACTGACCAATGACTCCCTTCATCCACTTTTCTGTTGTCCATCCCCCAGGGAGCGGGTTATAGGTAGATCATTGTAATTGGCTCCCCCTTTCTTCCCCCACCATACCCTCCCCCTCCTGGTATGGCTACTCTCAATATTGGTTCTGAGGGGTTGATCTGTTCTGGTTTCCCTGTGTTTCCAGCTCTTATATGTACCAGTGTACATGCTCTGATCTAGCCGGATTTATAAGGTAGAATTGGGGTCATGATAGTTGTGGGAGGGGGGCAGCATTAAAGAACTAGAGGAGAAAATAAATAAAACACTGCCCTGTATCATATATAATAGTATTTTAGTCATCTCATAGGAATTCAAACACTGGAAAATGAATAAGAAATACTAGAGAAGTATTAATATTTTTAATTCCCTCATATTCATATAATAGCTTGACAAAGAATAAAGAAAGGAGAGAAGAGAAAAAAAGAACTAGAGGAGAGTTGTATGTTTTATCTGTGCTGTACTGCACCCTTTTGCAGCAGGTTTGTCCAGTAAAATTTGTCATTTGATTTCTTTAATGATTCTGTCATGAGAAGGAGCTCTAGTGGCATAGTGGATTACAAATTGGGCTGTTAACCTCACGGTCAACAGTTCAAACTCACCAGCCACTCTGTAAGAGAAAGATGAGGCTGTCTACTCCTGTGAAGATTTACAGCCTAGGAAAACTAATAGTACCAGATCTACTCTGACCTTGAAATTGATTCCATAGCAACAACAACAACAACAACAAAGATGCCATAGGGAAGGGGGGCAGGAAACCCTATGGAACAGATCATATTGGGTTGCCATGAGTCAGAATTATTTCAAAGGCAACTAACACCAACAGTGTGTGTGAAGGGTATTTCATTTGGGTTTTCATTTGTATTTCCTTAATGATTAGAAAGTGACATCAGGATCAGAGGAAAATTCATTAGCAATCTGAAATATGCAGATGGCACAACCTTGCTTGCTAAAAGTGAAGGGGATTTAAACACTTTCTGATGAAAGTCCAAGACTTCAACCTTCACTATGGGTTATACCTCCACTCGGAGAAAACAAAAATTCTCACACCTGAATCAATAAGCAGCATCAGGATAAATGGAGAAAAGATTGACCTGGTGAAGCATTTGAATTATGGTGCTGGAGAAGAATATTAAATATGCGCCATGGATAGCCCGAAGAACTAGCGACTCTGTCTTGGAAAAAGCACAGCTAGAATGCGCCTTAGACCTGAAGATGACAAGACGGTCTCACCTATTTTAGATATGTCATCAGGTGGGATCGGTTCCTGGAGAAAGATTTTATGCTTGGTAACGTGGAAGATAAATAATTTATAAATGGCTGTACTTTGGGTGCAAACATACGAATGATTGTGAGGATTGGGCAGGACCTGCAGTGCTCTTTTGTTGTACACATGGTCGCTATGAGTCGGAACAAGCTTAATAGTACCTAACAACAACAACCATGACTAATGATGGTGAGCATCTTCTCATGTGTTGATTGGCCATTTGTCTAGTGTCCACTATATATTCTGGCTATTAAAACCTTGTCAGATACATGACTTCCAAAGTTTTTTCTCCCCTCTTTATGTTGTCTTAACTTTCTTGATAATGTCCTTTGTGATGTAAGTTTTAAAAT
Organism: Tenrec ecaudatus; assembly: GCF_050624435.1. Taxonomy (NCBI): domain Eukaryota; kingdom Metazoa; phylum Chordata; class Mammalia; order Afrosoricida; family Tenrecidae; genus Tenrec; species Tenrec ecaudatus. The sequence goes on along the minus strand of NC_134530.1, from coordinate 148,320,555 downwards.
TTGAAGCATCAAAGGGTATTATTTGGTTTTAGATAATGTTCTATTCAGTTTATCTATTTTTTTATTATTTGAGCTTTTGGCATCATATCTAATAACCCATTGCTAAATCCAAGGTCATAAATATTTTCCTCTTAGGATTTTATAGTTTGTTATTCCTATTTTAAGTTATTGATCCATTTTGAGTTAATTTTTGTATATAACATAAAAACCAAAACCCAAACTGACTGGCACTGAGTCAATGCTGTGTTAGTTTGTGTTGACTATAGAAACAAATCCAGGGACACTCATAAATATATATACACATATTTCATATATACACATATATATGAAAGAGCTTTACATTAAAGAGCATTTGTATATTGAGAAAACATCCCAACCAAGTCTAGATAAAATCTATGTCAGAATTTATCCCATATGACTGATACTAATCTATAAGTTCCTCTTCAGACTCATGCAACACATGCAATGATGCTGAATGCAGGAATATCACAGGCTGGTGGGTGGAAAGTCTTGTTGATCCAGTGGCAGTGGAAGCATCACAGGGCTGGCACAGGTCTCTGCATGGCTCAATGTATCTTGTTAACAGTAAGGTGAAGCAGAGAGAGAGGGAGGAAGTTTCCAGAATCCTCACGAGAAGATGAAGAGGAACACAAAGAGGCCTCATTCAGCTGTGACCTGATTGACAGGCTAGACTCCACCCCTACACTTATTTATCAAGCTGACATGAAGTTATGTAACTACCACGCTGACTCACGGTAACCCTACAGGACAGGGTAGGATTACCTGAGTGAGTTTGGGAGACTGTAACGCTTTGCAGGAGTAGAATGCCATGTCTCCCACAGAGCAGCTGATGGTTTCGAACTTGTGTTAGCAGCCCAGTTGACACATAAACCACTACACCACCAGAGCTCCTTGTATGTGGATAGCATGTGGGTAATACTGAACTCATAGCTTGAGGAGATGATTAAGTGAGATAAAGTACTTAAAGGCTAGCAGGGCCAGTGCCTGGTCAATACTTGGGAGGTGTTAGTAGAATTATTGCTGTTATGCAAAACAAACAAACAATCATATTGCTGAGAATGAGGGACGGTGGAGCAAAGACGCCAAACCCATCTGTAGACATGGGACATCCCCTCACAGAAGGGTCACAAGGAAGGGATGAGTCAACCAGGGCGCAGTATAGAACTGATGAAGCACACAGTATTCCTCTGGTTCCTTGAGGCTTCCTCACTGCTCGCTATCAAGACCCCAGGCCTGCCTCTCACTGCTGGCTAGACTGGAGCATGCACACAGGTACAGAAAAGAGCTCAGGACACATGGAATGCAGGTCAGATAAACCCCTCGTGAACAGAAATGGGAGTAGCAATACCAGGAGGGTAAGAGGAAGGTGGGAAAAGGAGTGGGAAGAAACCTCGGGAGATGGGAGACAGTGGTTAATGTAAGATAAGGAGGGGAAGGGAATGGTGGGGAGAAAAAGGGGGAACCGATCACAATGATCTACATACAATCTCCTCCCTGGGGGACGGACAACAGAAAATGGGTGAAGGGAGACATTGGTCAGTGTAAGACATGAAAAAATAATAATTTATAAATTAGCAAGGGTTCGTGAGGGAGGGAGGGTGAGAGAGGGAAGGGAGAAAAATGAAGAGCTGATACCAAGGGCTCAAGTAGAAAGCAAATGTTTTGAGAATGATGATCGCAACAACTGTACAAATGTGCTTGACACAATGGACGGATGGCTTGTGATAAGAGTTGTATGAGCCCCCAATAAAATGATTTTTAAAAATAATAATAATTTATAATTTATCAAGGGGTCACGAGACTGGGAGAGGGGGGAAGGAGGGTAAAGAGAGGAGCTGATACCAAGGGCTCAAGTAGAAAGTAAATGTTTAGAAAATAATGATGGCAACATATGGAAAAAAATGCTTGATACAATTGATGTATGGATTATTATAAGAGCTGGGAGACTCCCCAATAAAACGATCTTTATAACACCAACAAAAGCCCATCTTTTATCCTTGACCATTCTGACACCGGAGCAGATTGTGGGTGAAATGGCACTCCACCGCACACCTTTCTCAGGTCCATGCCGTTTCAGGCACTAACCAAAGGACCGCAGTCCTCGGCTGGGTAAGATCCAAGAAGCAGTTCCGATCTGGGGCCCCCAAAACTCAAATTAACCCGTTAAGACAAGGAGGTTCTTTGACTTCCTCTGCGATGACTCTCAGGGGAGGGCTTACCATAGCGTTCCGCTAAGCAATGGTTTTCAAACGGCAGGATGCAACCCATTAGTGGGTATTGAAATCAATTTAGCGGGTCGTGATCAGCATTAAAAGAGAAAGAAATCGGCTGCACTAAAATAGAAAATATCAGAGGGCATCATTTGCAGAAAGGGTAATGTTATTTTGGGAAGTTTGTTTTGCGTGCATGTGTGTGTGAGGCAGCAAAATCTATTTCTTTCTGTGGTTAGTACTCAGAAAGTTTAGCAGCTTTCGTTAGTGTGTGGGAGAGTGGGATTAGGAGGTGCTTCTTAAGGGTACCCCAAAGAACAAAAGAGAAGAGCGAGCTGCTGTGACTGAAGCAGGAGTCAGGCCTTGGGGTGCGTCCCGTGAGTGAGTGTGGAAGGCGCTGGAATCTTAGTAGCCCCACCACAGCCCACACTCATTCCTCAGGTTACTTCACGATCCATTTCCTGGCTCCTTTTAGGAGTCAGCAATTAAAAATAAACAAATAAGTCAACCCCAAACCCTTAAACAATGCAGGTGGCTGTGTTTGTCTTCATGGGGCAGTGAGAAGATTCCAGAACTCTGTTCCCTGTGCTGGCGCTGTGGTGGCCAGAGCCCGAAGGCACAGAGTGGGAGGTGGCGGCCATAATAAGACTGCTAGAGAAAGGAGAGTTATCACAAGCGGCCATTGACATTTATTTCCACCTCCTAACCTTTAATGACTTCCCCTGCCCCTCAGGGGAGGGTCCAATCTCCTTTCCCTGGCTCACAAGGCTCACCATTGTCCGGGGGTCCCCTCTCTCCTCACTCTCTCCAGGAACGCCCAGAATCCAACCAAAGGCACTGCTATGGAGTCAAGTTTCCACTCCTCCTGCGAAGGACAGACTGGAACTACCCCCAGGTGGTTTCCAGGCTGCAGTTCTTCACCAGAGACTTGGAGCAGCCGGGGTCTTACCTTGTTAACAGGCAAGTGCTTCCGGAAACCACTGAGCAGCTTAGACTCCTCTGAGTCTAAAAGTGCTCCCTAACTTGCCGCCGTTTGCCTTTCTTTCTCCTGGTCTCCAACGTCTCACACAGGCTCTTTGGAACATTTCTCCTTGAAACATTTCTGACGTCTTGTCCTTGGGTGTCACCTCTTCCCGGAAAACACCAGGGTTGATTATCTCTCTGAGACTCCCCTGGCACCTTTGGGTGGAGGCTTTTCCCATGTGCACAGATAACTAGCTGCTGCCTTTTAAGACAGAGCTCCAGGCGGCAGGCACTGGGTCCAGTTTATGGCTGAATTCTCATTCTCCACCAAACTTCCCAATGGTGGTTCCTGGACAGAACGCCCCCCTTTCCTGTGGGAGACCAAGTTCTAATCCTGGCCGACACACCTCTTGTGCAGCGCCCTCCCATCCATCCCTGTGGCCTTGATGTTGAAGAGGTTCTATGGAACTTCCAGACTCAGAGGTACCAGGAAGAAAGGCCTGCCTACCTACTTCCAAAACCCAGCTGATGAAGGCTCTATGCATCACAACTGTCCAATTTCCCCAAATCATGGGGCATCATTTTCTGCTTCTCTTCATGGGGTCACCATGTATCGGGGCAGCTAGTAGCAACACGACCAAAGCACCTTAGTGCCACAGAACAGATGCTCAATGTTTGTTGTTGTTTTTTAATTATGTAAGTGATGTGTAGTAGGTTATAAGCTGGACTGCTAACCACAAGGCCAGCAGTTCTAAACCATCAGCTGATGCATGGGAGACAGACGAGGCTTCTATTCCCATATAGAGTAACAGTATCAGAAACCCACAGCGGCTGTCCCACTCCGTCCTGTAGGGTCTCTGTAAGTCAGAATTGACTCAAAGGCCGAGCATTTGGTTTGGTTTTATCTCATTGCCAAGTCAGGGGGGATCCCAACTCATAGCCATGCAGGAGTCCCCACTATTCAGGGATTCGGAAGCAGCAGGATCTGGAGGTTCAGGAACAGCCCTGATTCAGAATCAGCAGCCAAGAGACAGCTGGGAGGTGGAAGTGCTCAGGGTCACAGATAGGGAGGTGGGGCTGGGGCTGGGCTGCAGAACAGGTTGTGGCTGTTCAGGCGCCTTTTATTGCCCAGGTTTTCCGTGGGCTGTGGGGCCCAGATTCTGCCCCTTAAAGGCACTTTGGGACCTCTGCCTCCAGGTTCAAAGGTGGGAAAGCGCAAGCCGTTTTGGGTGCGTGGGAAGGGAAAGAGAGCAGAGAGCCAGGAGCCGTGTCTAATCAGCCAGGACATGGGAAGGGGCTCTGAGGCTGACAGACAGGTGGTGAGGCTGGCTTCAAAGGGGGGTGTGGGGGGGGGAGGGTTTATCCCAGGCAGTGGAAGACCACTAGGGAAGGGTGGGACCCCCACCCCATGATTACATGCAAACTTGAATAGGCTTTTCTGGCAAGGAGATCATAGCTTTCATCCCGTCCTCAAAAATGTTGCAACCACAAAATCATAAATGAGCCCTGTGTCCAAGGCGTTTGCGGATCGCTCTGGCAACTGAGCAGGGGAGAATGGAGGCTCACTAGTCTCCCTGGTGGGAAGACATGTTTCATGGCAAGATAGTGGGTAAATATTTGCCATCTGACATTTGGTCGTTTAATGAGCTTGTCTGTCTCTGTGCATATGAATTAGAATGTTTTATTTTCTAATAGAGGTAGCCCCGACTCACTCTGTGTGCCTGGTAGGTGCTCAGGAAGCAGCTGCCCAGCAGGGGAGCCTCAGCAGTCTCCAGCAGCAAGGCCTCCGCCTCTGTTGCTCCTCTCCTCCTGCAGGCTGGGCCTTGGCCTGGGCCTCTCAGTTGTTAGCCTGCTTTTCTCACCTCCCACCAGTGCTGGTCAGGAGCTGTGCCCTTAGACCTATCTTTTTGAACATGCAAGTGGTCGGTTTTTTAATGCCAGGTAATGAAGGAGTTTCAGTTCTTAATCTCAAGGAAACCATAGTGCAGTGGGGAGACCGAGAGGGAGACAAACCATTCCAGGTGATGGTAAAGGAAACAAGAACAGTGGGGCTGTTGGGACAGCCTGACCCTGCTAGCCACAAGGTCACTGGTTCAAACTCACAGCAGCTCCAAGGGAGACTGCTGAGGCTGTCTGCTACAGTAAAGAGTTGCAGTCTTGGAAACTAGAAAGAGTTGCTATGAGTGGGAATTGACTTGATGGCCGTGTGTGTGTATGTGTGTGTGTGTGTGTGTGTGTGTGTGTTTGAGTGAAGGGAATGAATACGGGTTCCACTCTATCGCAGAGCAGGGACTTCAGTTGGGTCTGGCTACCCTGGGCAGTCTGTGCGGTCGGGGCACTAGTGACTGCAAGGGTAGAGGGTAAGGCCACTGGGGTTACATCTCATTGTGTTTCTGTGCTGAATTGCCTGGGACCCCCACTGAGTTTGTCCTCAAATAGGTAGATCGAACGCCCTGTCACCATCTGTAGAGTCTGAGACCAACCACTACTAGCCTCTGATCACTTCCCCATGCCTTATAGAGTCTAGGAGATGGAGGAGAAAGAAGCAGGCCTAAGAATAAACTGAAAATCCATTGTTCACATAAGCAGCGACCATTGTGTGAGCCTGAGGTCATTTGTCCACTGAATCGTGCATCTGGGGGGGGGGCAGTTCTACCCTGTCCTGCAGGGTCACTGTGAGTTCAAATGAACTCGATGGCAGTGAGTGTGCTGTTTAATGTGATCATATTCAATTCAGAGTTTTTATTAGAAGATAGTAAAAAACGAATGAGATGGATGAAACTCAGTCGAAGTCTTAAGGAGAGATAGAAAGCAAATAACCCATGAGGTGGAAGCAAAATTCAAACAATGCGTAAAAGCAGAAGGTGAGTCAGTGATGGGTCAGCAGGGAATGAAGAAGCACATTCCAAGGCTCTGAGGAGTCCGATGCTCTGGAGATGGGGACCGATGGAAAACCTAAGTGAGAAGGTACGAATCATGCCATCTGCTGAGAGCTAAATCATCCTCGATTGGTCAATTTGAGGACTTTCATTTGGGTCGCACCTTAGCCTCAGTTGTGCACAGCCCTAGAGAGGCAGATAAAACCTCTATCTGCCCAGCAGGCTATTCAGCAAGCTGCAGTTACTGGCCAGGTTTCTTTGCTCCCTGTGTCTCTGACAAAACACGTGTGGGTTGGCTTCAGGTACTTCCCATCTGCTGAGCCCCACGTGCAGCTCCCTTTCCAGATGCTCGGTCATCAGCAAGCAGGGCAGAGGCAGCAGAGGAAGGGACAGAATGCTAGCATCGCACAACACTGGAATTGGTACCCAGCATTCGCCCTACCACATGGGCGGTACCTACTTCACTTCTCTCCCCTTACTTCTTACTGTATACTTTCAATGAATTTAATAAACCATGTAATTAGAGCATTTTAAAAAGACCTGCGGCCCAAACATACAAACAAAAATATATTGTTGAGAATGAGGGGGTAGGAGCAGAGACCCAAAACCTGTAGACAAATGGACATCCCCTCACAGAAGGTCACAAGGAAGGGATGAGTCAACCAGGGTGCACTATAGCACCAGTGAAACACACAATATTCCTCTGGTCCCTTGAGGCTTCCTCACCCCCCACTATCATGACCCCAGTCCTCCCTTTCACTTCAGGCTAGACCAGAGCATGTACATAAGTACAGATAAGAGATATTGCTCCCAACACACAGAATCCAGGAACAGGAATGGGAGGAATGATATCAGGAGGGCAGGGGGAAGGTAGAGAGATGAGGGGAGGAAGGGGGAACCGATCTCAATGATTGACACATAGCCACACACATTCCCTCCAGGGGGGACGAACAACAGAAACCACGGGGGAAGGGAGACAGGGGTCAATGTAAGATATGAAAATAATAATAATTTGTAATTTGTCAAGGGGTCACAAGGGTGTAGGGGGAGGGAAGGAAAAAGGAGGAGCTGATACCAAGGGCTCAGTAGAAAGTAAATGTCTAGAAACGGCAGATGGCAACATCTGTACAAGTATGCTTGATACAATTGATGTATGGATTGTTGTAAGAGCTGTAAGAGCCCCCAATAAAATGATCTTTTAATAATTTTTAAAAAGTTATACAAATCGTAAAAAAAACAAAAGTCTACAGACCTCTCTGTTTCATGACTCCTGATACAATCACCCTGGGAGTGTACTTGTAGGGTTTCAGTGAACCATGGCAGCTCCTGGCATAACCATGTCCAAAGACCTGGCGAGGCCATTCTGCCGCACCCTAGCCCACAGCACGCCTGTTCTCTACAGGTACCACGGTTGGGATGGGGACAATGAGGAACCACACTCCTCCAGACCCTCCCCATGGTGATAGGTTTCACCCTTCTAAAAACAACTTTGCATGGTGTCGTGGTTACGGGTTGAGCTAGCTGCTACCCACAAGGTCAGCAGTTCGAAAACACTAGCTGACCCACGGGAGAAAGATGAGGCTTCCTAGCCCCATAACGAGTTACAAGCTCAAAAACCCATGGGAGAAATTCTACCCCGTCCGGTAGGGTTGCTTTGAATTGAGATGAACCCGATGGCAGTGGGTTTCCTTTTGTTTTCAGGAACTAGAGGCCGGCAGTGAGGGAGCCCAGGTGGTAGAGTGGATTACATGGAGAGCAGCTCCCTGCAAGGTCAGCAGTTGGAAACCACCACCTGCTCTTCACAACCAAGATGAGGCTTTCTTCCCCTATAAAGAGTTAGAGCCTCAGAAACCCACAGGGGCAATCCTGTCTTGTCCGTCGGGGTTGCTAAGCGTTGGAATCGACTTGGCGATGGTGAAGTTTTTCTTTTTGTGTTTTTGAGTGGGCTGCGGAGAAGCTGCGGATGGAGCAGGCGTTGATTGTTAACACAGGTAGGTTCATGAGTCAACAACGGCTCTGGAGGGAGACGGAGCCTGGGAGCAGATCCACCTGACAGATTCAAGGAAGCAGTTCTTCCTCTGGGAGCCCCAACCTCAGGACAGCACGGAGATCACTTTCAGGTTGGGCACAGAGTCTGCTCTCAGGTGTGTCCAGGATGTCTCTTGGAGGTTGGAGTGGTGCGGCCAAGGTATGGTAGTGGTTGTTAGTTGTTACTGAGCCAGCTCAGACCTGGCAACCTCATCTCCAACAGGAGGCAACGTTGCCCGGGTTGGCAACGTTTTTAAGGGTTTTTAAGGGTTGGCAGGCTCCAGTCCATTGTTGCAGCAGTCTGCTAGGACTCTGAGTATGCTCTAAGGTGCTGGAGCCCCTTCCAGCACTACCTCGGGTACCATTGCATTGTGATAGCTGAGGTTTTCATGGGCCAGTTTTCGGATCTAGATCATCAGACCTTCCTTCCTAGTCTTCTCAGTCTGGTAGCTCCACTGGGTCCTGCCCACTCTGGGAGACCCTGCTGCTATTTGAACTGCCCCTTGCCAAGCTTCTAGCACTGTGGCAACCCAGACGCCACCACAGTGTATCAGACAGAAAGATGGGAGTCGGGGGGACCCTGAGGCTTAAGATCCTTGCAAGCATTGACCCATTTTTCTTTGCACTCCCAGAACCCACATCCCGCTGGCCCACGGTCGATGCTCGGGGAAAGCTTGCTAAACTGAAGAGGAGCTGACAGATCGCCTGCTACCTGGCTCGCAAGGAGAGGGACCTCCTGTCGGGCCTCGAGTGGGAAAGCGGACTTGAGCTGCATCAGTGAGGACGTTCTTCACCCCGCGCCAGGCTGCTGGCGGATCTGCGAAACCACGGCGTGGATACCTTTATGGCCCCATGGGAAGACTGCGTGACCGATGCCAAACCATCCAGTCGGAGGGTCTATTTATTTGTAAACAGAGTCCGTTGCCCGCTCCATCGCCTCCGTTCAACCGTGTCCCGACGCTGGTGCGGACCAGGGAGGGGTCTAATAGCTGTTCTCGCAGCCCCACGAGTGCTCACAGGGATCTTGCACGCCGCCCTGGCTCCTGGGAACCCGGCATGCTGCTACCCAGGGCCGGAAAGTCTTCCTTCCTGGTTTTCACACCTTCTTAATGTGCACTCGCAGCTCCGGTAAATCGTGAGAGTGGATGTGAGAAACAGGATAATCACTACACCGCTACGGAGCAGAGACTCATTTTCCGCCGCCACCTTCTCCCTGAGAAGTGGGAGGGGCAGGCGGGTGTTGGGGAAGACTGCACCCCGGGGCCCCTGCGACGGCACCTCACCTAGTCTCAAACCAGGTGAGCTACGACCGCCCTATCTATCAGCTTCCTTTTCACTAAAATCACTCCTGGGGAGCCTGGCTGACTCCCCTAGGCAGCTATTGCCTGCAGAATCAAGGTTGTTAACAAGGAAAAGACGCGTTTGCTAAAAACGAACTGTTTTGAAAGGAGCCCGGTGGCGTAAGGGTTAAGGGTTGGGATGTTAACTGGAGGTCAGAGGTAGGAAGCCACCAGCAGGCCAGGGGGAAAAAGACCCAGTCAGTGATCAGATACCATAAAGATTCCCAAACAACTGATATTGTCATGAACCAGCACTTGCAGGAAACCAGCTTCACAAAAGAAGCCTACAAGAAGTACATCAAAGACGACATGAAACCAACCAATCAAAGGCAAACTCGAAGGACAGAAACCAGAAAGAGTAAAGCCTCTTATGACAGGGGCTGCAGAACAAATCAAAACCATCCTTGCAAATTTCAAAAACTACCAGTTCTTTATTGGTGAGAACATGAATCCAAATGGCATGGTTGCTCTGCTGGACTGCCGTGAAGATGGTGTGGCCCCATATATGATCTTTAAGGATGGCTTGGAGATGGAGAAATGTTAACGCAGTGGGCAACTCCCGACCGATGCCTCATCCTAACCGGCTGCTGTTCATCTACACAACACCAGGACTGAGACAAACGGAACTGATGCCATCGTGAGCTCTTCATTTACTTTTGACCTTTATTCATTTGGAGCGGAGGCTTTTTTTTTTTTTTTAGGAAAAAAAAACATGTCATGTAGGCTTGTCTAAAAATAAAATGCATTTAAACTCACTTGAGAATGCCTCCTGGTTGACTAGCTGTAAACTAAAGTCACCGTGTAGCGCTCCTGGAGAAGCTAGAGCCGCGTGCACAGTGTGAGGCTGTCTCCAGGTGCCTGCTACAGCCAAACTACAGGGATCCGAATCGAGACAAGAACCCAAAGGCTTAATTTTGAGTTTAAATAAAGGGAGTGGCCATGTTCTTAGGGGTGCCGGCATCTGAAGCATTTCAGCACCTAAAAATGGGAGAGATTCTTAAAAGAATAAAGAGACTAATACAACTGGGGGGAAAAAAGATTCCAAAACACCAAACTCACTGCCATCAGGTCGATTCAACTCATAGCGATCCATTAAGGTGGGGTACAACTGAGCCCGCGGGTTGTGGAGACTAACTCTTATGGGAGTATGATTTTTGTCTCCAGGCGCCATTTGGTAATGATTACAGACATGTTTCTTGTCATGACTTTAGGATGGTGATGGAGGATGGGATTTACTTGGCTTCAACTGGGGAGAGACCAGAGAGAGTGCCAAACTTCCTTGGGTACACAGGACAACTGCCTGTGGCAAAGAACAATCTGGTTCCAGGTGTCAATAATGCCAAACTTGCAAAAGCTTGATTTAGATTGGATGTTTCTCATGTGTCACTGTTGGGAATATATAGCAGACCCTGGACTTTCTCTAGAGAAACACCAGAAACCATTGGAATGCCTCCTTTATGCAAAGATGAGCACGTATATAATGGTGATGCCTTTCGTCTGAATATTATCTCCTGACACAATCCCTGGTTTCCTGTACAGCCTCTCATATCATAACCTTAACTTTTCCATGCAGTTTGATTTCTGCCCTAAATTTTTCTTACTTTGGGCAAATAATTATTGAAAGAACAATAAAATCACAAAATGCATTCAGGTGCAATGACTGACTCATTCAGCAATTAAGTCAACATTCCAAAAATGTTTGTATCTCCCCTATCACGTGCCCTACGGACTTTGGCACTCGCCTCATCAAGAGGAGGTGCCCCGTCCCATAGTGTTTACTTGGGCAGGACTTAAGACAATGGCCTATGTTACTCTATGAGATTTTAAGGCTGGGCCTCCATGCTGCGAGGAAGCTCAAGCAGTCACATGGGGAGGCAATGTGTATGTCTCCTGGCCAACGGCCCCAGGTAAAGAATTGAGGTCCATCTGAGAGTCAGCATTGATCTCCAGCCATGTGAGTGAGCAAACCTTTAGATGATTTTTTTTGCTAGAACAATGCTAAAGATTATTATTAGGCATTACTACATACACAAGATGTGTTACATGAGGTGAAGCTGCTGGGCAAGGACCTCTTTAGAGTCTTGAAAAGCAAAGATGTTACTTTGAAGACTATGGTATGTCTGGCACAAGCCATGCTATTTGCCATGGCCTCATAAGCCTTGGACATTGAGTAAGGAAGACTGAAGAAGAATTGATGCATTTGAAGTATGTTGCTGGAGAATACTATTTAAAATGCCAAGGACTGCTAAAAAGCTGAACCAATCTATCTTGAAAGAAAGACAGTCAAAGTGCTCCCTAGAGGTTAGGGTGGCAAAACTTCATCTTATATTCTTTGGACACATTGTCAGGAGAGACCAGTCCCTAGAGAAGGACATAATAATTGGTAAAGTGGAGGGGCGGCAAAAGAGAGGAGGACACTCAAGGAGAGAAGTGATTCGGCAGAGCCGTCGATTCAATGGCTGCAACAATGGGCTCTGGCCAAGAACGACGGTAAGGTTGCACAGGGCTGTGCGGCGCTTCATTCTGCTGTGCGCAGGGTCGCTATGGGTCAGAACCGACTCGATGGCACCCAACAGCAACAATAACGACAACATCACATCAGCAGATGTACAAAAGGTAATTGGTAAGACATTTAACTCTGTCACTAGCAAACTCCCTAGCTATGAATTTAAAAACATGATCACCTACGTCACTGGGTTTAACACAAAATACAAAGACTACTACTTGTCATTTTTCTTGTGGTAGAATTTCAAATAAAAGCCATTCCAAATAAACCCAACATAACATTGATGGTAGCATCTGTGTTTGTTTGTTTGCAGAAAGGTCAAAAACCATTCAATTGTCTATAAGCAAGGAAAGAAATTTATGGTGTCCAAGAGAGTTGGAAAAAAGGTTCTTGTCAAGAATGAACATGATTTCACTGCGGCACTAGATCTGAATTTGTAAGTGGCTCCAGCAGCTTAAATCCTTGATAGTATTTCATGAGTGGATCTTCTCTATTCTATCTTTGTGCCACTAATTTTGCTGTCAAAAATACCAGTTTTTAATTTCTTGATCCCAAGCAGGTATAGAAATAGCTTTGTGTGAGACATTGAAAACAAGAGTGAAGAATATCATAATTATCTCAGTGATTGTGCTGTCTTTGTTCTCTCTCTTTATTGTATATGTGCATACACACATCTAAAAATATAAAAATAATCCAGCAATATCTTGTAAGAGTCAATTCCAACTCTTAAAAATGTATAGAACAGAGGAGAATGGTCACATTGGGTTTCTAGATGATTTTTGCACTCAACTATGGAGTCATCTCGATCTTTAAATCTTCCCAACTAAGCCTCAGACTCGGTGAAGCAGAGATAAGCTGTCCCTACTGTCTCCCTTGAGGAATTCTTGATCCACGGAATCCGTGACTATTGTTGTTTGGAGCTACAAAGTTGGAATAATTCATATTGCTGCCAAATGTAAGTGCAACAGTGACTCTTTCTTAAATTCTTAAATACATGTACAATATATCTCACACTGTTTTTGTTTGGTGCAACTGACCGGTTCTTGTGAGAAACCAATACTAAGAGAAATATGACGAGGACTCTATTCCCTAACTTATAACAGAGAGAAGCTGGAAAGCTGGGATTCCACGGGAGGAACGCCACCACTTTGGTAAGTTAGAGGTAAAGTCCAAGTACATTATCCTGCTTTAAATAGCATGCCCACAGACTCTCCCTTAGCAGCTATGCTGCCTTAAAGTGAGCACATGGTTGATTTTATCTCCCTACAGAAGCAGACATCTGTTGCTATCTCCTCCAGCTGTGTCACCCCATCCCCCTCATATCTCCACCCAATGCAGGTATTAGATTTCCTCACCTGCGAGCTCAGGGACCTTACTATAGTTACCCCCCACCCTGTGATGTATGTAACTACTGAATATGCATGTCTTATGGCTACCTGCAAATGTCCCAAGACAGTATAGAAGCTTTCTCTTCTCTCTCTTCTCCCACCTCCAGGTGGACCACCAAGAGGAGCTGAGGGGAGCATGCGACCATGAAATGGGTCTGACTCCCTTTATTTTATTCTCTCTCCTATTTTTCCTACTCTCTATGAGTTTAATATGATCTTTGTATATTATAACCTTACAATTGTGCCTACGGATCCTTCAGTTGTTGGAGGCTGGTTTCCTCTGATACATTCTAGCCCGTAGGGACCCTGTTCTCGGTCCTGTGCCCTCTCACAATTGTTCCTGTGCCTGAGCCCATTGTCACAGCCTTTGGGTCAGTCCATCTCCTTGGGGGCCTTCCTCTTTCTTTTGCTGCCCTCTACTTTACCCAGCATGATGTCCTCTCCAGGGACTGCCTCTCCTGACAACATGTCCAAAGGATGTAATATGAAGTCTTGCCATCCTTGCCTCTAAGGAGCACTCTGGCCATACTTCTTTCTTTTTTATCATTTTATTGGGGGCTCTTACAGCTCATAACATTTCAGACATCTATTGTTTCAAGCATATTTGTACATACATTTCCATCATCATTTTCTTTTTTTTTTACATTTTATTAGGGGCTCATACAACTCTTATCACAATCCATACATATACATACATCAATTGTGTAAAGCACATCCGTACCTTCTTTGTCCTCATCATTTTCAAAGCAATTGCTCTCCACTTAAGCCCTTTGTATCAGGTCCTCTTTTTTTCCCCCTCCCTCCCCGCTCCCTCCTCCCTCATGAGCCCTTGATAATTTATAGATTGTTATTTTGTCACATCTTGCCCTATCCAGAGTCTCCCTTGCCCCCCTTCTCTGCCGTCCGTCTCCCAGGGAGGAGGTCACATGTGAATCCTTATAATCAGTTCCCCCTTTCCAACCCACTCATCCTCTACTCTCCCAGTATCGCCCCTCACACCCCTGGTCCTGAAGGTATCGTCCACCCTGGATTCCCTGTGCCTCCAGCTCCCATATGCACCAGTGTACAACCTCTGCCCTATCCAGTCCTGCAAGGTAGAATTTGGATCATGATAGTTGGGGGGAGGAAGCATCCAGGATCTGGGGGAAAGCTGTGTTCTTCATCGGTGCTACATCGCACCCTGACTGACCCATCTCCTCTCCTAAACCCCTCTGTGAGGGGATCTCCAGTGGCCAACAAATTGGCTTTGGGTCTCCACTCTGCACTTCCCCCTTCATTCACTATGGTATATATACCATGATGCCTTATACCTGGTCCCTTTGGCACCTCGTGATCGCACAGGCTGGTGTGCTTCTTCCATGTGGGCTTTGTTGCTTCTGAGCTAGATGGCTGCTTGTTCGCCTTCAAGCCTTTCAGACCCCAGACACTATCTCTTTCGATAGCCGGGCACCATCAGCTTTCTTCGCCACATTTGCGTATGCACCCGTTTGTCTTCGGCGATCATATCATGGAGGTGTGCAGCCATACTTCTTTCAAGACAGATTTGTTTGTCCTTTTAGCAGTCCATGGTACTTTCAATATTCTTCTCCAGCACCACAATTCAAGTGTATCGATTCTTCTTAGGTCTTCCTTATTCAGTGTCCACCTTTCACATGCATAGCTTCGAAACACTGTTACATCCGACACTAGAACTTCAACATCATCGATGTACAGGACAGCTGACAAATGCCCTACATTTGTCACAAAATCTAAAATCTCCATTGTGAAAGGTCGTCAGCTAAAGTGAACAAATGTGGTGACCATATCGGCATGCTCCTACCCTGTACCTAAGGCAGGCATCACTAATTAATCACAAGATTTTTTTCTTGATGAGCAGGGATCCAGCCTGAAAGCCCGCGGGTGAAGCATTCAACAAAGCACCTCCACAGCCAAGTGACTGGGGGCTGGCAGACACTTTGAAACCTCTTTGCTATTCCCAAGGTTCAGTGTAAGAATCGAGACTGGTTTCCACTGGCTTATCCTGAGGCAAAAGGATTTAGCTATTGTTTAGTCAGATGCACACAGAAAGATGGATGGCTTTTCAGTACCGTTTGCAAATTCCTCTTTGATTAGTTTAGTAGATGAGAATGGTAGGTAGTCTTTTTATCACGATGTTTGCGAATCTGGCCATAAAATAAAAACAGTAACAATCTATTGATGCTCCCAAACCACTTTATTAAAAATAAATTAACCTTAATCTCTGGTGTGTCAGATAAAATGTCTAATCCTTGAAAAACAAAAACAAACAGTGGAAGAATCCCCGAAAATGAAATAAAAAGGCTATTATGATGGGCTGGACCCAGAGGGCTAGTCAGGAATGGAAGGTTGTCAACTTCCTGAGGTCGTGCAGAGCAAGAACCTGTGGGTTTCCTTGGGCGAAAGGCGCTGCTGGGGCCTGTGTTATTTTGATGTGTGTTCAGTGCGCATTACCATCACAGCTCTAGAAAAGAGCATGAAGTGACCATGCCCTCTCTTTTCCAATAGTCTGTTTGCAGAGTTGATGTCTTTGCCCACCTCTGACAGCGAAAGGTCTCGCTCTCATCTACCAGGGATTCTGGGAAGTCTGGAGTTGTTTATTTTTAAAAGGAAGGTAATAATGGTTGAGGAAAATGATTGAGGTGATTGGACTCTTGGGCAGGCGGGCTGGCCACGTGACTGCGGTACATTTTAACCCAAGGTTTCAAAGATTCTGGCGACACTACAGTCCCTCTTCTTTCTGGGCGCATCTTGCACTTTCTGTCCAGTCACCTGCAAAAGCGGGTAGAGGAGCAGAAAATATCACAGTGACTACAATTCGCCACCTGTCCTTTCTGAGAACATTTTCTAGTTATAATTTCACAAAGGCAAGACCTGAGGAATTATTTTGGCCTCTGGCTGCCTTCCTAGGTCACTTTCTCTCACTTAAACGTCTTCCACTCTCCTACGCATTCCCCCACCCGCCGACAACTACAACAACAACAATAGCAACGAAAGGTGCTTTCAGGCTTCCACTTGGATCCTGGAGCCCTCTTTCCCCTCCCCTCTGCCTGTCAGGGCTTCCCATTCTCTGCCCCCTCCTCTCTAGAAAGCACGATGTGACTCCTTGACTAACCTGATAAAGCATTCTAGCTAAGGTGATTGCAGTCTTGTGCTCTGAAGAGTCACTGCCCCACAGGAAAAATAAACAGAGAACCATATAAGCCAAAAGCAAACGAATTGCATTGCTTTGGTTATTTTGTCCTTATGCTTTGAGTTAGACTTTGCTGCAACTCACGCCAACCCTGTGTAACAGAATGAAACCACAGCAAAACGCTGCCCGGCCCTGTGCCATCTTCACGATCCTGAGTCCATTGCCAGATTGTGTCCATCGATAGCATGGGAGTTCTCCCTCCTTTCTCAGATCCTCCACTCGAGCAAACACCACGATCTTCCTTAGCATGGGGGCCTCTGGGTGATGCATCCAAAGGAAGTCCATCAAATGTTTGGGCAGCATTCTATGAGTCAAAGAGTTTTCACTGGGACATGTTTGGAGGTAGCCCTCCTGCAGCCTTTTCTTGCTGGTCTGTCTTCGTATGGAAGCTCCCCTGAAACCTGTCCACGGCGGGTAACCCTGCCGGCATCTGAAATGCAGGCGTTAGAGCTTCTAGCATCCGCCCATGCACAGCCCTGACAAGAGGACAAACTGACAGACGGGTGGTGGTGTTCGTTTTGAAGACTCTTACAAATGTGAGGAGTCCTGAGAGCACAAACAGCACTCAGGGGCTAATAGCAGCCACTCCGAGGGCGAAAGAGCTGCCCCTTTGCTTACACCAAAGCCCTGTGGAACAGTTCTGAACTATCACAAAGACTTGCTGTGGGCGTTCTGAGGGACACCACTGAAGCACAGTGTGGGAATTGTGCCCTATCTGACCCCACCAGGGCGGCATGCTAAGGGCCTGCCACAGAGCAACAAGAGGAGCAGATCAAGGAATTCTCTGGGGAATGCCAAAAATAGAGTTTGGAGCCAGTGTGTGGCACCCCATCAGACTGGACTGGAAAACACTCCTAAAGATCAACAAACAGACCTGGAACTATTTATAGGCATTTGGGTTTTTTTTGTCTTTAGGGTTTTGTTGTTTTGTTTGTTTTTGCTCTGTCTTGTTTTTGTGCTTATTATTGTCTCTGCATGTCTATCTAGATAAGATAGGTGGGATAAACAATCCGGAGGAGAAAACAATAGGTCGGACAGTTCCGGGGTTGCACAGGAGAGGGGAAGGCAGGGATTATGAAGTGGGTGTTAACAACCCAGGGACAGGAGAGCAACAAGTGATCTAAAATCGATGGTGAGGAGGGTATAGGAGGAGGTCTGGTAGGGCTTGATCAAGGGCAATGCAACCAAGAGGAACTACTGAAATCCGAATGAAGGCCAAACATGATAATGGGACAAGAGGAAAGTAAAAGGAAATAGAGGAAAGAACTAGGAGGCAAATGGGCATTTATAGAGGTCTAAATACAGGTATGTACATATGTAAATATATTTTTATATAATGACATGGAAACAGATCTTTGTACATATATTTATATGTTAATTATTAAGGGAGCAGACACACATTGGGCCTCTATTCAAGTCCTCCCTCAACATAAGAACACTTTGTTCTAATAACCTGGCATTCCGTGATGCTCAGCTTCCCAACATGATCGCTGAAGACAAAATGGGTGCATAAACAACTGTGGTGAAGAAAGCTGATGGTTCCCAGCTATCAAAAGATGTATAGCATCTGGGGTGTTAAAGGCTTGAATATGAACAAGCAGCTATCTAACTGAGAAGCAACAAGGTCCACATGGAAGAAGCACACCAGCCTGTGTGATCATGACATGTCGATGGGATCAGGTATTAGGCATCAAGGACCCAGAACAAAAAAAAATCATATCAATGTGAATGACAGGGAGTGCGGAGTGGAGACCCAAAGCCCATCTGTAGACAATTGGACATTCCCTTACAGAAGGCTTACAAGGAAGAGACGAGCCAGTCAGGGTGCAGTGTAGCAACGATGAAACATACAACTTTAGTTCTTTAATGCTTCCTCCCCACCATGATCATGACCCCAATTCTACCTTACAAATCCAGCTAGACCAGAGCATGTGCACTGGTACAGATAAAAGCTGGAAACAGAGGGAATCCAGGACAAATAAACCCCTCAGGCTCAAAAATGAGAGTAGCGATATCAGGAGGGGAAGGGGGAGGTCGGAAGAGAAAGGGGGAACTGGTCACAGTGATCCACATATAACCCCCTCCCAGGGGGTTATAGCATCCGTCAGAGTAAGCCATGAAAAAAATCATAGTAATTTATAAATTATCAAGAGTTCATGAGGGAGGGGGGAGATTGAGGAGCCAATACCAAGAGCTCAAGTAGAAAGAAAATGTTTGAGAATGGTGATGGCAACTAATGTACAAATGTGCCTGACACAATGGATGAATGGATGGATGGATTGTGATAAGAGCTGTACAAGCCCCCCAATAAAATGATTAAAAAATAGTTTCTATGGGTCAGAATTTGCCCAATGGCACTTAACACAACAATATAACAATATAGAAATATAGAGTTAAGTTCCAAATAAGGCAAAGAACATGCATGGACCTTCAGTTCTCACAACGGCCCCATGAGATAGAGATCCCTGTATTTTCCAGAAGCGGACTCTGAGGCATGTTGAGAGACTGCTCAAAGTCTCAGCATTCAAACTCGCATCGACTTGGCTGCAAAACCTGCTCTAACCGCTGTGCCTCACTGCTTCTTGTTACATGTCTGGGCTCGGGGAGATTTAACAGGACGCTGGTTCCTAGGCAGCCGGAAGGAACAAGGGAATTTTTAACACCCTGGTTCCTGATAACGCACCTGAAAAACAGAGCACATCTTTATGACTGTGCCCTTCCGGGAGCCCTTAGTGAGAGTCACTGGTCTCTTCATGTAAGCACCCCTTCCAAATGTGCAAGGGGCTGCTTTGTAAGTGTGTTACGCAATGCCCTGCCTTCTCAAACGGGATATTCTAAGCACAACGTAGCCTTTAGCCTTTCCTTAAATATGCAAGGTTCACCAATGTGAACATTAGCTACTGTTAATGAGACCATAACACAGCCATGCCCTCAGGGACTGCTGAAGCAGAGGGCTGTTTTTAACCTACATTCTCAGTGGTCCCAGACTTGTGCTGTTTGAGTTCTTGTGTCTGCTTTACAGAGATTTTCTGCCATGATGTCAGGTTCGTGGGTAGGGGTTTGGGATGCTGTTAGTATCTGTCTGTGTCTGTCCTTCTTCATCCTTTCCATTTGCAACTTCTAATGTGTGGTGGCTGTGAAGTTCAAGGGTTCTGGTGCATTTGGTCAGAATCAAGAGGAAAATATTCATCGGATGGCTGAAGGGCTTTCTTGTGAGTAGGAAAACGTGAATTGTAGTGAATGGGGTTTATACCTGGGTTCACTTCCTCATTCTGTGGGTCAGTAATTAAGGAGATCGTTAGTGAACCAGCGTACTATAAATAGCCATTGGGACCTCCCTGTCTACATGCCCGTTTAAGGGAAATTGTCCCAGCAACCATAGCCCTTGCTTCAGAGGTGGCCACGTGTTGCCCCACGTCACCTTCCCTTTGTCCCACATTGCCCAAAAGAACTTCATGGCCTTGGACAAGAGGAGAGCCTGACCTACCTGCACCACTGTCTGGACAATTATGATGCTTTCAAAGGGTAAGCTGGGGAATCTGTATGGTAAATACAGTGAGACAAATTGGTTAGGAATGGCATTTGAAACACATTTCATGAGGTGAGGTAGTGGTAGTCATGAGTCTACACGGAAGGGATGATGCAGCTGAATGTCTAAGAAAGGTCATTGGAGAAAAAGGAGAAGGAAGCAAATGCATGGAGAGAGGCCAGTGCTGTCCACAGAGTGAGGAGGAGGGGTGGGGGCGGGAGAGGGAGAGAAAAGAAAAGGGTGGTCAGGAAGGATGGGCAGGGAGGAAGGGGGAATGAGAGAGTATTGAATAAGAATGACGAAACTATGAACATGTATATCTTGACTCTGAACACTAGTTAGTTCTAGAGGCAACTACTGTGAATCTCTGTACCTACCACACAAGAGAAACTAGCTATGAAATGAAATTCTTGAGAACGAGGCTGTTAATGTAACAGCCTATATTGTCTGAACCCTGCACCACACTAGAAGAGCCCTAGTGGCATGGTGGATTACACATTGTGCTGCTAACCACACAGTTAGCAGTTCGAACCCCGCACGTGCTCCGAGGGCAAGAGACGAGGCCTTCCACTCTCTTCACAATTTCCAGTCTCAGAAACCCCAGGGGCAGTTCTGCCCTGCCTTGTAGACTGACTATCAGTGTAGGGGAGTTAGCACTTGAATAAAAACACAAGCCGATTAAATAAACAAGAGAAATAGCAGAATTTGAAATGGAGACACTAAAAGTCAAAATAAACACGAAGAAAAACACAATCACTAATAGCTCTGCCAGAACACACAGCCACTTTCCTATTAGAGCTTGAGTACGCGGTCCTTCTGAATTGAGTCTACATAATAAAAATGCAAACTGATCAGAAGAATAATTGAGTCCTGCTATGGTTTTTTTTCCAGTTAGGCATCAACAACCTGCCTGGTTATCTGTGTGCATGTGTGTAGGGGTGTGTGTGTGTGTGTGTGTGTGTGTGTGTGTGTGAAGGGAGTGTTGCACCGGTGCAGGGAGATCTGTGGAACCATTCCCAGGAGGGCCTACAACACCTGTGTAGAGAGAAACCGCCAGACAGGTGCCCCCATGGGAGTCTCTATGGGAAGAAAATAGGCTCTGAGACAGACAGTTCCAGAGTGAGTCAAGCAAGAGGCCAAGGTACGCCTCTGACCCATTATTGATGGCCCTGGAGGATGTGGCACAGCTGATGCTTTGCTACCACCACGGAGGCTAATGAGGCCCACCGGAGGTTCTTATACCAGCAAGGAGTTGACTGAGAATCCGAAAATAGTGGACACAAGACTCAAAAGCTCTGGCCTCCAGGGACCTGTCGCAATTGATCTGGCATCATGGGCAGACCTTGGGACAGCTGAGGGTGGCGGCTGTTCATCCAGGTGATGACCAGTGCTCCTTTCCAAGGGTGTGTTGCTGGCATGGGGTGATGGAGGCCGGGCTCAAAGGAAGCCAAGATTGTTCTTGAGAGCAGGAGAAAATGGGTCAAATAAGAAGGCTGGAGAAGAGGATGCGCAAGTCTGAAACTGCAGAGAAGAGACACCAAAACAACAAGTATTCAGGGATGAAGTCATCCGATCCCTCCCTGACCAAGGAGCCCCAGTGGTCCAGTGGTTAAGTGTTCAGCTGCTAATCAAAAGGTTGGCAGTGTGAATCCACCAGCCCCAGTAGCCGTCTGCTTCCATAAAGATTACAGCTTTGGAAACTCTGTGAGGCAACTCTACATTGTCCGTTAGGGTTGCTATGTGTCATTTCAACTATTTCTCCTCCTCCTCTTCCTTTGAGTGTTAGGTGATGAGGCTTTGTCGAACTTACTTTGCCCACATTATCAGGAGGGGCCAACCCTGGAGAAGGACAGCATGCTTGGTAAACTCAGTAAAAATAAATGAAGATCCTCAATTAGATGGATTGACACTGGGGCCCTACAATGGACTCAAACATAGCAACAATTATGAGGCTGGCGTGGGACCAGACACCATCGATGGAGTCACTATGAGTTGAAACTGAGTCAGCAGCACTCAACACCAATAACCTGGCAAATGGGAAGGTTGTGCTGGAGTCTTCCAGCTTTGCTCCCTTGTAGGGGCCAGAGTGGCCATGGGCTGAAAACCACAACTTCCAGACACTGTATGCTGTCCCTACCACAGCTGGTTAACAGAGAGGAACACAGGGGGAAGGACATTGAGAAGGGCAAGTTGAGTGGGGGAGATAAAGATGGAGGGGGGGGCGGTTGGGAGAGAGAGAGAGACCCCTTAACAGAGTGCAACTAGAGTTGGCAAAATGTGGCCCAAGGGGTGGATACCTTCCCTAGGAACAATCCCTGCTTTCCATCCCTGCCTTGTAGTGACAAAACAGAATCCCTACCAAAGCTGAACTCACAATTGAGGCAGTCATCATGAACCAAGAAAGGGGGTCCGTGATCTCAGAGTGAACAAATCAGACTTTGGGGCTAGATCGTGGACACTAAATGCACCCCGCTCATCGTGGCTTCCCTAATTTCCTCTTGAACCCTGTGTCAGAAGATCTTTCCAGACTGAACCCTCTGCGCAGCTTCATCGCAGTGTCACCTCCATGCCTGCCCTGGGACTCGGAGACCGCTAGCTGCAGGGGGACTGCTAAGTGATAGGGGTTAAACAGGTGTGCGGCTTGGAAAGGAGGACCCACACGGAACCCCTTGTCCTCTTATACTGTCCTGGGTGGCAGGAACTCACCCCAAAGGGAGCGGGGACAGAGTTGTGCGAGCTCCTTCCCAAAGACACCTGGTGTCGTCGCTGGCCCTTGGTGACCTGACAGCGCTCTCCTAGCAGCACTTCTCTTCTTGGATCTGGGTCGCACACTGCCCTTCCCTGTCTTGTCTTTCTTTAACAGCTGCTTTCTCAGCTTCCTTTTTCCCCTCTACAGAAGAAGATTTCAAACATGCATCAAAGTCGAAAATCGTACACGGAAAGCCCGGGTGCCTGTCAGCAAACTTCAACAACGGTCGACTCATTATTTCTTACTTGCTCTAGACGCTGACCCATGTCCCTGCTCCTGAAACTCATTTAGAATTAAATCCCAGTGATCAGGAAGACATAAATGCAGTGTGCATATCTAATTCCTTCTAAATCAAAAGCCCAATGCCATCCATCATTACTTCCCCATCCTCTGCCCCAAATCAAAATTTAACTATTCGTTGTTAGTGGTTGTTAAGTGCTATCGAATCGGTTCCAACTCACAGTGATTCCATATACAAAGGTAAGTCAGACCATATTACTACACAAAACAGTTAGTAAACCAAAATATCAAACTATGAAGCTATTTTTTTCGGGACAGATCCTCCAGCTAGGTCAATGCACTTCTGGAGGCAGTGCTCCTCTCTCTCTCTCTCTCTCTCTCTCTCTCTCTGATGCTTTCTTGAAGAATTCTGGGCTCTTCAATTTCTACCACGTCAAAATGGCAGTTCGGGCATCCCCAAGGGATTCGGATCATTTTCTGTGCTTTTTGGGAAAACAAAGACGCCTGAAGGAGCAACATCAGGTTTGTGGTGTGATTGAGGTAGGTTGGTTTGCTACCCTCAAAGAATGAGTAGGTACGCTGTCATGATGGGTGGGCGGCAGGGGGCGTTCTGGAGGGGCCCAAGGAATTCCTTGGTGCAACTTCCTTGGTCTTTTTTTCACCAACACAGTTTTCAATTTTAATTAAAACTTCCTCATAACAAGTCCTGTGTACCTTTCAAGAGTCTATCAAGATTACTTCTTTGGGATCTCCAAAAAAAGGGTCACCATAACCGCTGACTTCTCTGCCTTGAGTTCAACTGGCCGAGCAGGGCCCCTAAGCAGTTTCAAAACAGCGTTCACGGTACCCAGCACCCAGCATGCAATAATGGTAAGCACAAACCAGGTACAACAAGCAAACACCCAGTGCATGCCCCGGCCTAAACAGTAATTACCTTAGGCAACCTTCTCGTATTAAGTGCCTCTTCAGCAGTCACATCCCCGACTTTGGGTAGGGGCTTCACCTGGTGAAAATGAAAATGGCTAACTTCTTCCTGTAAGGGGAATTGAACCATGATCTTGTAGACTATTTCATCAGTAGTCTGATTTACTCCTGTACAGACTGTGTCCATGTTTGTTCCTGACTTATAAAAGCCTGCATCCCTAAGCTACCAGAGACCAGGCTTCGAGGAATGCCGCTCCTCGTGTTCCTGTGCGTGCACATTGAAATAAGGCACCCCCAACTCAGTCTGTCGTTTGGGGCCAAGGCAGAATCATGCAAAGCAGGACCCAGAGTTCCCTGCAACACCCTCCGAAACCTCTGTTTTCATTGCACCTGTGTTTTTTGCAGACACCTTAAGGAGACCAGGACAAATGTATTACCGAGAGCCTGTGTCTGCAGACAACTGTTGCTAACAGAGACATGTTTAAACACATTTGGCTTGGAACAAACCCATTCATATGTGAACTGGCGCCGTGGTAGCAGGACATGGTTACTTAGACTTCTAGAACAGAAGGAAGTGCTGCCTGGTTGGGCAGGAGTCGTTTCTATTGTTGTAACCACTGTATCAATTTGTGTCTTTGAGGGCCTTTCTGTTTTCAAAGACCCTCTGCTTTACCATGCCTGATGTCTTTCTCCGGGAACCCCTCCTGATAACATGCCTAAAGTAGATAAGATGAAGTCTTGTCATCCTCTCTTCTAAAGAAGGATGTACTTCTTCCAAGACAGGCTTTCTACTCCTGTAGAGAGTTAGTCTCAAAAACTCAGAGGGGCAGTTCTACCCTGTCTTGTAGGGTCTCTGTGGGTCAGAGTTGACTCTATGGCAGTGAGTTTTGTTTTGTGTTTTACTTCTTCCAACACAGATTTGTTCCTCTGGCAGCCCATGTTATATTCGATATTCTACACCATCATCATAATTCAAAGGCATCAGTTTTCTTCAGTCTTCCTTATTCCTTGTCCAGCTTTTGCCTGCATGTGAGACAATAGGTCAGGCACACCGTAGTTCTCAAAGTAACGTATTTGCTTTGTAGCACTTCAAACAAGTCTTTTGCAGCAGTTTTGCCCAGGATAATACCTTGTTTTATTTCTTCAATTATAGGGACATTTATTGTGGACCTAAGTAAAATGAAATCATAGACATTTTCAGAACTATCTGTTTATCACGATGTCACCAAATGATCTAGTTGTGAGGACTTTTGCATCCTTTATATTGATGTGTAATCCAGTTAATTACGCTGAAGGCTGTTCTTGCTCATCTCAATGCTTCCGTATTTAAAGTCCTCGTCACTTTCAGCAAGCAAGTTTGTGTATTTTGCATATGATTCTTCCTCCAACCCCCATGCCACATCCTTCTTCAGACCAGCTCCTCGGTTTATTTACTTTGCATGCAGATTTAATAAGTCTGGTGAAGGATGAAGGGATACAAGCTTGATTTTAAACCATGTAGCATCTATCTCCTTGTTCTATTTGAATGACTGCCTCTTGGTCTATGTACAAGTTCTACACCATCACAATGACATGTTCTGGAATCTCCACTCTTTGAAACGTCATCCTTAATTTGTTATGATCCATACAGTTGAGTGCCTTTGCATAGTCAATAAAACACAGGGAAACATGCTTCTGATCTTCTGTGCTTTCAGCAAAAATCCATCTGACTCAACAATGATACCCTAATTCCACATCCTTTTCTGAATCTAGCTTCAATTTCTGGCAAACCCCTGTTGATGTACAGTTGCAACCATTTAAAAATTATTTTCAGTAAAATGTTGCTTGCATGTGATTTTAAGGATATTATTTGATAACTTCTGCATTCTATTGGATCACCTTCTTTTGAAATGGATACAATTATGGATCTCTTCCAGGTGGTTGGCCAGATAGCCATCCTCCAAATTTCTTGACATAGACAAGTGAGCACATCCAGCATTGCACTCATTTGTTGAAACATCTCATTGGGTGTTCCATCAGTTCTTGGAGTCTTGCTTGTTGCCAATGCCTTCAGCAAAGCCTAAACCTCTTCTTTCAATACTATTTGGTTCAGAGTTACAGGCTTTCTCCTGAAATAGTTGAATGTCAGCATTTTGGGGGTGGGGTGGGTAAGTGACTCTATATTCCATTTATCTTCTGATGCTTCACGCATCACTCAATGGTTTGTCGATAGAATCCTTCAACACTGCAACTTCAGGCTTGGGTTTTTTGGGGGCTTTTTTCTTCTTCAGTTCTTTCAGTTTTAAAAATGTAGAACATAGTCTCTTTGGGTTTCCTAACTCCTGAGCTTTGCACATACCATTTTAATACTTTTTCATCTTTGTAAGCCACCCTTGAGATCTTCTATTCCGCTCTTTGATGCCATCATTTCTCCCATTTGTTCTATATTTAAGAGCAAGTTTCAGTCACTTCTGACATCATTTTGATCTTTTCTTACGTTTCTGTCTTTTCAAGCATCTTTTGGTTTCTTTATGTCCCTGAATTCATCCCTTAACTTGTCTTCCGCCATTAGTGTTCAGTGCACCCAATATATTTTCAGATGATCTCTAAATTAAGATAGGATATAATTAAGGTTGTACTTTGCCTTGTGTGGACTTGTTTTAACTTTCTCCAACTTCATCTTGAACTTGTCTATGAGTAATTGACAGTCTGTTTCGCACTTGATTCCTAGCCTTGTTCTGAGGAATAATATTGAACTTTTCCATCTTCTTTTTCACAAAGGTAGTTGATTAGATTCCTGTGTGTTCCATCCAAGGAGGTCCCCATGTGGAGAAAAGATCTGTGCAATGAGTAGGTCATTGTTGTTATTCTTAGGTGCCGTCAGGCTGACTCCAACTCACTGCAACTCTGTGTACAACAGAGAAAACACTGCCCAGTCCTGTGCCACCCTCACAGGTGTGATAGGTTTGGGTCAATTATTGCAATCACTGTGCAATTCACCTCATAAAGCGTCTTCCTCTTTGGGGCTGGATCTCTGCTTTGCCAAAGGAGTCTGGTGGCCCAGTGAGGTAGGCGTTGGGCTATTGACCACAAGGTGAGTAGTCCAAACCCAACATTCACTCTGCAGGAAGAGATGAAGCTATCTGCGCCTGTGAAGACTTACAGCCATGGAAACTCTATGCAAAGGGTTGCTATGATTCAGAATAAACTAAATGGTAGGAGTTGATGTTTTGTCTAGTTTACTGAGCATGGTGTACTTTTAAAAACATTGGTCTCTCATGAACACATGATCAGAGTATGTAAGATGAAGTCTTGCTACTGAGGAGCATTCTGGCTGTACTTTTTCTGGCCATGAAAGATTTCTTTGTTCTTCTACTAGTCTAGGGTACCTTCAATATTCCTTGTCAAAGTTATAATATAAATTCAGAGTTCTTTTACACGTTTTCCAATCCATTATCTAGTTTTCACATGCATATGAAATGACTGAAAATACCATGGCTGGAGTCAGGTGAACCTTTGTCTTCAAAGTGACATCTTTGCTCCTTCAGACTTTAAATAACTCTTGTACGTTAAATTATTTGTGCTCCTATGTAATGCTCAATGGAACATTAGATCAAGAATTAGTGAGTATAATAAATATATACACTCCCAACAAGAGAACCACAAAATTTATCAATCAAACACTCCAAAAGATGAAAAAAGAAATCACACTTAACAATTATAGTTGGTGACTTTAATACACCACTCTCTGAAAAAGACAAATCACTGGGAAAGAAACTCAACAAGGAGGCTACAGATCTAAATGCACAATTGGATGACTTGACTTGATAGATATTTTCAGACCTTTCCACCCAAATGCAAAGAAGTTCACATTCTTTTCAAGTTCACATGGCACATATTCGAAAATAGACCACATACTGGGACACAAGTCAAATGAGTAAATTCAAGCACATAGAAATTATATAGACGTCTCTCTCCAACCACTGTGTCATAAGTCAGGAAATTAACAAAAGGATGGTGAGGAAAACAGGGGAAAGCAATTGGAGGATGAACAATTCTCTATTGCAAAAGGAATGGGTATTGACCCAGATCAGAGATTAAATCAGGAAGTTTCTAGAAACCAATGAGAATGGAAATACGACGTACCAAACCTTTGGGATACAGCAAAGGCATTTATCAGAGGACAGCTGATAGCAATAAAGGCACACATGAAAAAAGAAGAGAGACTCATGGATGATATACTGGAACAAAACTTACACCAATTAAAGCAGAGTCAATAGAACAATCCTACTAATAGCAAGAGGATAGAAATAATAAAAATCAGAGCTGAGATACAGGAGAGGGAAAACAAGAAAACTATGGAAAAATTAATGCAGCTAAAAGTTGATTCTTTGAAAGCATTAACAGAATTGATGGACCGCTGGTAAACCTAACCAAAGAAAGGAAGGAACAAACTACATTTGCAAGGATGAGGGACGAAACAGGGGACATGAAAACGGCCCTTAATGAAATCAAAAGGATAATTACACAGTACTATCAAGGTCTATATTCTAACGAATTCAACAACGTGGAAGACATGGAAAAATACTAGGAAACAAAATCCCTCCCTAGACTATCCCAGATGGATGTCAAGAACCTCAGCAGATCCATAGCAATGGAAGAAATAGACACGGTTATTAAGAGATTACCAACCAAAAAAAAAATCCCCTGTACCAGATGGCTTCTCAGGAGATTTCTACCAAGCATTCAGGGAAGAACGGACACCAACCCTACACAAACTCCTCCAGAACATAGGAAAATACGGAAAACTCCCAAACTCTTTCTATGAAGGTAGTATAACTCTGATACCTAACGTGGTCAAAGATCCCACAAGAATTGAGAACTCAGGGAAAGTGGGACCAGACTTCAACCCAGTGTCGCAAGGTGTGAACGCAATATCCTGGTGTGGAGGAGGGAACCGGTGGAGAGGTCTGGGAGGCTGGCCCCAGCACCATAAATTAAGTGGATTCCTGCCCCTCCCCCGAAAAGAATTTTTTCCAAAGGACGACATTGACTCTGCAGCTATGGGAGATGGACATATTTGATCAGAGCACACGGGAGCAAATGAAGGGGCAGGAGGAGAGAGTGGAGCACAGCCTGGCCCACCAGGCCGTGATGATGATGTTCCTGAGTAGAGCAGCCAGTCCACAGAGAGAACAACATGGCTGGCCCCACTATGAGACATGATGCCCCTCAGTGACTAAGGGCGATACAGGGGACAGCACCGGAGACACAGTGTGGAAATTGCACCTGACCTGATCCCACCACACCGAGGCAAATCACTGGGGGAGTGCAGCGGAACAGCAAGGGAATGGAGTGGCAAGGTCCCCAGGGAATGCTGAAAGTGGACTTCGGGGCCAGGGCGTGGTGCCCCAACAGACTGGACTGGAAAACGCTCCTAAGGGCCAGCAAACGATCCCTGAACTAACTACAAGCTTTTCTCTTGTGAACTGTTTTATTCTGTTCTTTGTCAGTGGTTTGTTTTTGTTGTTTTGTTGTCTGGTTGTATACTGTTGCTTTGTTTTCCTCTGTCTAGTTTTCGTGCATGTTAGTGACTCCACAGGTCTGTCTGAATAGGACAGGCTGGATGAACTATCTGGAGGAAAAACAACGGGACCGACAGTTTTGGGGGGACTTGGGGTGGGGGGCTAGGGGGGGTAAGGAAGTGGTGTTAACAAACCCAGGGACAAGGGAAAAACATGGGACCCCAAATGGTAGAGAAGTGGGAGTGGCAGGCCTGGTGGGAAATGATCAAGGGTAAGGTTGCTTAGAGAAGAGGTATACTCTAGCCCAGGTGGCGATGAAGCATGGTAGTAGGGCAGGAGGAAAGTCAAGGGAGATGGAGGAAAGAGCTAGGAGTCAAAGGGCATTCATGGAGGTCTAGACAAAGACATGTACATGCAAATATATATAGGAGGATGGGGAAATAGATCTTTGTGTCTATATTTATAGGTCAAGTATTAAGGTGGCGGAAGGACCTTGGGCCTCTACTCAAACACTCCCTCAATGCATGAATACCTTCTTTTATTAAATTGGAACTCTATGATGCTCACTCTCCCGACACAACGGCTGGAGCCAAAGTGTGTGAACAAGTAAATGTGGTGAAGAAAGCTGATGGTGCCCGGCTATCAAAAGAGATAGTGACTGGGGTCTTAAAGGCTTGAAGATAAACAAGCAGCCATCTAGCTCAGAAGCAACAAAGTCCACATGGAAGAACACACCAGCCTGAGTGAGCGAGTGGTCCCAAAGGGATCAGTTACCAGGCATCAAAGAACAAAAAATCATATCATTGACTGCACACCTCCATGATAGGAACTCTGAAGACAAATGGGTGCATAAGCAAATGTGGTGAAGAAAGCTGATGGTGCCCGGCTATCAAAAGAGATAGTGTCTGGGGTCTTAAAGGCTTGAAGGTGAACAAGCGGCCATCTAGCTCAGAAGCAAATAAGCCCACATGGAAGAAGCACACCGGCCAGTGCGATCACGAGGTGCCCAAGGGACCAGGTATAAGGCATCATGCAAAAAAAAAAAAAAAAGATATAAGTGTGTGTATGTATGTGTATATATGTGTATATGTATGTATATATATGTATATATATCATATTAAATGAAGGGGGAAGTGCAGAGTGGAGACCCAAGGCCCAAGTGTCGACCAATGGAGATCCCCTCATAGAGGGGTTTAGGAGAGGAGATGGGTTAATTAGGGTGTGAGGTAGTATCGATGAAGAACACAGCTTTCCCCCGGATCCTGGATGCTTCCTCCCCCCAGCTACCATGATCCGAATTCTACCTTGCAGGGCTGGATAGGACAGAGGCTGTACACTGGTGCATATGAGGGTTGGAGGTACAGGGAATCCAGGGTGGATGATACCTTCAGGACCAAGGGTGTGAGGGACGATGCTGGGAGAGTGGAGGGTGAGTGGGTTGGAAAGGGGGAACTGATTACAAGGATCCACATGTGACCTCTTCCCTGGGAGAGGGACAGCAGAGAAGGGGGGAAGGGAGACTCCGGATAGGGCAAGATATGACAAAACAACGATGTATAAATTACCAAGGGCATATGAGGGAGGGGGAAATGGGGAGGGAGGAGGGGAAAAAAAAGAGGACCTGATGCAAGGGGCTTAAGTGGAGAGCAAATGCCTTGAGAATGATTGGGGCAGGGAATGTATGGATGTGCTTTATACAATTGATGTATGTATATGTATGGATTGTGGTAAGAGTTGTATGAGTCCCTAATAAAATGTAAAAGAAGAAAAGAGAGAAAAATGATTAGGGCAAAGACTGTACAGATGTGCTTTATACAATTGATGTATGTATATATATGAACTGTGAAAAGAATTGTATGAGCCCCAATAAATTGTTAAAATTTAAAAAAAAAAGAATTGAGAACTACTGACCAATATCCCTAATGAACATCAATGTAAAAATCCTTAACAAAATACTGGCCGATAGACTACAAAAGCATATCTAAAAAATAATTCACCATGACCAAGTGGGATTCATACCAGGGATGATTCAACATACAAAAGACCATCAGTATTATTCACCACATTGGCAGTAAAAATGATAAGAACCACATAATAATATCGATAGCTGCAGAAAAAGCAGACCACATCCAACACGCATTCCTGTTTAACACACTAGAGAGGATAGGAATAGAAAGAAAATTCCTCAATATTATACAAGCTATATTTGAAAAACCATTAGCCAACGTGGTAGTTAATGGAGAAAAGATGAAAACAATTAAACTGAAAAAGGGGACCAGACAAGAATGCCCCTTGTCCTCACTCCTATTTAATATTGTGCTGGAGGGCCTAGCTAACAACATAAGACAAAGAAAAGACATCAAAGGTATTCATCTGGGGAAGGAAGAGGTGAAATTCTCATTATTTTCAGATGATATGATTCTATATATTGAAGAGCCCCTAAACTCCACAAGTGGAGTGTTGGAAGCAATAGAGGAATATGGCAGAGTGGAAGGATACAAGATCAACAAACAGAAGTCTATCAGTCTGCTATGCACATCAGACAGGATCACAGAAGAGACAATTAAAAAGGTAGTACCCTTTACAATAGCTAAGCACAAATTGAAATATATAGGGATTTACCTGATGAAAAAAATGAAAGTTTTGCTTGAGGAAAATTATAAAACACTACTACAAGAAACCAAGAGTGACCTCAACAAATGGAAGAACACCCCATGCTCATGGATTGGCAGGCTCAATATAGTAAAGATGTCAGTTCTGCCAAGGCACTATACAAGTTCAATGCTATCCCGATACTTATACTACCATCCTTCTTCAAAGAATTGGAAAAATTGAACCAACTTCATGTGGAGGGGAAAGAAGCCCAGAATAAGCAGAGACCTCCTCAAGAAGGACAAAGTGGGAGGGCTTGCTCTGCCTGCCTTCAGCACGTACTATCTGGCCACAGTAGTCAAAACAGTGTGGTACTGGTATAACGACAGATATTCAGACCAATGGAAAAGAGCTGAAGACTCAGAAATAAAAACATCAGCATACAGGCAACTGATCTTTGATAAGGGCCCCAAAAATATCAAATGGGAAGCAGATGCCCTCTTTAACAAGTGGTGCTGGAAAAAATGGATCTCTATCTACAGAAAAATGAAGCAAGACCCTTCTTTATCTCATTCCATGCACAAGAATAAATTCAAGGTGGATCACAGACCTTGAGATAAAACCCCAAACAATTAGAGCTATTAATGAAGGAATTGGATCAAACCTGAGAGCCTTGGCACAGGGAATACATAGGCTATTGGAAATAGGGAGGGACACAAACACTGAGGAGTCACAAATAGATAAGTGGGATATGCTGAAGATAAGTCACCTGTGTACGTTGAAAGAATTCACGAAGAGAGTAATAAGAGAGCCCACTGACTGGGAAAACATTTTTAGAAATGACACATCAGACAAAGCCCTTATTACTAAAATCTACAATACTTTGCAAGCTTACAATAAGAGAAAAACTAACTGCCCACTGAGGAGGTGGGCAAAGGACCTGAACAGAAGTTTCACAGAGTCTGAAATCCAAATGGCCAATAAACATATGAGAAAATGTTCCCAATCATTAGCCATAAGAGAAATGCAAATCAAAACAACTATGCGATACCACCAAACACCTCAATGATGGCCCAATTCAAAAAATCAGAAAGCAACAAGTGTTGGAGGGATAAGAACTCTCATCCACTGCTGGTGGACCTGTAGGTATGTATAGCCACTATAGAAATCGATTTAGTGATTTCTAAAACAGATGGAAATTGAGCTACCTTATGACCCAACAATCCCCCTACTAGGCATATACCCAGAAGAGGCAAGAAACAAACTATGGTCAGACATCTGTGCTCCAGTGTTCATCAAGGCACAGTTCACAATTGCAAGGAGATGGAAACAACCCAAATTTCCCATCAACAGATGAATGGATTAAAAAACTGTGGTACATACATATAATGGAGTACTATGCATCGCTAAAAAGCTGTGACGAACGCATGAAGCATATCACCACTCAGGAAGAACTGGAAGAAATTCTGCTAACTGAAGTAAGCCAAGGGCAAAAGGACAAGTACAACATGAGTCTGCTGGAGTAAGTATATAAAATTTTTTTAAAAAGAAAGAAAGAAATGCCAAAGGGACACAAGAAAAACGCTACTGTATACAAACATTCCAGGGGTAAGATTCAGGTAGTATGGCAGAGGTCAGACCAAATCCAGGGATACATATGGTAGCCAACTAAAAAAGAGGTGGCGGCAGGAGGAAAAGGGAAGAAAAAAATAGAAATATGTAGTGGGGGAAAAGAGCACTAACCCAGGGGAGGGTATTAAATCTGGTGTTCCAGGATGCGAATGCAGAGGGGAGCCACTGGAGGGGCCCGAGGGCTCGCCCCCCATACCAGCTACGTGGACAACTCCCCCTCCCCCCAGAAGAATTCACTTTAGCGGACAGCACTGAAGCTGCAGCTAGGGGAGAGGAACATGTCTGATCAGAGCACAAGGGAGCAAATGAATGGGGAGGAAGAGAGAGTGGAGCACATCCTGGCCCACCAAGACCAAACCTGGAAGACCATATCCCCACTCTGAACAGCAAATGCGAGTGGACCATATGGCTGATCCCACTATGAGACACGACGTCCCTTGCTGATCCATGGCCCTACTGGGGACAACTGGAGACTCAGAGTCAGGATTGGACTGGTCTGACCCCACCACACCAAAGCAAAACACTAAGGGCGTGCAGCAGAGCAGGGAACTCCCAAGGGAGTGCAAAGGATAGACTTTGGGGCCAGAGCATGGCACCCCATTGGACTTGACTAGAGGACAAGGCTAGAGGTCAAAAAACAGACCCTGATCTCTATTTACAGGATTTTCTTTTTTTTTTTAGTTTATTAATTTTTTCTGGGTCATTGGTTTTTGTTGTTGTCGCCATTATGCTCTCTTTTGTTGCTTCGTCTTGCTATGCCTTGTTATTTTGTGCATGTCATTATCTCTGCAGGTCTATCTGGATAAGATAGGCTGGATGAACACTCTGGAGGAGAAAACAATGGGACTGATGGTTCCAGGGGGACATTGGAGAGGGGGAGATGGGGGAAAGGAGGTGGTGTTGACCAACCCAGGGACAAGGGAACAACAGTGATCCAAAATTAGTGGTAAAGAGGGTGTGAGAGGCCTAGTAGGGATTCAGCAAGGGCAATGTAACCAAGAGAAATTACTGAAACCCAAATGAAGGCTGAGCATGATAGTGGGACAAGAGGAAAGTAAAAGGAAATAGAGGAAAGAACTAGGAGGCAAAGGGCATTTATAGAGGTCTAAAAACAGGCATGTACATATGTAAATATACTTATATAGGATGATGGGAAAATAGCTCTATATGCATACATTTATAGGTTTAGTATTAAGGCAACAGATGGACATTGGACCTCCACTCAAGTACTTACTCAATGCAAGAACTCTTTGTTCTATTAAATTGGCATTCCATGATGCACACCTTCCCGACATGATTGCTGAAGACACATGTATGCATAAAAAAATGTGTTGAAGAAATCTGATGGTGCCTGGCTATCAAAAGAGATAGCATCTGAGGTCTTAAAGACTTGCAGGTAAACAAACAGCCATCTAGCTCAGAAACAACAAAAGCCACATGGAAATAAGCACACCAGACTGTGTGACCACGAGGTGTATAAGGGACCAGTTATCAGGCATCAAAGAACAAAAAAATCATATCATGCGTGCCCACCTTCCCTATATGATCACTGAAGACAAATGTGTGCATAAGCAAATGTGGTGAAGAAAGCTGATGGTGCCTGGTTATCAAAAGATATAGCGTCTGAGGTCTTAAATGCTTGAAAATAAACAAGCATCCATCTAGCTCAGAAGCAATAAAGCCTACATGGAAGAAACACACCAGTCTGTGTAACCACAAGGTGTCAGAGGGATCAGGTATCAGGCATCAAAGAACAAAAAATCACATCATTGTAAGTGAGGGGAAGTACAGAGTGGAGACCCAAAGCCCTTCTGTAGGCAATTGGACATCCCCTTCCAGAAGGGTCTCAGGGAGGAGATGAGCTAGACGGGGTGCAGGATAGTAACAATGAAACATACAACTTTCCTCTAGTTCTTAAATGCTTCCTCCCCCGCCCACTATCACGATCCCCATTCTACCTTACAAATCTGGCTAGACCAGAGGATGTACACTGGTACAGATAAGAACTGTAAACACAGGGAATCCAGGACAGATGATCCCTTCAGGACCAGTGCTGACAGTGGCGATACTGGGAGGATGGAGGGAAGGTGGGATAGGAAGGGGACACCGATTACAAGGATCTATATATAACCTCCTCCCTGGGGGACAGACAACAGAAAATGGAGTGAAGGGAGACGTTGGACAGTATAAGATATGACAAAATAATAATAATTTATAAATTATCAAGGTTTTATGAGGGAAGGGGGAGTGGGGAGGGAAGGGGAAAAATGAGGAGCTGATATCAAGGGCTCAAGTAGAAAGCAAGTGTTTTGAGAATGATGATGGCAACAAAGGTACAAATGTGCTTGACACAATGGATGTACGTATGGATTGTGACAACAGTTGTATGAGCCCCCAATAAAATTATTTTTAAAATTTTATTTGTGCTCTTCCAGACTTTAAATAGTTTGATTTCTTGACTGCAGATTCCATGAGCATTGTTTGTGGGTCCAAGTAAAATGAAATCTTTGACAACTTCAATCTTTTCTCCCTTTATCATATTGTCTATATTGGTTAGTCTGGTTGTTAAGGATTTTTGTTTTCTTTACATTGAATTGTAAATCATACTGAAAGCTCTAGTCTTTGATCTTCAAGGATAATTGTTTCAAGTCCTCTTTGTTTTCAGCAAGCAAGGTTGTATCGTCTGCATATAATAGTCTGTTATTGAGCATCTTCTAATCTTGATACCATGTTCTTCCTGTAGTCCAGCTTCTTGGAATAAGTTGTTGGTCTTGAAAAATTTTAGCATGCAATACCTAGCATTGTTTCTACATCGCCAAATGTAAAAATAACTCATTAATATAATCAAATGCCTAGTCAGTGTTCCCATTTCCCAAATGTTCTACAGTCAGATAGCATCTAACAACAACAATTTATCTCTTCAGTGTGTTTTTTTAATCTATAGATTTTCCCTCCAGGTCATTTTTTGTCTTGCAATCTTTCTATTGAAGAAACTAGATTGTTTATCTTATAGAATTCCCCAGAGCCGAGATTTTGCTGAATATTCCTATGGTTTCTTTAACATGTTACTCTGTCCCTTGTATTTCCTATAAATTGGCAACTATTTCTAGAGGTTTAATCAGACACAGATACACTCTTTTTTGGCAATACTTAATTAGACAGTGTTGGAAATGTGTAATATATGATTGAGTCTTTTCTGTTAGAACCTACTAATGATCAATGCCTAATGATCAATTCCACTAATTCAGTAGGGAGTTGCAAAATGAAGCTGTTCTACTTCTATCATTCCTCTTTCATTTATTAGCTGCAATAATTTACTAAGGGAAACTTCTTTCACCAGTTCTTTGGCTTCCTTGGGGTACAGCTCATATATGAAAATATGAACTTACCTGGCTACTTGACTCACCCCAGCACCACTTCCTGTTAACTCTGTAACCACAGGCAAGTCATTACATTGCTCTGAACTTATTTTGCCACCTATACAATGAGAAGGAGTGTATTATCAAACTCCCAGTGTTGCTGTCTGAGGCACTGGTGGCTCAGCAGTGGAGCTCTTGCCGACATACTAGAGACCAGGTTTGACTTCTGACCAATGAATCTCCTGCAGAGCCATTCTGTGTCTATCAGTGTTGGCTACTGTGTTGCTATGATATGTAACCGGTTTCAACTCCCAAACCTCAGTCAATGGAAGCCCTGTGGCTCACAATGGTCCAATCCACAATCAATCAGGGGAAGGCACAAGGGCACAGACCTGGCAGTACTGTCTTCTTTTTTGGGGGTGGGGGGTGGGGAGTGGGGGGGAGGGCGCGGTTACCATGAGTTGAGAAATTACTAGATGAATAGATCTCAACTGACTAATGGAGAACTGACTAGTCTACAAACAACAAAATTGTTGTAGAGATTAAAGGGTATTGTGCAAGCCAAGTTCCTGGCATGTAAGCTTTTCAGGGATGTGAGCTGTTATGCTTATTTTTATTGTTAGAGAAATTATTTCCTAGCCAGCACTCACAGAAGAAGGATGCCAGTAGATTGTAGATTTGGCTTTCATTATCACCATCAGCAGCAGAGTTGTTCCCCAAAAGGGAGTCGTCCCCTGCATCCTGCTCTCTCGTGATGCTCACAACAGTAGTTCACACTCTGCTTCACAGAGAGGACTCATAAGAAACCCCTAGGACTTAGTGGTTGGAATCAGAGTAAGGCAATTTCCAGGAACTGGGAGACTAGGTAGTTCATGCAGGAAAGGCTAAAAACAAAACAAAAAAACCCCAAAAAACGCCCTTTTAGCAATCTCTCTAGCAGGCTGATTATCTCTAAAAGGCCCTCTTTAGAAACACACATTAAGGACATCTTTACTCTTCTTCTGGCTCCGTAAATTAATGTAACCCTATTGTCAGAAGAGTCCGTTGCTCTTTTATAATGGTAAGTGTTTTGTAAAAACCACCCAGGCATCTTTGCGTCCTAGAGGCATCTGTCTGCATTTCGGGGCACAGTCGATCTTTACATTGGCATTCCCTTCCCTGAATAGTCTCCGTTTAGTGAGGGATGCTCCCGGCCTTGGGAGAAGTGATAAAAATAAGACGATGTTTGTAAATCAATTTAGTTTCCTAAAGGTAAATCTTATTTTAGTGGCTTAACACCAGATGCTGATTTTCTGAGTTTTTAGAAAGAGCGCTGTTCCCTTTGGCCTTTATGCACATTCCTCACTTGTCAATTATCTCATTAGCTGACATTCCATATTTACAACAATAGTAAAAATTATACGATCCAACTATTTTCTGCATTCACGAAAAAGCCTGGCAACAATGAACTCTGAGATACAAGTCAGGAGTACTAATGACTGTGTCCGCTCGGCTGGGCCAGGAATCTTAGTGGCTCGGCAGTTAAGCGATGACAATCGGACAGTGTGTGATCATGTAATGTAGTCGTTATATAATGCTGTCGTGATCCTCCATTTTGCAATCAGTTGTGGTCATCAGTCACTTTCTCGTAACACCAGTTTGTCCATAATGACCTGGTCTTTGGAGCCTCACCATGCAGTAAGTGAGGAGCAAGCACATTTATAAGATGGGGTTAGTCAGTGTGGCTTGGGAGATTATGACTGATGAGGGCCCCTAGTTGCCATGGCCTCTGACTCAGGGTGACCCATGGGTGTCAAAGTAGAACTGTGCTCCATAGGGTTTTCGATGTCTGCTTTTTCGGAAAGAGATGGCCAGGCCTCTCTTGAGATGGGCCTCTGGGCAGACTCCAACCCCAACTCTTCCGTTAGCAGCTAAGCCTGTGAAATGTTTCTACCCCTCAGCGACCCCAGGAGGTCCATGCCCTATCATTGTTCTCTTTAGAAAGCTAGGAGTAGATGATGGACTAGTCTCTTAGTATACTTGGGTTTTAAAATGTGGGCTCTGGGTCCGACTAAACTCTGCTTAACTCTGAGAAAGTTACTTAATCTCTTGTAATGGCTGGATTTAATGTCAACTTGGCTGCTCCGGGATTCTCAGTCTTGTGGTAATTGGGGCATAGAAATCTCCCAGGGAATGACCTGTCAACTCCATCATGGGATCTGTTGTGAGCAGACAAGCAATGGAAAGGAGATTACCGTGAGTGTGGCCTCCTTACTCAGGTCATAGCAATGATGCGATTAAAACGAGATTTCCTCCAGGGTGCGGCTTACTTCATATATATAAGTACACGCTGTGGAAAAGCGTATTAGCTTTGTACTGGGTCTAGATCCTGCATCTGGCTCATCAACGACCAGTTCTTTAGATTTCAGTAAACAGCCTGCCATATTGCCTGCCAACTCCTGGAGTTGTCAGTGGCCTACCATCTGATATGCCGACCTAGGATTCATCGACCTCTGCTGCCTGATTCACCAGCCTTTGAAGCTACACCAGTCATGAGAAGTCAGCTATTTAATACCGGACCCACGGAGCTGAAACCAGACTCAACTTACTCACTTCTACAACTGTGTGAGTCATTTTCCTGACATAAATTTTTTGTTCTACGTATAAGTATCACTGGGTTTGCTTCTCTAGAGAACCCACTCTAACCTTTCTTAACCTTAGTGTCCTTGTCTGTAAAATCAAGTAATAAGCAGTATCTATTCCCTGGATAGCGACCCTGCATGGCAGTGTAAAACTGCCCCTGTGAGTTTCTGAGACTTTCACTCTTTACAGGAGCAGACAGCCTCACTTTTCTTCTGAAGAGTAGCTGGTGTGTTCAAACTCTTGACCTTTCAATTAGCAGCTCACTACATAACTACACCCCCAGGGCTCTTACACACAGTCTCTTCAGGGTGGTAACAGGGGGTCTGAGAGAGGCTCATCTGCGTTTATACCTTGCCCGTCCCCCTCAGAGTGAGGCCAGGGCTCTGGCCCTAGTCTGTTGGCCAGCATCACAGTGCTTCCGTTCCTAGAAACCATCACCCCTGTGAAACTCTTCTCGCCTCGACTCTCATCTTGTTCCCCCTCTACCTCAGGTTCCAGCCCCATTCACGGTGGTTTTCAGCGTGTGCTGCTTCCAGAGTTGGAGTCCTACGGAGAGGGTGGGCTTTAGACTCTGAAACTGCGAGGAAGCACAGCAGAGGTCCTCGCTGATTCTCTCATGCCTTCGTATACGAAAGAGTCTCGTGTCTCTTTCCAGGGTGGTTTTCTTTTATGGGAAAAACAGGGGACCTAGTGGTGCAGAGGTACGCCCTGAGAGCAAAATGTCAGCAGCTTAAACCTGCCAGCTGCTGCTCTTCGGGAGAGGACGTGGCAGTCTGCTCTGTCCTGCAGGCTTGCTACGTGTCTGCCCCACGGCAGCAGGCAGTAGTCGTGGAGGTTGCTGACAAGACACCTGCTCTTGCTGTTGCGTGCCATTGAGTCCGGTCCAACCTGTAGCGATTGCACGCGCCCTCCTCTCAGCTGTCCCTGTGCCTGAGCCCCTTGGCACAGCCATGGTGTCAAACCATCGCCTGGAGGACCCTCCTCTTTTTCCCTGACTTCCTACCTTGCCAAGCAGGATGCCCTTCTCCAGGGACTGTTGTCTACTGACAACGTGTTCAAAGTATGGAAGACGCAGTCTCGCCAGCCTTGCCTCTAAGGGGCACTCTGGCCACACTTCTTCCAAAACACATTAGTTTGTCCTTTTGGCAGTCCATGGTGCCTTCGACAGTCTTTGCCAACACCGCCATTCAAACCTGTAGCTCCTTCTTTGGTCTTCCTTATTAACGTTGAGGAGCAAAGCAAGCCTGACCCAAGCCATAGTATTTTCAATGGCCTCTTATGCTTGGATAAGTTGGACATTGAATAAGGACCTTCTTTTAGGTGCCCCCCCCAAAAAAAAAGAGGGGGCATGGAAACTTCCACCAGACTGGAGTGAAAGGGAGGGAGTGAGGAAGAAATGCTGTGCAAAGAAAGCAAGGAGGAAGGCCCTCGTGTGCATGCGGACTGGCAGCTCCTCCCTCCATGTAAAGAGGACTCTGTAGAGAGCCTGCGGAGCAGCACAGAGCATCCAGTGAGGTGCGGAGCCCACCCTCAACCCGCCCCCACTTCTACACTGAGGACGCTCCCTCACTCCTGGAAAATGCATGGGGGTCACACATCTGCCTGGACAACAAATCCTAAAGAAAATTCAACAAGCCTAGTCAGTCTCAAAAATTCTGAGGCAAAACCCACCAACACTCCCGGCTATTTCCTGTGGCCGGTTTTCTGTGAGCGAATCTGCTTCCCCCTGGCTAAATGAGAAAACATATTTTATGTCCACCCCCAATTCCCCTGGCTGGATTTGTTTTTCGTTCAAGAGCAAAGTCATTAACGATAAGTTAGGTAAGACCTACATGCGGTACCATCTATAATCGCTCAAGGTTTTTGAGAATATTAAAAAACCCTTCCCAGGAACAGCTGAAGCAAAATGATCTGCTAAAGTACAGCTCACCATATACTAGGATTTTTCTTTCTGTGTCCGTCCCATAGTTCCTCTTAACAAAATGTCAGGATTCAAGTACAGAGTCCCTGGGAATCCTCGGCATATTAAAGTGCTTTGAATGTGCTAATTTGATTTAAGAAACAGCCTGGGTAACCTATGTAGAAGACATATCCAAACCCCTGATTAATATGTGGTATTAAGTGCGTAAAAGACCTTGGAAATTCTTAATTTAATCAAGATTATTCACCTTGGCAAGATACCCCTGTGTAGATAGCCAGCAGCGACAGTTGAAAGCAAACCTATGTATTTGCACAAGGCAAGATGAGCTGTGATTTTTCTGTGGAAACAGAACAAGAGCTGGGTCCAATTCCAAATTCTAATTATTAGAAGTAGAGTCAGAGAGCAAATCTCTTCACATAAATTAAAATTTTCTAAAGAGTCTGTATTAGAATCTTTTTGTTCTCTCACGCTCCCTCTCTCCCCCTCCTTCTCTCGCTCTTTTATTAATTAATTTTTTGCACCACTTGCTTCAACAAAATTGTTCATAGAATAAAAGCATGGTTCTGCTGAAACATTCAGAAATTTTCTTTAAAACCCCAGGAATCAAAGCCTTATGGGCAATGTATGAATCACAGGATCGAAATAAGCTATTCCTTATTTCTTTAATTTTCTTTTTGTGCCCAAAGGTTTTTTTTTAATAAATCATTTTATTGGGGCTCATACAACTCTTATCACAATCCATACATACATCAATTGAGTAAAGCACCCTTATACATTCGTTGCCCTCATCATTCTCAAAATTCGCCTTCCACTTGGGTTCCTAGAATCAGCTAATTTTCCTTTTTTCCCTCTCCGTCCCTCCCCACAGTCCCCTCCTTCACAAACCCTTAATAGCTTACAAATTATTAACTCTATCCTATCTTACACTGCCTGGCGTCTCCCCTCACCCACTTTCCTGTTGCCCATTCCCCAGAGAGGAGGTTACATGTAGATTCCCAAGATCGGTTCCCCCTTTCCAAACCCCCTTCCCACCCGGTGTCGCCACTCTCACCGCTGGTCCTGAGGGGTTCATCCGTCCTAGATTCCCTGTGTTTCCAGATCCCTACTGCACTGCTGTACATCCTCTGGTCTAACCAGGTCCGCATGGTAGAATTGGGATCATGATAGTGGGGGGGGGGGGGAGCGTTCAAGAACTAGTTGAAGGTTTTGAGTTTCATTATTGCTACACTGAACCCTGAGTGACTCATCTCCTCCCCACTACCCCTCTGCAAGGGATGTCCAGCTGTCTACAGATAGGCATTGGGTCCCCATCACACATTCCCCTCATTCACGGTGATATGGCTTCCCACCCGCCTTTGTTGTTTGATATCTGGTCCCCTCGGCCCTTCACGATCACACATGTTGGTGTGCTGCTTCCATGTGGGCTTTGTTGCTTCTGGGCTAGATGGCCACTTGTTTACTTTCAAGCCTTTAAGTCCCCAGAAGCTATATCTCTCAATAGCCGGGCACCATCAGCCTTCGTCACCACACTTGCTTATGCACACATTAGTCTTCAGCGTTTATGTGGGGAAGGTGATCACACAATGATGGTTTTTGTTCTTTGGTGTCTACTACCTGGTCAAAGGTTGTCTTTTTAACGATGTAGCAATGTTGCTAAATTAAGAGACCTAGGCCTCCTTAAAGAAGCTCTGGTGACATAGTGGGCTACATATTAGACTGCTGACCACAAGGTCAGCAATTTGAACCCACCAGCCACGGGTGGCATAGTAGATTGCACATTGTGCTAGCCACACAGCCAGCAGTTTGAACCCACCAGATTCTCTGAGGGAGATGATGAGGTTTTCTATTTCCCTTAAGATTTACAGTCTTGGTAAAGTGGGTGCATAAGCAAATGTAGAGAAGAAAGCTGATGGTGCCCGGCTATCAAAAGATATAGTGCCTGGGGTCTTAAAGACTTGAAGATAAACAAGCAGCCACTTAGCTGACAAGCTACAAAGCCCACATGGAAGACACACACCAGCCTGTGTGATCACGAGATGTTAATTATAGGATTAGGTATCAGGCATCAAAGACCCAGCACAAAAAAATCATATCATTGTGAATGAGGTGAAGTGCAGAGTGGAGACCCAAAGCCCACCGGTAGGCAATTGGACATCCCCTTAGAGAAGGGTCACATGGAAGAGATGAGCCATTCTGGGTGCAGTATAGCACTGATGAAACATACTACTTTCCTCTAGTTCTTTAATGTGTTCCCCA
Source organism: Tenrec ecaudatus (assembly GCF_050624435.1). Classification (NCBI taxonomy): domain Eukaryota; kingdom Metazoa; phylum Chordata; class Mammalia; order Afrosoricida; family Tenrecidae; genus Tenrec; species Tenrec ecaudatus. The sequence continues at coordinate 148,276,684 of NC_134530.1, read as the reverse complement.
CCACCACCACCCCATTATCATGACCCCAATTTACCTTACAAATATGGCTAGACCAGAGCATGTACACGGGTACAGGTAAGAGCTGGAAACACCGGAAATCTAGGACAGATAAACCTCTCAGTATTAATATTGAGAGTAGACATACCAGGAGGGTACAGGGAAGGTGGGGGAGACGGGGGGAACTAATCACAATGAAGTGGGTGAAGGGAGACATCGGTAAGTGCAAGACATGAAAAAATCATAATTTATAAATTATCAAGGGTTCATCAGGGAGGGAGGGAGGGGTTAAAAATGAGAAACTGATACCAAGGGCTCAGGTAGAAAGAAAATGTTTTGAAAATTATGATGGTAACAAATGTACAAATGTGCTTGACACAATGGATGGATGTGTGATAAAAACTGTATGAGCCCCCGATAAAATGATAAAATAAATAAAGATGAACAGTCTTGGAAACCCATGGTGGCAGCTCTAGTCTGTTCAACTCTGTTCCTATAGGGTCTTTCTGAGTCAGAACTGACACCATGGCAATGAGTCAGGCCCTCTTAAGGAGTCCTGGTGGCACGGTGACTAAGTTAAAAACTCGGAGCAATATCAAGGAGGGAGAAAGATCAAGTTGCTGTTGCTCTTAGGTGCTGTCGAGCAGGTTCCTGGTTCCAAATCAGAGCGACTCTATGAACAACACACTGCTTGCTCCTGTGCCACCCTCAAAACTGCCACGTTTAAAGCCACTTTTGATGCATTGTAGGCTCTGAAGGAAAGGTGTACATCAGAATTGTATGCTCTCACAATACTAATTCAACCTGTATGCTGAGCACATCATCAGAGAAACCAAATTACCTGAAAAAGTACACAGCATCAGAACTGCAGGAAGGCTTATTAAGAACCTGTGATATGCAGATGACACGAGCTTGCCTATTGAACGGGAGGAGGACTTGAGGCACTTACTGATGAAGAGCAAAGATAGGTGACTTCAGTAAGGATTGCAACTCAATATAAAAAAAAAACCCCAACTCCTCACAACTGGATCAGTAGATAGCATCATGATAAAAGGAGAAAACTTTGAAGTTGTCAAGGATTTCATCTTGCTCAGATCCACAATCAATATTCATGGAAGCAGCAGGCAAGAGATCAAAAGACAGTTGTGTTGGGTAAGTCTGCTGCACATGACCTCTTTAGATCACTGAAAGTAAAGAAGTTACTTTGAGGACGAAGGTGTGCCTGCCCAAAGCCAGGGCATTTTTAATTACCTCATAACCATGTGAAAGATGGACGTTATGAAGGAAAACCAAAGAAGAATCGATGCATTTGAATTGTGCTGCTGGAGAAGAATGTTGAAAATATTCCTGCGAGGAGACCAAATCTGTCTTAGAAGAAGTACAGCCAGAGTGCTCCAGGATGGCAGGGCTTCATATTACATACTGTGGACATGTTAGGACAGACCAAACCCTGGAAAAGGATGCCATGCTTGGTAACGTGGAGGGGCGTTTAAAAGGAGGCAGGCCCTCAGTGAGATGCACTGACAGAGTGCTGCCCCAATGGGCTCAGGCAAATCAACAATTGTGAGGACAGCGCCGACCAGGCAGTGTATTGTTCTGTTGGGCGCAGAGTCTCTATGTATCAGAACAACTAGATGACGCCTGACAACACCAGTGGCGGGATCTCTAAAGTCTGGGAACTGGAAGGGGCAGTTCCACTCTGTCGAATAGGGTTGGCATGCGTGGGAATCCACTACATGGCAGAAGGTTTTTGTTTGGTTGTTTAGACCTCTTTACCCAGTGTCTTTGAAAAACAATACAGAATTCATGTTCTCTCCTCTCCCTCCCGCTTTCTTGCTCAGAGTCTCCTGGATTCTCCTGAGAAGGGCAGCGGTCTGCTCCTTTTTCTGGATTTTAACTAACTGAGATCTCCTTGCCTTGTTAAGGTTTATTTTGCCTTTATTTTTTTAAAGCACCCCCACCCCTAAGAATATACTGTCAATAACGGCCATCAATCTCTGGCTTGTGGAAGTGGATATGAACAAGGAAGGTGTGGGCTTTTGCTTTCAGCTTAGCTCTTTTGAGCGCTATGAAGATTTTGTTTTACTATAACATATGCTGCCTTTGTAATTTATATATATATAAAATCTTCTGATTACAAGTAGTATGTGCTTGGTGTAGCTGACATGTGAAATATGAGTAGGGAAAAGCTGAAAGAAGAAACACAAAAGTTATCCCATCCTACACGGTGCTGGATGTCCACTGCACACAGCACCTCCAGGGGGCTCTCCAGACTGCTGGGGGGTGAGAGAGAGGAAGAGTGATCTCATAACTGGTGGACAGCATCGTGGGGTCTAGTTTTATAGGCCCTCCTGGTTGAAGATGGCTGAGGGCTGGCTGCTAATGAAGGGTTAGAGCTTTGACTCCGCCCATAGGTGCCTTGGAAGAGGGATTTGACCGTCTACTTTGGAAAGGACTCAGTGATTGTTGGTGGGGGAGGGGGATATGAAGGGGTACATAATGTACCCCCTGACACTATCAGATGAGTAACACCAAAAGGCCCCCAGAGTCCCTGGAGGCAGCAGGCTTGCGATGCAGAGAGCAGGGTCACTGAAGCAGTGGTGTCACTAGTAACCCATCACTGTCACCTAGTGCGGTACCTCCTCACTTGGCCAATGGAAAAGGGGAGCAGTTTGGGGCTGGGTGGGGCAGCTGGGCCGCCACACCCATGGTGAGTAGGTAGGAGTGGAGGGACACCATGAGCTACTGCACTAGGTGACATCAACACTAGTGACTTCACTGCCAACTCAGCAAGTTTTTTCAGCCACACTCACCCTCCTGAGATAGTCTGGGGTTCTAAGGAGCAAATGGGATAGTTTTTAGTCCCTCCTCCCTCACTTTAATCTCAGCTGCAAGTATCCTATTTTTGGATCTCTCAAGTCAACTCACATTCTGCTTACTTTAAAGTTTTTAAACTTTTGTTGGTATATATTAATAGACATAGACATAGGAACCCTGGTGGTGTGGTGGTTAAGCATTGGGCTGTGATGCACGTGGTCGGCAGTTTGAAACCACCAGCAGCTTCACGGGAGAAAGACTGGGATTTCTACTTTCACAAAGAGTTACAATCAGAGAAACCCACAGTGGGTCACTATGAGTCAGCAGTGACTTGATGGCAGCAAGTTGGTTATATGGTTGTCTTTTTTACTCTTTTTAGTATAGGTATAGATGATCGATAGATAGTTATAGGGTTGATAGAGATAGACATAACTTATCTTCTTGAGTTTATGCTCTTTAAATGTAATTGTGTAGGATCTTCCAAGAGACATAGTGCCATGCAGTTGATTTCGACTCGCAGTGACACTATAGGACAGAGTAGAACTGCCCTCTGGGCTTTCCAAGACTATAAATCGCAACCTCCCACCCCCAGCAGCTGGTGGGTTTGAACCGCTGGCCTTGCAGTTAGTAGCCAGGCACTTAAGCAATGGTACCACCAGGGGTCCTGTTGAGAACAGAAGTAAACACACACATTCAAGTTGTCATCTTTAACTAGGAGTGTCCACATTCTCTTGGATAGATTTTACAATATTTTAGTGACTGCATGATAACTCCTGCATAAAAATGGGTCATCATTGATTTAACCATCTAGATCCCTTTATGATTTATTTCCTTAAGATGAAATACTCAATGCAGGCCAGCAGGACCCAAGAAAATGAAAGGTACACTCACTTTGGACATTTGTCTATCGGTCAACGCCTGGCCCTCAAAATCATCAAGACCATCTAACATCACACACCTCACCGAAGAGAAGCAGTTCCATCCGTCACATGCGGGGTAAGTAAGCTCATTAAATGTCTGCCCAGTGTGGCCGGAGGGTATCCAAATGGTCCTTGGCGGAAAAAGGTCCCACCCCTGCCACCCCTGGTCTATCCCACCAGAGGTTTCTGAGAGCGCTCCTTCGCCTCTCCTGAGCCTGCCAGCTCGCTGATGATCACTTTCCCTTAGATCCTCTTCTCAGAGAGCGGTCCTCACTCCTGTTTGAGTTTGCCTCCACTTGCTGCGCTTCCTTACACAGAAGGCTCCTCTCGGTCTCAGGAGTGGCTCTGCTCACCAGGCCTGCTTGCTCATCCAGCGAAGGTTTGCATAGTACACAGCTCTCAGCCCGCCTTTCCATTTTGGCTCTTCTGTATGTGAAGCTTCATCAGGATGGGTCAGGCCGGTTACCTCTGGCATTTCCTCTGTCCATCCACTGGTCGGTGGAATAAATATGCATGCCTTAGTCTTATCAGTCTATATCTGACACTGTCTTGGGCAGTCTCCAGTCTAAATCTGCCTATGGTTTTGTTGAACTGCGCTTAGTGATAAAGCAACTTGCTTAAAAACTAGACACATTCTGTTTATAGATGTATTCTTTCTCACCAGAAATTTGCAGAGTAAAATGCTCTTCTTATTTTTCAAGCTGCTAAATTTTCCACTGTCTGAATTTATTGGCTTGAGTATATTTTGGAGACGAGGGGAACGGAGTATTACATACTTCAGAGTGGGGCTTGTGCTGTCCTCTTTCCAGACCGCATGAGGAGTCCCTGAGCACATCTTGAACCCTCTTCCAACTTGACTTCAAGCAAGGGCCTGAGACTAGGTCACAGGGCGGGCCCCCTTTGGCCCTTTATTTCATGTAGCCTTCCAGAGGGGAGCGCCACCTACGCCGTGTCCACTAATGCCCGAGTCACCAAAACAGACGACAGTTGCATTTTCAGTGATCACATCACAAAGCCAAAATACAGGGATTAACCTCTATGAAATGCTCCCGATGACTCTTTCTAATCATATATTTTCCTGAGTATCTTAGTTTTTCTAGTGCCGCTCTCACAGAAATGCTAGCTATCTTATTACCACGTGCTGCTGTAGCTGGAATAACCACAGAAATGATTTTTTTTTTCACGATTTAGGAGGATAAGATCCAAATTCAGGTTGCCAGCTTTACAGGAAGGCTTCCCCTCTCCATTAGATCTCTCGCAAGCCTTGTCTCCTTCCCACAGCCATGGGCCCCGGGGCCCTTGGAGAGTTCCACTGGCACTAATCTTCCTCTGGGTCTCGGAGGTTCTCAGCACAAGAAGCAGGTCCACTCTTGACTCTTCTTTCTTGGTAGTAGTAAGGGCCGCTTTCTCAGCATGCACCTCTATTATTTTATTCCTGGGAAGCTAAAACATGGCCCAGGCCACACTCCAGGGAAACTCCCCTGACTATGAGTGTATCGGGATTATGAGCTGGGTAAGGGTGCTGTTTCCCACCCGCCCTAGTCCCCTTCCAACAGATTGGCTGAACACACTGCATTACATCATGAAGGATGGTTACATCATTATGCAGCTGCCAAGTTACATCATGACATAACTGCCAACCTCTGGGAATCATGGTCCAGCCAAGTTGGCACCTATGAGGGGCCTTCAACAAGTTCACGGGGGGGAAATGGAAGTAAAAGCTAAGGGAACTTTTCCAAAAACTTTTTCAAGTCTCTTAACAGGCACAATTCAATCCATGGCATTGAGTGTTTCTTCCCGGAGTTTCTCTGTTTGCCTGTTTGGGGATGTCAGCGTGTTCGTGTGTACTGTTCACTGAGTATGTCTAGTTCCTACTCTTTGCTGTTCTGACTCTCATTTTTTCTACCCTTATGACGCTCATCCTCAACGGGCTAGCATATAGAGTCCAGCAACAGTGCACATTTGTCTTGAGCTTCTATTGAAGAGTTGTGCATCTCTAGGTCTGTAGATGATCGAAGTCTTTTTCTACATGAAGGGCTCCAAAAAGTTCATCGAAAACAGAATGAAAAATTAATGGCATGTCACCATGATTTTTAAAGTCCCCTTGCATTTATTACTTTAAAATATAAATGAGTTTTAAATGACTTGTTTCATGCCTGCATCCCCCAGTCACCCTGACTGCTCACTGTTAAGCCTGGGCGATCCAGATCCAGCAACTTCTCTAGAGGAGAGCGACGAGTCTGTCTGCCCTGTAAACATGTGCAGCCCCAGAAACCCCGCAGAGCATCTCTGTGAGGTGGAATCGACTCAATGGCAGTGGATTTGTTTGGGGGAAGAGGAGCGGTAGTGGGTACATATCACCTAGTAACAAGGTTTTTTGACCCAAATAAGCATTGCTTGACTACGTTTCCACAAAGCTCCTTATTCCAGTCATTTCTCTATGTCCATGGTAACTTGCTCAGCTGCAAAGTGCAGTCAACTTTGCCCAGAGGTGCCTTGAAAGCAAAACCCGATGATCTTCTTCTGAAAACCCTGCCATCGAAGACTCCATGGAGCCCACGGGGTCACCTGGAGTCGTGTCATCTGCCTGCAAGTCGCTTTCGATATCCTTCTTGATTATTTACAAGTTGTTATTATTAATGGAAAAATAAACATATTTCAAATGTTGAAAAAAGAACAAGAAGACCATCCCTTGCCATCAAGTTGATTGCAACTCACAGCAGCCCGGCAGAGCGGATAGAACTGTCCCGACCGGGTTTTCAAGGCTGGCATCTTTGTGGAAGCAGACCGGTACATGGTTCTCCTCGGAGGCGACAGCTGGAGTCAAACCACCAAACTGTCAGTTAGCATTTCAGTGCTTAGTCCCAGCACGGCCCAGGTTCCTCATTTCCAATGTAGATCATAAAATCAAGGCAGCGTTTGCTGCGTGCCAGGCGCGCTTCTAGGTATTTTACATGGAACCAATTCAATTAGTCAAATGCACTTGTCTTTGAGGACGTCCCTGGCCACCGCCTAAAATGTTAACCCCTTTCTTCCTCCCCGCCTCCTCGCTCCTGTTTGGGTTTGTTTTCCTCCTCAGCTCACTATTGTTTCCCTCGGTTAGTCTTCTCTCAGTTTAGAATGTATACTCCTCAGGGGCACAGGTTTTTGTGCGCTTTGGCCATTGCTGTATGCCAGGTAAAGGAGCCCTGGTGGCGTGTTGGGTTGCTAACTGCAAGGTCAGCAGTTCGAAAGCACCAGCTGCTCTTCAGGAGAAAGACGGGTCTTTCTATTGCCTGAAAGAGTTGCAGTCTTGGGAGTCCACAGGGACAGTTCCAGCCTGTCCCTTAGGGTCACCATGAGTCAGCATCAAGTCGATAGCAGTGAGTTGGGGGTGGGGTGTTGTTATTTCTGTTTGGGGTATACCAGATGCATCGAGCAGCTCTTGCCACATAGTAGGTCTTCAATAAATAGTTGGGGATTAAATACATAAACTCATTTAATTTTCACCAGCTCTCTGCTATTATTGCTCGGGTTTGAAAGATGAGAAAACCGAGGCGCGGAGCAACTGGGTAACTTGCTAGAGTCACGCAGCTTGTAAACAGCGAACTGGGGTTCTAACGCACGCTCTGTCCTTCCTTCGGCAGCCCTTGCTCTCGAGGGCTCAGATCGCAAGAGTGCCAAGCGTGCAGGTATCCATCACCCACGTGGTTTCTAAAAGTCTGTTTTTAGAGAAAAATCAGTCTTAAGAACCATCCAAGCTCTCTTTTTAACCTTTCCCAGCCCACCCCCTGCCCGCCCCCCGCCCCCAAGATCCAGCCGCTGGCTGCTGTGCACCCTGCCCAGCTTCACGGGTGGGCTTTCGTGTTGGGAACTAACTGCCTTCGCAGTGGCTGTGGGGCGCAGGTGAGAGTAGTGCCTGGAGGTGGAGGGTTTACATCATTGAAAACTCCCCAATCCGTCTCCCAAGTGAAGTATTGGCTGCTTTTGTTCCTTCACTGTCCTATTCTTTCTTTTCCTTTCCTCCTTACAGACACTCATTTTTCTCGCTGAAAATAGAAAATCTTATCAGATTGGAATAACAGTCCTGCCTGCTGTAGGTTTTTTCCCAAAAGACTGGATGACTTTGGGCCTCGTCAGAAAACCATCTGCTGTGTACGCACAGACCTATTTAGAGCCAGAAAAAGAAAGCGAAGGAGGGGGAAGCCCTGGCTTAGTCATCTGGAAACAAAGAGCTGTGGCTTGCTAGCTCCACGCCTCGGACGAAGGCTGGCTCCCGGCGGTGTGCACCGGCTGGGAACGGGGCCTCTGAGGGTCCTGCATTGTGCCTGGTGCCCTTGCTGGACTCTGCTGTCAGAGAAGAGGCTCTGAACGAGCTGGAAGAAGGTTCTGGGTGCATGCCAGCTCACCACCGAAAATGGATGCTGGATCTGCGGTCCCACTGCCAATGTCATCCATGCCTGCCATCCCCTTTATCAATTACACCCAACACAGTCTTCCTCCTGTGGAGTTAGACGCCACTGCTGCGGTTCAGAAGCGGGATAGGGAATGTGATCCGTTCCCAGAAGGCATGTCACTCCAACCACAGGCTCTGCTGCCCAAGGGAAGCCTTGCATTTGCTGTTTGTTGTAGAATAGCAGAGCGTAGGCTAAGGGGCTGCCCACTCCTGGTTCCTGCTGAAATGTTTCTCTCTCTACTTTCCTCAATCTGTTTCCAAAAACAAAAACAACTAAACTATGGCATGACAGGCTGGGTTCAGAATCAGAGTTTCATCTTTCTGTACCACCCGACTGGCTGCCAGCAAACAGCTTCCAACTCCTGGCAAACGGAGTGTATCAGAGTCGACCTGCCCCTGACGACTGGTTGAGTTCCCAGAAGCGGATCACCAGGGCTTTCTTGCGAGATAATCGGAGTGCATTATTTATTTGTGCCCCTCGGGGTCTCCACCATATTCCTAAGAACATTGACTTACATTTTTTAATGTATTTCATTTTCTTAGTATTTACTTCTTTATAAATAAATTGTAATCTAGCCCAGCAACACGCATCATCAATATCACTAATTAATTAATGCAACTAAAATTAGGAGCCCTGGTGGGGTAGTGGTTACATTTGTGGCTGCTAATTGCAAGGTGAGAAGTTCAAAACCACCAGCCACTCCATGGGAAAGAAATGAGGCTTTCTATTCCCTTAAAGCGTTATAGTCTCAAATACCCTACCCCTTGTCATATAGGGCCTCTATGAGCTGGTATCAACTCTATGTCAGTGAGTTTGGTTTTTTGTTTGCAACTAAAATTATGCTGAAGAGAATTTTACAAATGGTGGCTATCATATATCTGCCAAAAATTCAAACCAAATGCAAAAGAGAGCATGAAACAAGGGCTATTATTGCAGATGTCAGATGGATCTTGGCAAAGATCCATCCAGAGAAAAATCAGAAAGATGTCTACCTGTGTATAATGGATTATGCAAGACCTTAGTTTCTGTGAATGATAACCAACTGTGACCAGCCCTGAGAAGAATGGGAATTCCAACACTTCATTGTGCTCATACAGAATCTATACATGGACTAAGAGGCAGTCGTCCAGACAGAACAAGGGGACCAGGAGAGACGTGCATTCGTTTTTTGTCCTTTTATTGTACATATTAAACCTGTGTGCTGAGCAAATAATCTGAGAAGTTGGACGGCATCAGGATTGGAGGGAAGTTCGCTGACAATCTTTGATATGCAGCTGACACAGCCTTGCTTACTGAAAGCAAACAGGATCAGGAGTATTTGCTGATGAAGATCAAAGACTGCAGCCTTCAGTATGGCGACATCCCCCCCTGCCCATAAAGAAAGCAAAAATCCTTCCAACTGGGTCAATAGGAGAACATGATAAACAGAAAAAAAAAAGAATTGAACTAGTCAAAATTTTCATTTTACTTGGATCCGCAATCAACACCCGTGGCAGAGCAGTCAAGAAATCAAACAACATATTGCATTAGGCAAGTCTGCTGCAAAAGACTCTCAGAAGTGACAAAAGGCAAAGATGTCACTTTGAAGACGAAGCTGCATCTGACCCAACTCATAGCACGTTCGGTCACCTCACGTGCAAGTGGAAACTGAACAATGACTAAGGAGGACCAAAGAATCGGTGCCTTTGCGCTATGTCGCTGGAAAGGCAGAGTGAGCATGCCGCGCGCGGACTGCTGAAGGAATGAACAAATTTGTCTTGGAAGAATGGCCAGAATGCTTCCTGGAAGCTGTGGGAGAAATCTTCATCTCTGAGACTTGGGACATGTCACCAGGAGAGACCAGTCGCTGGTGAAGGACATCGTTCTTGGTGAAGTGAGGGTCAGTAAATAAAAGAAGGCCCCTCAGGGAGACGGATTGATCTCAAGCACAGCAATAGCTGGGAGCACGGCATAGGACTAGGCGTTGCTTCGTTCTGTTGTACATAGGGCCACTGGGAATCGGAGCAGACTCAATGGAACCTAGTGACAGCAACACACACACACCCCCCACACACACCTCAGTCTCTAACATGGTGTTTGACGCACAGTTGGTACGCAATAAAGCTTATTAAATGAAGGATGTTTAATCGATTTATAAGGGCTCATACAACTCTTATCACAATCCATATATACATCAATTGTGTAAAGCACATTTGTGCATTCATTGCCCTCATCATTCTCAAAGCATTTGCTCTCCACCTAAGCCCCTGGCATCAGCTCCTCATCTTCCCCCTATTTGCTCCCTCCCTCATGAATCCTTGATAATTTATAAATTATTATTTTGTCATCTCTTGCACTTTCTGACATCTCCCTTCACCCATTTTTCTGTTCTTCATCCCCCAGGGAGGAGGAGGTTATATGTAGATCTTTGCAATCCGTTCCCCCTTTCCAACCCACCCTCCCTCCACTCTCCGAGTATCGTCCCTCACACCACTGGTCCTGAAGGGATCATCTGCCCTGGATTCCCTGTGTTTCCAGCTCCTATCTGAATGAAGGATTTTTATCTGCCTTTGTTAAGCAGGAGGAAAACCTTCCATTCGTGTTTTCTTTGATAAAGAAACAGAAACGATACTTGACTTTTCCAAGGTCATAGCCATTTAGTAGGGCAATGGAACCACACATTCAGGTCTTTTGAGTCCAATTCAGGAATTCTTTTAATCAAAGAAAGCACATCGTATTCTTAATTATTATCAGAGACTCAAGACCCTGTGTCCAAGCCTCCCTATGAAGCCTTTCCATTGCACACAGAGTTAGAAGTAAATGATTATCATTCAGTATTTCAGAAGACAAAATAATATTCCAGAGTGACTTGGGAGTTTGCTTGCTGAGTACATTTTTCTAACACAGAGTTCAATTCCATCATGCCACACTAACAGAACAGTGGGCTCTGGGGCCACACCCACCATCCCCATCCTCCCAGAGCTGCAACCAGTTAGCCTTCAGGAACGTGGGCAAGTGTGGTTCTTCCTGGCATTTGCTGAGGGTGTAGACCTGTGCCTGGCAGCACCGTGAGTTTCTGCCCACTCAGTTGGATAAGGAACTGAGTCTAAACCCTTCAGGCTGGGTGAGGAGTAAAAGAAACTGCAATTATTCCAGACAGTCCCAGGCATGTTACCCCTGGGAAGAGACTGACCTCCCAAATGACTTCCCTTGTGGTGTAATTAAACTCTCTCTCTCTCTCTCCCTTGTCTTTCTTCTCTTCTGTTTTGACTTTGCTTCAAGCCAGTTTTAGTGATTCTGCTAGAGGAGAGTGAAAGACAGTCCTTTCTACGCACATTGCTTCCTTCAGAGAACAAGGAACCTCTTCCCTTTTCTGCTCACTTTCTTCTCTCTCATCCTCTCTTGCCATGTTTCCTCTGTTCCTGTCTTTCTCGCCCCTATCATTCCTTCCTTCCTACATACACGTGATTGGTAAAATACTGCTTTGTAAGCCAGTGTGCTCATATGAGATATCGATTCTCTCTTCCATTTCAGAGTATGCAAATGACTTGCCAGATATTAAGATGTTCTGGTCATTAAAACATTTAAACTATCCACATATGTACATATGAGGATTAAATCCATTGTAAGAGTAACCATTCCAATCAATAGCAAAAAGACAGATTATCTGATAGAGGGTGACGAAAGTACAAGCTAGCCATTAGGGAAAAGTACCCTGTTTATGAATATCCAAATACAGTCTAGAAAGTTCATGTACAAAGATGAAACCACAAGTCATATAAAATAGGAAAAATGTTCATCATTTGGGAATGGAGAGACTTCTATAAATTACATAACTATTAGGAAATTCAGATTATAAAGTTTTGGTAGGTTGGGCAATATAAAAATTAAAAGATTAGTACCAAATAGATGCATACAATTTAAAAAGTTGAATGATAGGGGACACATTTTGAATGCATCTATAAACTGCATAAGGTTAAAATCCCCCAAGATACAAGAAACTTTTACAAACTAATAAAATTTGGTTCTCATTGGGTGGTGCAATTTGGGACAGTTCTTACTTTATAGTCCCTGTACCTTTTTTAACAGTATTTTTATGAAGTTCATTGTCAATTTGGGGAGGGTTTTATGTAGAGGGACATCTTTTTCTTTAAGTACTTAGATCTGAAGGCCAAATAATTTTTTCAAATAGTGGCCAATGGCTCTACTGTGTATCACCAATCCTTGGGCCTAGCTTTCAGTGTATTTGTGTAGTAAGCAAAAGACCAACTGGAGAAAAATAAAGGGTCACTTGAAAAGGAGGGAAGGAAAAACAATCATAACAGAAAGAGTTTTAATAAGGAATGGCAGACCCCACTTAGAGGCGACTGATTCTTTCACCAGTAAGAATTTAAATCTTTGGATTAAAATTTGACCGTTTTTCTTTCTCTCTCAAAGACGAAGGTTCTATTAACACACTCTTTTCAATCCTCAAAGAATTTTTTGCCCTCTGTCTCTCTTTCTTTTTTTCCTCTGACGTCTAAGCTGCCCCGTTAAATAAAACGTACGATTTAAATTTCAATTTTACTGAAGCTGCCGGTAGAATTAAAGGGATCATACAGATGAGCGATTCCATTGAATGTGACTTCATATAAATTTACATAAAGCGTCAAACAATTTATGCGGGCTCTAAAAATTCTTCTGAAAGAGAAAGCGGGAGATAAGTATATCTTTCATGACCACCTACAGTTTGTCAAGCACTGCCTTGGGGGACTTATATCATCTCGTTTAATCTTCATACCCAGCAGGTGAGGTCAGTGTCATCTTCTTCACTGCACAGGGGAGAGAACAGCTCGGGGAAATAAAATGACCTGCTGGGCATTGCACCAGCCTGATTAAAGCACCCCGAGTGACCTTTCCCTGACACCCGTGATCTTTTGCCAACATGCATCCATATCGTCTGTTACATACAAGAAATTAAAAGCATCCATTGACCACATGGTCCTAGGAACTCGGGTGGTGTCTCAGGTGGTTTGCAGACTGCCAACGCTTTCTCTTAGCTGCTTTGAGGGATCTGCCCGCACCGTGGGCAGAGCTCCAGTCAGGCTGCCGATGCTGAAGACGAAGTTGCTCACCTTCTTTGCAGGCCAGGCCACTAGCATCCTAGCTTCTCTCACTGCAGAAGCTGTCTCCTAGAAGCTGCTGGCTTTAGTAACATTCATGCTCTTCTTTGTGTTCGGATTCTTTGTGTTTTGCTTTCTGACACTTATGCCACCACCCATGTGGCAGTCTCTCATACTGTGGTGGTTTGTGTGTTGCTATGATGTGGGCTTTCTACTCCCGTAGAGTGACAGTCTCAGAAATTCACAGGAGCAGTTCTACCTTGTCCTATAGGGTTGCTTTGAGTCGACATAAACTCAATGGCAGTGAGTGTGTGTGTGTGTGTGTGTGTGTGTGTTGTTGTTGTTGTTGTTGCTGCTGCTATTGTTGCTTGTAATGATACTGAAAAGGCCCTAATGGTGTAGCGGGTTATATGGTGGGTTGCTAGCCACGAGGTCAGCGGTTCCAATTCACCAGCTTCTCCATGGGAGAAAGAAGAGACTTCCTGTTCTTGTGAAGACTTAACAGTCTCAGAACCTGAAGGAGCAGTTCTACTTTGCCCTATAAGGTTACGATGAGTCATATCTACTGGATTGCAAAAAAATTGGGGGGGTGTTTGAAAATGATAATGAAAACATATGTACAAATGTGCTTGACACAATGGATGGTGCTATATTACCCACGTAATCATAAAGTTGGACGTGCGCAGCAACACTCCATTGTTAAATGGAAGTGGTATATACGAGATTGGGCCAAAGCAGGACCTGAAGGAACAAGTAAGCTGCATGAAGAAGTGGCCCAAATGCCCACAGTCTCCACTCCTGTCACACTGCCTCCTTTCTCCCAGTCTGCACCTATGGCCTCCTGGGGAGTTCCTTACCATACTTTAAGTGAAGACCAAAAAAGTCATGCTTGGTTTACGGATGGCTCTGCACAATATGCAGGTGCCACTCGTAAGTGGACAGCAGCAGCACTACAGCCCCTTTCTGGGATCCCCCTAAAGGACAGTGGTGAAGGGAAATCTTCCCAATGGGCAGAACTTCGAGCAGTACATCTGGCCGTTCAGTTTGCATATGAGGAAAAATGGCCAGATGTGAGACTGTATACTGATTCATGGGCTGTGGCTAATGGCTTGGCTGGATGGTCAGGGAATTGGAAGGACCGTGATTGGAAAATTGCTGACAAGGAGATGTGGGGAAGAGGTATGTGGATAGACCTCTCTGAATGGGCTGAGAAAGTAAATTGAATCTCACATGATCACTCACCAAAGGATTACCTCTGAAGAGGAGGACTTTAATAATCAAGTGGATAAGATGACACACGCTGTGGAGACTGGTCGTCCTCTTTTCTCTGCCACCCCTGTTATCGCCCAATGGGCACATGAACAAAGTGGACATGGCGGCAGGGATGGAGGCTATGCATGGGCACAGCAACATGGACTTCCACTCATCAAGGCTGACTTGGCCACTGTCACTGCTGAGTGTCCCATTTGCCAGCAACAGAAACTAACATTAAGTCCAAGATATGGGACTATTCCTCGGGGAGATCAACCAGCAACTTGGTGGCAGGTTGATTACATAGGACCACTTCCATCATGGAGGGGACAGCGTTTTGTTCTTACTGGAATAGACACCTACTCTGGATATGGATTTGCCTTCCCTGCACGTGATGCTTCTGCCAAAACTACTATTCGTGGACTTACAGAATGCCCCATCCACCGGCATGGCATCCCACATAGCATTGCTTCAGATCAAGGAACTCACTTTACAGCAAATACAGTGCGACAATGGGTCCATTCCCATGGAATCCACTGGTCGTATCATGTTCCTCATCATCCTGAAGCTGCCGGCTTGATAGAACAATGGAATGGGCTCCTAAAGACACAATTACAGCACCAACTAGGTGGCAACAACTTGTGGGGCTGGGGCAATGTTCTCCAAGAAGCTGTATACGCTCTAAACCAGCGGCCAATATATGGTGCTGTGTCTCCAATAACCAGAATTCATGGGTCCAGGAACCAAGCAGTGGAAGCTGGAGTGGCACCACTCACTATTACTCCTAGTGATCCCCTTGCAGCATTTTTGGTTCCTGTCCCAGCAACCCTGTGTTCCTCAGGCCTGGAGGTCCTGGTCCCGAAGAAAGGAACTCTCCCACCTGGAAACACAGCACTGATTCCACTGAACTGGCAACTGAGAATGCCCGCTGGGCACTTTGGACTTCTCATGCCTTTGGATCAACAGGTCAGGAAGAGTGTCACTGTATTAAGTGGTGTGATTGATCCTGACTACCAAGGATAAATTGGACTGGTGATACATAATGGAGGTAAAGAAGAATATGTCTGGGATCCAGGAGATCCCATAGGCCGACTCTTAGTGTTACCATGCCCTGTGATTAAAGTAAATGGTAAGTTGCAGCAACCCAATCCTAACAGGACTAATAATGACCCAGACCCCTCAGGAATGAAGGTCTGGGTCACCCCGCCAGGCCAAAAACCACAGGCAGCTGAGGTGCTTGCTGAGGGCAAAGGTAATACAGAATGGGTAGCAGTAGAAGGTAGTTCTACCTATCAATTATGACCACATGATCAATTGCAAAAGCAAGGCTTGTATTTTCTTTGTATGTGATTATTGCATATATTTCCTTTGTTCAAGTATGTTATATCAGATATAATTTGACTCAGTGTGTTTTCATTTATATGTATGATAGATGAGATGATTGATGATAAGTATAAATGTGATTTCATTAATATCTGGAAATTATATAAGTATGTATGGGTAAAGAATTGTGTACAGGTGCCAGGCTGGCAAGGGGTGGATTGCTATAGTTTATTGTGCCAGCCTGGCCGATAAACACAAGTAGGATTAACTGAAGGGCAGAGGGATAAATGGCTCGGTGAGCCTCACCTTGGTTGTTCTGTGCCTCAGTTTAAAGGGGTACACTACCTGTGGGATGCCTAGCCTGTGGACTGTGTTGCTGTAAGTTGAGGTCCCTTTAAGCCCACATGATTGGAATGTTCATCTCTGGAGCTGGGGACTGACAGTTGATGACAGTTGGGGACCTGCCTTGCTGTTTGCTGCCTGGATATATATAGCCCAGATCTCTCTACAGAAGGGGACTGGCAACTGGTGGCTCTCAAGCCTTAAAGGACTGCCAGTGTCTCACTGCTTTATAATTTAACTGTTAATTTCTTATATTATCTATCTGCATATAATTTAATGGTTCATTTCTTGTATTATATATCTATCTTTATAAATATATTCATATATAATTACTAGCAATCTGGTTTGTCTCTCTAGAGAACCCTGTCCAACACAGATGGGTATATGAATTGTTAGAAGAGCTGTAAGAGTCCCCAATAAAAAATTTTAATTGGGGTGGGGGCAGGTGTATGGTGCCCAAAGCTATACCACTGATATTTCAAATACCAGAAGATCACTCAAGATAAATTGATTTCAGTGTAACTTCCAGACTAAGACTGGGAAGAAAGGCCTGGTGATCTGTTATGAAAAATATCCAAGGAAAACTTTATGGATCCCCAAAAACCATTGTGACATATAGTCCTGGTAGATGAGTGCCCAAGGTTGGAAGGTGTTACACAATGGATTCAAACCAACCAACAACTGTGAAAATGGCACGGGACCAGGTATTGTTTGGTTCTGCTGTGTAAAGGTCGCCATGAGTCAGAGCTGAGTGAACAAGGTACAACATGTCTAATAATACTCTGCCGAAGAGATACCTGGTAGAGCAGGCGTCCTCAAACTACGGCCCATGGGCCACATGCAGCCGGCCGAGGACATTGATCTGGCCCACCAGGTGTTTTTGCCCTGTTTGGTTTTTCACTTCAAAATAAGATTATGTGCAGTGTGCATAGGAATTTGTTCATAGTTTTGTTTTGTTTTTTAATTATAGTCTGGCCCTCCAACCGGTCTGAGGGACAGTGAGCTGGCCCCCTGTTTAAAAAGTTGAGGACCCCTGTGGTAGAGGGAACCAAACTCTGGACCACCTCTGTCCACTCTCTGCTGTGCAAGCAACTTCAGCCCAGGTGGAACTCGGTCTGCTTCCCCGTCGGAAGAGACAAGACACTGCAGGCAGCCCTCAACATGTGCCGAGTTCCGTTCCAGACCACCCCATAGTGTGAGTGTGCAATAAAGCAGGTCCCACAAAGGCGCTGGTTTCTCGGGGCCAATGAAAGTTAGGTCTATACCATACGATAGGTTGATTAAGTGAGCAATAAACCAAACTCACTGCCATGGCGTCCAGTGTGCAACACGATGGTGGTGGGAGAGTGACCAACACGTGACACAGTGACCGGAAGTGAGTGCAGGCTGTTAGAAAATAGCTGTGAGGATTTGCTTCCATTTGTCAATAACAAACTATCGACAATAAATCAAAATGTGACAAAATGAGGTGTGCCTGGGCTGGTATATGAGGGTCCCGGGGTGGTGCGATCAAGTGACATTCAGCCCGGCAAGCTTACTGCCTTAAATAGTAAAGCAGGGCAAACCGGTTGGAGGGTCTGCTCTGGTCGCACAGGGAGTCACCTTGAGTCAGACTGGACTCGAAGACAATGGGTCTGGTTCTGGGTTTGTGTCTGAGAAGACATGAGCAGTGCTCGGCACGGGCTTGGCAGTGGCATGGCTGTGCCTCTCCTCCTTGCCTGTCCTTAGAACCCTCAGACTGGCTTGCGAGGCGCCCCGACTGGCCCACGTCTAGGCCCCGTGCTTGTAAAAGCAGACGGGCAGCACAAGACCCAGTCTGAGATGCACTGACTCCGTGGCTGCGACCATGGCTCACACACAAGTGTGCGGATGGTGCCGGACAGGGCGGTGTTTCCTTCTGTTGGACCTTGGGTCCCTGTGAGTCAGAACCAATTCTTCAGAACCTAACCAGAGCAAAGTCACACTTCCCTGCTGACAACTATGTCGGAATCACAGATTCTCACCTTCTGGGATGTGTTCCCGACCCAGCCTCCTAAACTCAATCTGCCTCTCACCAGGCCAGTGAATTCACCTGGACTCTCAAACCTAAAAACCCACCTCACTGCCACTGAGACGATTCCTACTCATGGTGACCTAGAGGAC
Organism: Tenrec ecaudatus; assembly: GCF_050624435.1. NCBI lineage: Eukaryota > Metazoa > Chordata > Mammalia > Afrosoricida > Tenrecidae > Tenrec > Tenrec ecaudatus. Next base: position 148,258,375 of record NC_134530.1, on the reverse strand, counting down.
AGGGGAGCTCACTCCTGTGAGTTTCCTGAGCCTGTAACTCTTTACAGGAGTAGAAAGCCCCACCCCCTTTTTTCTCTCCCTCAGAGTCCTCTTAAAACCAAATAATAAACAAACAAACAAGAACAACAAAAACTCACAATCCTCAAGTCAATTCCCACGCATGAAGACCCTGTAGGACAGGGGAGAACTGTTGGTCCATCCCCCTTGGGTTAGCAGCCCAACACATCACCAATACGCCACCAGTGGGCCTCTCAGGTGACCCTAATGTAAACACAAGCCTAATCTGGTCCAGACCCTGGTCTCTATATGGGAGCAGGTCTCCAGGTTTTTCCCTCTCTGCTGGGTGTGTTTCAACTACCATCTATCTAGCTACCGATTGGCAGCTGGGCATGGTTCACCTGTGTTGCCACCTTCAGCCTCCCCTAGGGCCCGATATCACAGCGCCAGGCTGACTTGCTCATGGATTCACTGTTAAATTAAACGTTCCCTTTCTAAGCCTTCTGCCAGAAACGCGTTCCAACAGAGCACTAGAGAAATCCATTGAGAGGCACTGGCAGCTCTCGGATGCTGAATGACTTGACCCTCTGTCCAGTGGAATGCCTGCTCAGCTGACCGGGGGTGGGCTGGGGGCTGGGTAGGGGGTGCCAGGGAGCAGGGTGTGGAGCTACGGTAAGCACCCCCCTTCTCAGAGCCGTCTTCCTCCCTCACCCCACATGCTTTCTGAAAGTCCTTGGCTGACTGACCTCTCAGTGGGCAGCAGGCCCACTCCCGTTGCTGGTAGGCTGGCTGAGGAAAGGATGGCAAAGTCACTGGAAATTGGGGCCCCAGCTTCACCACTTAGGACTGCAGGACTATGAATGGGGACCCCGCTACAGGTGCTCCATATTTCTCGCGGGGGGGGGGGGCTGCAGCCGAGTTCCATACCTGTGACACACCCAGCCGCCTTGGCTGTTCCCTCTGCCTAGTACACCTTTTCTCTATCGCTGCCGACAGGCGTCCTCGGCAGCCCTCCCCCCACGCACAGTGTCCTGACACCCCCAGGCCATTCAGATCTGCCTCCTGCTCTTCTTTAAAGAGTCCTGGTGGCGCATCCATCAAGCATTCGAAAAGCCCACTGTGCTGGAGGAAGCTGGGTCTGGTTGCCTCTGGTTCAGCGCCAATGCAACCGTCCGTGTGGGTCTTAAAACCGAAAGCCCCCCTCCAGTCGGGGAGTCAATCTGACTCACAGTGGCCCCGTGGGACAGAAATAGAACTGCTCCCTCGGATTCCAAGGTTGTAAGTCTCTCCACGGAAAGGCTGGTCCAGTATTCCAGACTCTTTCCGTTAGCAGCCCTAACCTTAGCCCAGGGCACCACCAGGACGCCACTCTGGGTGCCTTGCTCAACCCATAGTCATGCCATCCACCCTATAGTGGGCTCCTAACGTGTATGGGAGTAGCCTCATGTCTCCCAGTGGCTGGTGGGCTTGAAGCTCCCAGCATGTGCCCAGCAGCCCACGCCTAACCCACTGCGCTACCAGGGAGGTGAGCTGTAGGCCGTACTTGTTTCAGTCGAATTGGTTCCCTTTGTTTCCTTACTTCCTTTCACACTTGGAAAACATGATTCTGAGAGGCCGTCTGCAGGCACCCCGGTTATCCAGAAGCACCCAAAAGTTAAGAATCCTTGCTGGGGAGGATCTTTTATGATTCTGCGGCCTGGAGACCAGACCTTCCGAGCCTGACACTGCCCGGCTATGGGCCCGTGCTGGGCCACAGGGAGTGGCGCTGGGCCTCACGCAGTCCTCCCAGGCAGGCCTGAGTCAGCACCAGTTGCGCAGGAGGAAGCGTGTCCAGGGATGTCCGGGCATGGCCGGCCCCGTGAAGCCGACTGCTGTTGGGCCAACTCACGGTGCTGGTGGCTCTGTCAGGGACGTGTGAGGGTGCTAACCACAAGGTCCGCACCCAGAACCTGCCAGCTGCTCTTCAGGAGAAATCTGAGGCTTTCTGCTCCTGGACCAATTTATAGTCTTGGAACCCCGAGAGAGCATCGCTGTGTGCTGACATTGACTAGATGGCAGTGGAGATGGGGGTGGAGAGGTAGGGACTCCATCCAGGCCCAAGGTCACTTGAATTGCATCTGAGCTGCTCAGGTTGACCTTGGGGCTCCTGTGCTGCAGACCCAGAGTGACATGTCAGGCGGGACCCAGCCTCTCAAGGTCACACAGAAGCTGCATCGAAGGAAGGGCCCTGATCACAAGCATCCACTCCAGCTTCAGCAGAATTTCTTTTTTGGCTAATCCATCTTCTTTAGTATTCAAGGCGGGAATAAAAAAGCAGGCTCGTTGCTCTACTCTTAATCTATGACAGGGAGACTAGAAGAGAAGCAGAAGAGACCCACTCATGCCTGCTTGCCTATGGGAGTCTGCTTCTCCCGGAAACGGATGGTTAGACATGAACACACAAAAGTGAGAGGACTTGCATGTCCCTAGAAATTCCTCATTACCCACTTTGCCTTTCCTTCAAGAGATTCACAGCCAGGCCTGTTCCAGGAAAACCCCAGAGGGTTGACTCACGAAACGCAGACAGACCGAGTCCGGAGAGGAGGGCCGGGCACAGTGGCCTGAGCATCCACTGCGTCCTCAGCTCTGTGCATCTTGTCTCAGTTGTCCTCATAGCGAGCATCGGGGTTAGGTATAAGGAGCCTGACTTTATGGATGGGGAGGCTATGGATCAGAGAGGGTAATACACTCGCCTGTGGCCACACAGCTAGGGAGAAGCAGGACTGAGTTTGAACTCAGCTAGTTTGTTTGCATTACAAACCAATGCATTTTCCAATCTGCCAGGTAGCCAAGCATGAGGGCAGCTTTGAGTCCATCTGTGAAATGACAGGTAGTTGGCCCTTTCATCTGGGTCCTTCTGGGTGTCTACAGCCCCTGGCACAACCTGGCCACACACCCCTTGGCAGACAGGAGAAACACCTCACTGCCAACTGCCATCACGCCCCCGCTGACACATCATGACGCTGTGTGTTTCACAGTAGAAGTGCAGGTGTCCGGCTGGTTTTCCACGGCTGCTTTTCATCACGCAGGTCTCCAGGGCTTTCTTTCAAGGCACCTCTTGGAGTATCTGAACCTCCACCCTTTCCCTTAGCATTGGAGTACATTATCTGGTTGCACCGTCCAGAGACTCCAAGTGGAGCAAGAAGCAGAATCATGAATGCTGAGCAGGCACCAAGCAGGCAGCAGGCCTCCACCAGCCCCCCAGAGACCTGTGAGGGGCAGGGCATCAGCTCTGCTGGAATCCCCAAATTTCTCGCTGTCTGTGCTTCTTGGCACTCACTTCTCGTCATTCCCAGCAGCCATCTTTTCTGCTCTCTCCTTTGATCTCCTCTAAGTGACTCCCTTCTGTCAAGCTGCACTCCCCCTGCCACCCCAGCCCCCAGGCTTCAGAGATTAATTCTTCCTGGCTCTGATAACGCCAGAGATATTTCTATTTCCCAGGAGCCACAAAGGCTCAAGTCTAAGGACTGGATTTCTAATTGTGGAGCTCTTTAGAGGTGTTGAAGGAGCCTCAGTGGTGTTGCCAGGTCCCTGCCAGCTGCTCCCGGGAGAAAAATGAGGCAGTCTGGTCCTGGAGAGATTTTCAGCCTCCAAAAGCCTGGATCGGGTCACTGTGAGTTGGAAAAGATTCCATGGTGGAGGGGTTTCATTTGGTTTTGCTGTTTGGCTTCGAATCAGAGGTGTTGAGTTAGGTAAACTGAGGGAAGGTATGGGAGTCAGAGGATGCAAAGAATGTCTTCCCTGTGATGCCCCGGAAATTACACTGGGCAGGCAGTTGCCAATAGTGAAACTATCCACATGGCATAGTGGCTCCTCGTTGGGCTGCAAGCTGCAGGGTCAGCAGTTCAAAACCACCAGCCACTCTGTGGGCAAAAGTCTCAGAAACTCACTGGGGCAGTTCTGCCCTGTCCTATAGGGTCACTATGAGACGGCATATACTTGATGGCAGTGAGTTTGGCTTTTGAGTTTATCCAGATGGGAACCCTGGGACTGGCTGTGTAACCCTTGGACTAGTCTCCCTGTCATATTAAACCCCCCCCCCTAGGATTTGCAAGGGGCCTCATTTTACTCTTCATTTCTGATCTTTGCCCCCACCCACCTCTTTGTGGTGCTTCATCATCTTTAGTTAAGCAGACCTGGAGGGGAGGGGAGGGACAATAGTTAAGTGTTTGGCTGCTAATTGAGAAGTTGGCAGTTCAAATCCCTCCAGGCATGCCTCAGGACAAAGACCTAGCAATCTGCCCCCATAAAGATTATAGTCAACCCTGCGGACAACTGTCCTCTCAAATGGGGTTGCTACGAGTCAGAACCCCCTCGACAGCACCCACGAGCACGAGCTGACCCAGGCCTGGATTACTCTGTCTCACGCAGGACAGCTTCAAGTCCAAGAACTGTGTCGGAGTCAGGCCCCATGGCTTAGTCCCAAGGCTGGAAATTGGGTGAAGAGACAAGATTGCAGCCCAGTAGCAGAAACTGAGCAATGCATAGCCAGGAGCCACTGAGAAGGCTGTGGGTCTGTGAGCATATGAGAGTATGTACTTCAGCTATCTGATGCTTTATAACAGATCACCTCCAAGACTTCCTGGCTTAAAACAACAGCAACCAGTTTATTATCTTGCATAGTTTCTGTGGGTCACTCACTGAGGAAGGGCTCTGCTGGGGGCTTCTGTCTCTAGGTCTCCTGTGGGGTTGGATTCAGACAGTGGCTGGAGCTGGAACAATTGGAGATTGGAACAGTGGGGGTTGGGGCGTGGTCAGGCACCTCTTTCTTTTCATGTATTCTCATGACCTTGCCATGTGGTTTCTTCACATGGGCTACATGGTGCTTCCTCCCAGCATAGTGGTCTCAAGGCACCTGACGACTCAAGCAAGAGTATGCCAATAAATAGAGCAGAAGTTATTATAGCACATTTCAGGACTAAAGGTTGGAGATGACGTACATTCATTTCTTCCACATCCTATTAGTGGAAACACTCACAGAAGCCTGTCTGAGGTCAAGAACATAAATCCCTCCTTGAGGACAATGGTCAAAAGCACTTGGTAAGATGGGAGATACTCTTGCAGCCATTAAAAAAAAAAAAAAAACAGACTTAGGCTTGCCTGAGGTTAGCCTTAAGCATTGTGGCAGACTGCGTTTTCCAGAAAGGTCTGTGACAGGTACCAAGGAGAGCCTTACAGGCTCCCTCTTACAATGATGAGGATTACATCACACCTTGGCAGAGCGAAGCCAGCAGAGAGATGGTGCTCAGGCAGACAGAATAATAATTCAGTGTGCAGGGCTTTATAATCGATCATTGACATCCATTTGACTTTGCTCTCCATTTGTTGTGTTGTTTCAGGCATGCCACCTAATCTTCCTGAGGCAGTTTCCTCCTGTGATCAGTGGGGATGCTAATCTTTATCTTTTAGAGCTTGAGTAAAGATGGGATATGGCGAAGCATAAGGTGAACAGAGCTAAGGTGCCTGACCTCAAGTGGTTCCTCTTGTCTGTTGAACCTTCGGAGGTGATTCGCAATCGGGGGAGGATGGGTTTGTTAGTCAGGACTGACTAGAGAAACAAATTCACAGACACTCATATGTGTATAAGAAAGAGCTTTATTTAAAGAGTAATTGTATATTAGGAAAATATCCCAGCCCAGTCCAGATCAATTCCATAAGTTCAATATTAGCTCATATGTCTGATACCAGTCTATAAATTCCTCTTCAGACTCATGCAATGACGCCGAATGAAGGAAGATCACAGGTCCGAGGGTGGAAAGTCTTGTGGATCCAGTGGTGGTGGAAGCATTTCAGCGCTCGCATGGGCTTCCATGTGGCTCCTCTGGCTCCATCAGTGAACTCCATGTGGCTTGTCATCAGGAAGAAACAGCAGAATGTGTGTCTCGCCTCCAATGAGCTATTTATCTCCTTGGTGCCTCCAAATGAGTCATCAAGTTGCAAACTGATTGACAAGCTAGACACCATCCCTTTGCAGATTGACAGGAGATTATGGAACTGTTACAATAGGTCTATGATGTTTTCCCTTAGATAGTATTCCAAGGATGTTGGCGAGAACTGAGATAGGGGGACAAGTCAACGGTAAGGAATGGTTTCATGCCCCGTTTCTCTCAGGCAGAGAAGAGGGGCTACTGCATAAGGCTGCCCCAGCCACCTCAGCCCTTGTCATCTCCAGTCCAGGAGCTAGCTCAGGTACACATAGCCACTCATGTCATGCATTTCATCACCTCTCACATGTCTGTCTTGGACGCGACGCTTTGTTTTTCCAAGTGCTGTGTAAGCTGTGACCTCTGACCACCAAGACAGTCTTTCAGGAAATAGCTTCGAAATGAAGAAAGTCTGTGTTCCCCAGAGCTCACTCACCAGACTATTCTAGAACAAGAGGTCAAGCCGAAATTTCATGACTCGTACACTCATCTTCTTCCTTCCTTCTTTTATTCTGCACCCATTTAGGCTTGGTGCTCTGCTTCTGAAAATAATCGCAGACAGGAACCCTCTTGGACATGGTACTACTTAGCAACACATGAAGTCCCCATGAGTCAGGATTGACTTAATGGCAACTGGTAAGCAGGACTCCGTGGCTAGCTACACATGAATGCCATATGGTAGAAGCAGTGGTTGTGCATTCTGAGACTAGGACATAAAAGACATGCAGCCAGCTCTTTGTGGTCTCTCAGACTGTGACTAGCTCTAGGTGAAGAGAGAGGCCATCTTGTGAAGATGCTCAAGCAGTCCCAGGGAGAGGCCCACTTAGCTGGGTGCTGGGCCCTCTTGCCAACAACCAGCAAGGAACTGAGGCCACCTACCTTGCAAGGGAATCCTCCAGGAGTCTGCAGCCCAAATGCCATCTTGACTGAAATCTCAGCAGAGACTGAGTCCTGAGCCAGATAAGCAAGCCATCCCTGGGCTTCTGGCCACTGAAAACTGTGAGATCACAAGTATCTGCTCTTCAAAGCGGCTTGAGTTTGGGCGTGTTTTGTGACACAGCTATAAATAACTAATGCAAGACTCAAATAAGCATGACAGGGTAATATGTAGGATCATCAGAGAGGGCATTTGGGGCTATAGGAATACTGAGCGAAGGGGTTGGTTCAGCTCAGAGGTGTTGGGAAGACTTGCAGGAAGGTGCGGTCGTGGAGCTTGGCTGAAAGACAAGCAGCCAATCAGTTGCAAGATGCCACTGAGGAAAAGAAGATCCAAGGAAGAAAGGCCAGGCTGCCGAGAGACTGGGAGGCACTTTGTTGGGGTTTTCCTCCCACCTTCATGCGGTCCAGGTGCCCCCTGAAGGCAGCAACTCTTATTTGCTTTGTTCAGAGGTCTAGACCAGGACCTAGAATGTAAAAAGGGCGTGATGTGGAGTTAAGGAGTGGATGGGTGGAGGGGTAGGTGGGTAGGTGGGAAGGTGAGTGGATGAGTGGATGGGTAAATGGGTAGGTGAATAGATGAGTGGATGGGTGGATGAGTGGATGGGTGGATGGGTAGGTGGGTAGGTGAGTGGATGGATGGATGAGTGGATGGGTAAATGGGTAGGTGAGTAGGTGGGTGGATGGGTAGATGTGTAGGTGGGTAGGTGGGAAGGTGGGTGGATGGGTAAATGGGTAGGTGAGTAGGTGAGTGGATGGGTGGATGGGTGGATGGGGGAATGGGTAGGTGGGAAGGTGGGTGGATGGGTGGATGGGTGGATGAGTGGATAGGTAAATGGGTAGGTGAGTAGGTGGGTGGATGGGTAGGTGAGTTGGTGGGGGGATGGGGGAATGGGAAGGTGGGTGGATGGGTGGATGGGTGGATGAGTGGATGGGTAAATGGGTAGGTGAGTAGGTGGGTGGATGGGTGGAGGGGTAAATGAGCAGGTGAGTAGGTGAGTGGATGGGTGAGGGGTAGGTGGGTAGGTGGGTAGTTAGGAAGGTAAGTGGATGGGTAAATGGGTAGGTAGGCAGATGAAAATGAAGAAGATGGTGCCATGTTTTTAGAATCTTAAGTGATTTTGTAAATTCTAGAGCAGAGGGTCCACTTTAAAGAGAACGGCAGGGTTTCCTTCCATTGATAAAATATTTATTGAGTGCTTATTTTGTCTCTGGCCTTATGCCATTAACCTAAGTTGCAGGCATGGACCAGACACCCAGAGTCCAGGAAGCTGACTAGGCGCTCTTCCGGGAGCTCCTCTGTCTGCCCCTGTTGAACGCCAGGGTTCCCAGGGCCTCCGCTCAGCTGCTCTCTCGCACTGTGGACCTCTCGGGTCGGCTGTTTCTGGCCCACACCTGGCCTGTGCTTCAGCTCTTTTTGTGGCAGGATAAACAAAGAGGAGCTTGGAGACCAATAAATTGACTGTCACCACTGGGCGGCAGATCAGGCTTTTGTTGTGCTCACGGGATGGGGGTAGGGTGTAGGGTGCCCGAGAAGCAGAGAGGAGCCGCTCAGTTAATGGGAGAGTTGAGAAGTCATGGCTGGCTGGCAGGAATAAGGAAATATTTAGGTTTCTGATCCCTGATGTCATTATTTCCCAACTCCTCTTGAGATCTTGAGCTAAATATCTATTTATTATGAATAAATATTTATTGAACACCTGCTGTGTCAAGCTGTTGGATGGACTGTGGAGTTGGCTCTGGGTCAGGGGGCGTGGTAAAGTACTAAGACCACCATCAAGGTGGATACACGGCAACAATCAAGGCCTTCCATGGAGGCCCTCCCAGTATGAGTTACAGACTCATTCATTCCACAAGCACTCCCGGGGCACCCTATTGAGGCACTGTTATAAGTATGGGGGAGGCGGAGTTAGACAACGCGATGGAAAGCCCGTGCCTTCTAGTGATGACCTTCTTTCCTAGCCATCACTTGGCGTCCGGCCTCAAACGCAACGTGCCAGATGTCAGGCTCCTTCTTCGTTCATCCAACAAACTTGCTTCTCTGGTATTCTTCACCTCAGTTTCTGCAGCTGTGTCACGTGTTTTATCCACGCAGGTGCTTGGCACAGAAACAAGGGGGCAGCCCTCACTTTCCCCTCCTGATCACTCCAAGCTCACTGGGCTGCCACACGCCATCCATCAGAGCACAACAAGCTGCTGTCCACATGCGTGCCCCCACTAGACTGTGCGCTCCTCTCTGTCACGGTACAGGGCCCATGGAAGAAGCTCAACTACGTTTACAAAACAAAGAAGACAGTAGTCAGGCCTGGTGTGCTGGCAGTTGAATGTTGTGGTTTTCCATGAGCACAGAAAAACTGAAGCTGTCCCTGGGTAGCACAGGTTACACTCCGCAACTAACTTAAAAGCTGGCGAGTGGAGACACGGTAGAAAGGCCTGACCGTCTGCTTCCATAAAGATTACAGCCAAGAAAACCCTGTGGAGCCATTCCATTCGGCAACACGTGCTGTTGCCACGAATTGGAATCCGTTCAATGGCTGTGGGCTTGGCTTGGTTTTGAGATCAAACTGAAAACTTCAGACTCTGCGAAGGGACCGCGTTCCCACCCCTCCTCTTCTCCCTGTCCCTTTCTCCATCTCCTGCCTCTCTTCTCCCAGCCCCTCTCCTCGCTCTTCCTCCTCTTTTCTCCCACAACACGACTCTGATCAGTTAGGGACACAGCTTGATCTCTAGTTGAGCTGCCATCTGGCAGTGTCAATGCCTCATCCCTGCTCCAAAATTGTCGCACACCCCTGCCTCTCAAAGTCCATTCTGAATTCTTGCCCAGGCCTGGGGGCCGAGCCTGAGATTTCCATTCAGCCTACATCTGCTCACCATGTCTCCTCACCCCTCCCTCCACCAGGTGTGTGGGACAATCGTATACCAAAGCCGCCTACTCCTCTCCCTTGGTGGTGTTAGCTGTCACCAAGAGCGCTCCAACTCCTGGTCTTATGCATAACAGAACAAAGCATCACCTCCCAATGAATCATTTGTTTTAGGCTTTACAACCTGGGAAATCCACAGGGGCAGTGGACACAATGTTAGTGGATTTATATATATACATAGATATGTGTGTGTGTGTGTATATATATAAATAAAAACAAATGTCTCACCTTCACATATATAATATATAGTACAAATATATAATAATATGTAATATAAACGATATAAATATTTTTTAAAGAATAAAACATTGCCTAGTCCTGTGCCATCCATCGTCAAGGTCATGGGTGTATTTGAACTAATTGTTGCTGCTATTGCCTTCAAACTAGAGGGTGCGCCTGCCGGTACCTTATCAAACCATATTCTCCTGTGTTCCATACAGCTTTTATTGGCTAATCTTTATAAATAGATGGGCAGACCTTTCTTCCTACTCTTAGTTGGGACACTCTGCTGAAATCTGCCCATCATGGGTGAGCCGGCTGGGTGTGAAATACTGGTGGTATAGCTCCCAGCATTGCAGTAACACAGCATGACAAACTGACAGGTGGTGGCCTCGCGACTAAGTAGGGAAATGGCCTACTCGGGACACACTCACGCACTCATTTTACCCCTCTCCTTGCTCTGGAAATGATGTCAGGGAACTCAGACACTCACAGAGCAAGAAAACAGGAAGCAGTAATCAGATCACCTCATTCGGTCGTGTAAGGTATTCACTGCACAAGAGCACCCACTAAGGGGGCAATTAGGGCCGAAATCCAGCCTATTCTCTGTTCACCAAGTCACACCACCCAGCAGAAGCGACCCCTGGCCCCTCCCTGAGCTGCGTGCTCCAGGTGACACAAAACCTTCTGTGGACCAACTGCAGTGCAGGCTGAGATTTAACAGTAGGATGAAAGAGGCAAGACAAGGAAGGAGGAGGGTGGCAAGGCCATAGGGATGGGACAGCCCCCCAAATCAGGCGTGTGTTCAAATCCTTGCTCAGGTGTGTCTCCCAGAAAGAGAAATGACTTTGGGCACACACGTTTGCCTCACGTACTTTGGACATGTTACCAGGAGAGACTGGTCCCTGGAGAAGGCTCATGCTTGGGAAAGTGGAGGGCTAGCAATAAAAGGAAGGCCCTGGACAAGATGACTGACACAGCGGCGGCGACAATAGACTCAAATGTAAGCACAATGGTGAGGACAGCACAGGACCGAGCAGAGCTTCTTTCACGCTACTGTCCACAGGGTGGCCGCGAGTCGGAACGGACTCGACAGCATGCGCTGACAACAGCATGGCTTAAAGCCAAGAGAAGGCGCAACCATGTGACTCTATGGGGGGAGATGGGAAGAGGTTTCAAGAGCACCTGCCACACCCAACCACTGGCCTCCTTCCAGCCACGCAGTGCCGGAGAGTCCAATGGCATAAAGCGGTGTTTATGAAGGTAAAGGCAGTGCCGTCTCCGCCCATGCTAAAACGCCACCACCACTAGTTCACGCAAGCATGTGTGCCCTGGCGAGGGATTACTTCTGACATTGTCCCCACCCTACCAATCCCTCCAGGTAAGCCTGGAACAAAGGCATTCGGAGAATTTGGTCTCTATTTCTGACGCTCATAGACCTGAGGTAGCAAAGTCGGCGGAGGGGATGGAGTGGGTTCTGTCCTACTACCAGGCTCTCGAAACTGAAAAACAGGTCAGGGTGGTGGCCCTCAGCCCTCCCAAGCCTGCTCCCCACGGACTGGCGGCCCTGCACTGGGTGAAACATGGAGTGCCCCTGCCTTAGGATCTCCGCATCAATGCTGCAACGCCCCCTCAGCCCAGCCCCCTGGCATCTCATTGATATGTTGATAATGCAGAGGGCTTCAGATGGCAACGCATCCATGGCGGCCAGGAGAGAACGTCCCCTCTGCTCCCTGGCCCAGAGGACTCTGCGTAAGCATGTCATCGATGTCCGGCTTGGCCCTGTCGGTAGAGTGCCGCGGAGGAACTGTGACAATAAGGCAAATGGTAGCTTTTCCTCAGGCCCACATCTTGAAAGCCCTATGGGCACTAAATTATATTAACAAATGTCCTCACCAAGCACGACCGAGGCTACCGTTAACTCCGCAGCTGCTTCTGGAAGTTGATGCATTCTCCCACCTCTCACCCCCATCAGGGGAAATGGCTTTGTGGGAGCACGGCCTCCTCCTCGGAGGGCTGAGTGAGGTAGCTTACTGTGCCAACCTGGCTGATAAACACAGGTGGGGTGAATTGAAGGGCAGAGGGATAAATGGCTCGGTGAGTGTCACCTTTCTAGTTCTCTGCTCTCTTGCTTTCTGGTGGTCGGACCAGGGTGCAGCTGCCTTAGCCAGTTCTCTGCTTCAGCTGGCAAGGCTCACTTCCTGCAAGACATCCCTGAGGAGAAGCCATATGGACCTACCCCGATGCAGCCCTGGGTGCTGGAGCAGCCATCTGGAGACCCCTGCCAGCGCTGAGATGCTTATACATCCACTGACTCAGCTTTTCTTCTGCAGCCGGCATCATTGCCTCTATTTTGTGAGGTGGAGGAGGACTTTGTGGATTGGTGTTGGACATATGAGTTAATGTTGGACTTGTGGGCTTGGGCAGCACTAGGCTGGGATGTTTTCTTGGGGCGCACTTAACCTTTCTATAAAACTCTCTTATCCATGAGTTTCTGTGGATTTGTTTCTCTAAAGTACCCAGACTAGCACACTGAGGATCGGAGAGCGTCTCGGTGACCCGCTTACCCGGTGCCGCTCTCGCAGAAATACTACCAGTGGGCGACGTTAGCAAACAGAAATGTATGCTCCCACCATGTAGGGGCCTGGAAGTCTCGGCTCTGCACAAAGGCCCCCCTCCCTCCTGAGCTCTGCCCCGAGGTCCTGGCCTCTTCACGTGGCATCCCTGTCCCCCGACCCTGCTTCTTTGTTTATTTGTTGAATCTCTTTCATGTCTCAAAAGAGATCCACTCAAGATGCAGCCTACACCAATCCCGCCTCGTGATCACAAGCAAGACAACCCATCCCCAAAACTCACTTCTAACCACAGACATCATCACTGCCATCCGGTGGATGCGGACTCACAGCGACCCTACAGGACAGGGTAGCCCGGGCCCCTGTGAGTGTCTGCAACTATAACTTGATACAAATAGATAGCCCCATCTTTCTCCTAAGGAGCAGCTGGAGGTTTCAAACTGCTGACCTAACAGCTAGCAGCTCAACAGGAAACTAATACGCCATTGCGGTCATAGACGGTAGGAATTTCAGCCCATATTTTTTGGGGGGGCAGAGGGAGGACACGGTTCAATCTGTAATGAGAGATAGCCACACTGGCCACCAGCCTGGAAACTGCCCTAGAGTACTGTTACCTAACTCCTAGGCCTCTGCCAGCCACCCAGCGACTCCCGCTGTGTGCTGTGCTAGACACCTGCCACCTTTCAAGAACCCAGGACCTCTGACTTCACAGAATAGAGGTGCTCAGGACCTGAGAGTGCTGTGGGCTAAGTGTTGGACTTCCAACTGCAAGGTGGAAGGTCACAGCCACCAGCCGCTCGCAGGGCTCCTGCCATGATTTATAACTTTGGAAACCCCAGAGAGGGCCTCTGTGAGTCACAATCAATTCAGTGGCTTTCATTTCGGTCAGGCCTTATCTCAGCATCTGTGGGTGTGTTCACTGATAAAATGGCACTAATACTCTCTGCCTTGTACAGTTCTTATGAGGTCAAACACATTAATAAACCCAAATCAAACCCATTGCTCTCATGGAAACTCCACATGTCTGAGCTGTAATCTCAGTGGTAGCAGATGGTCAGGCCTTTCCTGTGTGGTACTGGGCAGACTCACAGCACCAACTTCAAGGTTAGTAAAAAGAATCAAACCAAACTCACAACCACTGGTGATTCCAACTCCTACCCACTGCCATCAAATCTATTCTGACTCATAGTGACCCCGTATAGGGTTTCCCGGGTTGTAGATATTTATGAGAGCAGATTGCTTCTTCTTTCTCCTGCAGAGTGGCTGTGGGTTGAAACTGCCAACCTTGCAGTTAGCTAGTGTGTTAGTCTGGGTACTTTAGAGAAACAAATCCACAGAAACTCATACGTATAAGAGAGAGTTTTATATAAAGATTAAGTGCACATCAAGAAAACATCCCAACCCAGTGCTGCCCAAACCCATAAGTCCAACATTAATCCATATGTCTGACACCAATTCATGAAGTCCTCCTCCATCTCAAAAAACACACACTATGACACCAACTGCAGGAGGAAAACCGAATCAGTGAATGTGTAAGCATCTCAGCACTGGCAGGGGTCTCCACACGGCTGCTCCAGCACCCAGGGCTGCATCGGGGTAGGTGCATGTGGCTTCTCCCTGAGGATGTCTTGCAGGAAGTGAGCCTTGCCAGCTGAAGCAGGGAACTGGCTAAGGCTGCTGCACCCTGGTCTGACCATCAGAAAGCAAGAGACCCGAGAACTAGAAAGGCGAGTCTCACTGAACCATTTATCCCTCTGCCCTTCAATTCACCCCACCTGAGTTTATCAGCCGGGTTGGCACAATAAACTACCTCAGCTGTCAAGTGCCTAACCCACAGCACTACCAGTATAGGGTTTCCGAGAGCACACAGCCTCATCTTTCTCCGATGGAGCGACTCGTGGGTTTGAACTGCTGACCAAGCAGTTAGCAAGTCGACCCCTAACCCACATCATCACTGTTTGTGCCACCTGGCACCTTCAAGCCCATGAACAGACCCTCAGTCAATAATAACTGACCAGTATTGTTCGCAGGAGAGGATAAAATGCAGGGGTCCCTCATCTCAGATGCCCTCCATGGTGTTTCTTCTCTGAGCTAGCTAGAGTTCCAGAAGGTGGAGCAGAAAGGGCCTTGTGCTGCAAGATTCGCCTGTGTGCTGAGCACCTGCAAGAAGGCTGCTTTGTATTCACCTCACTGTGGGGCTGGAGGCTGCACACAGCCTGGGGGAAGGGGCGCAGTTCTTGACCTGAATAAGCGGGTGACAGTTCTGTAATAGTATATCCTCATCAATAATGAAATACATTTTATACCGATAGGGCATAAAACACGTGGCCACTCTTTTTAAAAAATCTATCCCTAGGAAAGGGCAGGAAGCAGCCTTTAAAAAGACAATGCAATTGGACGATAATACAAACACAAACATTAGGAGAAGACCGCTAGGAAGGCTCCTGCCCAAGCCCTCCTGGTAGGCCCACAGCAGGGAGAGAAGCCCGCGGCATCAGACTCGGTAGCAGATGAGAAATCACTCGAGTATCTTATGCAAAAGGAGACAGAGCATACTGCCGATCAAACATTCACAGGGTGATGCTGCTTTACCTCAGAAAATTGAGTGAGAGTAGCTTTATTTGAGAACAAGCTCTCATTCCAGAAGCTTAAACAAGAGTGAAAATTGAAAGAGAAGCGTTTTCCCTCGGTGGGTCTTGAGTCCCAGTCCCCAAACAAACCCAGATGTAAACTGTGACTGGCGCCACAAGATGAGCCAGTAGGCGCACTCAGGTTTTGGGCCAGGTGGATGTGAAGACCTTGAGAGAAAGGATCTTGTGTGGCTTTGAGGTTAGAATGGCCTGCGGATCCAATGTAGCTGGGAGGCATGGTTAATAGGTTTTAGTCAATTGGATTAGAGAAGATCCTGATCGCCAGAGTTAGATAGACAACAACAACAGTGACCCCCCTCACTACCTCACCCCCATTCATACATTTGAGAGCAGCCCAAAGAACCACCATGATTGTTGGGTTGTAAGGCGCCATTGAGTGAATTCTGGTGTGATAGAATAGTACTGTCGCTCAGCACGGCCTTTCTCAGCGGAAAGTCTGGACCAAGAGTGGGGCGGGGGAAAGAGAGAGCTCACACTCTCCGCGCTCTCAATCACCAAACGCACCAGTTCTGCTGACCCAGCCTGCAGAGGTGTCCAAAGCAAGAGAGTCAGACAACATTCACTGATGACCCATAAGTTTTTCATTGGCAGAGTGGGTTACAGACTAGGCTGCTAACCACAAGGTCAGCAGTTCGAAACCAGAGCCCCGGGGGAGAAAGATGGGGCTTTCTTCTCCTTTAAAGAGGGCAGTTGTACCCTGTCCTATAAGCTCTCTATGAGTCAGAATCCACTTGGTAGGAGTGAATTGGAGAATTTTTAGAAGTAGATTGCTGGGCCTTTCTCCCTAGTCTTGGTGTGAAATCCGTATGCTGTTGCTCATCATCCAGTCAATCCTGACTCGTGGTGAAGCCCTGGGTGCACAGTAGGCCTGCCCCATATGGTTTCCAAGGCACTGATCTTTTGGAAGCAGTTTACCAGACCTTTCTTCTGAGCTGCCCACCTTTCTGCTAGTAGCAGAGTACTTAACCATCTGTGACAGGTTTGCGGTAAACACTGACTTCCTGTGCTTCGAGTTGTTGCTGGACACCCTGGAAGCTCCCGGAAGGATTTTGAAAGCAAACCGTCCAGGTCAGAGTTTGGAGGCCAACGGCAAAGAGGGGAGGGTCCGGGTGCTAAGTGGGTCTCATGTCTACAGCTTGCTCTGAGGGCAGTAGTCGAAGCAGTATTTCTGCACAAACTGACAATGTCCTGTGGCCTGATTCCTGAATGAATTTCCCATCCTCTGCTCAGAATGACGTCGTTTGAGAAGAATCTATGCTCCAGCCAACAAGACACATGATGGGCTGTGTCTGAAGAAGGCTGATTATTCCAGGAAGACTTGGTACCAACCTGCCAACAACCCTCAGGAGTCTGCGCATTGAGAGTGACGGACCCCCAGCTCACAGCAGCTTGCACAACAGGGGACTCAATGGCTTCTATGAGGAGCGGGAATCAGGAGCTCAAGGATTGTTTCTAAGGTCCCTTAGCTTCCCGCCTCTCCGCTCTGCTTCACTTTGCACATTGACTTCAATTTCTCCATATCCCAGGGGTTGGTAGTGCAGCGGGTTAAGCACCGGGCTGCCCACCGAAAGGTCAGTGGTGGGAACCCACCAGCCACCACGAGGAAGTCGGCGTCTGTGAAGATGTATAGCCTCAGATACTCTCCTCTGTCCTGCCCTGTGTGGTCACAACCAACTGGAAGGCAGAGGGGTGGTAATGGCTTCCTCTGTGCTTGGAGAAGACGGAAAAGATTGCTCTAAAATCATCCTTAAAAGCTGGCTCTCCCAGAGGAGGGCTGAGAAGCGGTCCTCTTGCTTCCATAGCAACGCCTGAGGCAGACTCTGATTGGCCGTGCTTGCGTCATGTGCCCAGCTCTATGCCAATCACTGTGTGGTAAGCTGAAGGAGCGCTCTCTCTCGGTGGGCAGAGGACAAGTCTCCCCCCAGGTGGGTGTGGGAGGTGATGGGGAGTGTTAGGTCATCCTGAGCCTCGTAGAATGAGTTTCTCGAAGGGAGTGGGTGTTTTCTTTCTAGAAGAAGCAGGCAGGTAAACTGAGGAGGCCAACAGGAGCGCTCCTTTTTGGAGGAGGGCCAATTGATACAGCTAGATCTAATTTCTACTAGATAGTTGGAACGAAGGTGAATCTATTGGCCTTAAATTGCAATCCAGGTTTCCAAGCAAACTGCTGAACCCTCTCTTCACCCGCCCGCACCTTGGGAACCCTGGGCCCCCGAGGGACCACAGTGGGGAGGGAACGGGCAGGGTGCCATCCAAGATGTCTTGCAAGTGCCCTGGTCGCAGCTCTTCCTCGCCGTCTCAAAGAACCAAAATACCGCACCAGGCTCAGGCAGCCGGCTCCCCGAGGAGGGTGCTCCTCACTCTGATCATGGGCCGAGTGCCTAACCAGCTCCTAACGTCTCCTAACGTCGCAGCCTTTCTGTCCCCTGGAGGATCAAGCAGTGTCTATTTACGACCGAACCCAACTCACTGCTACCCAGTTGATTCCAACTTCTAGTGGCCCTGGGAAACCAAACTCACTACCAGCGAGTTGCTGCTGACTCCTAGCGTTCGGCCCTACAGGACACCGTGCAACGACCCCGGTGGTTTTCTGAGACAGGCAACTGTTTACCGGAATGGGCCTAACCCACAGAGCAAATCCTCTGCCGTCTGGTAAATAGCGACTCACGCTCCTCTGGGGGCAGAGAACTGGCCAGTCGGCTTTCCAAGGCTGTAAATCTTTAGGGAAGCTGACTACCACCACATCGTTCTCTTCCAGGGTGGCTGGTGGTTTCGAACCACCGATGTGCTGGTTGGCAGCTGAGTGCTTTAACCACTGTGGCACCAGGGCCTCTCTATTCACAGAGCTGTTACTGTCAAACCATTCAGACTAGCACATCCCAGCAGTTCGGGTCCGTTTTCTTTGGGGTGTGCTGTGCAGTGGTGGTGGAGAGGCATTGGAAGGTAGTGAGCAGCATGGTGAAATGTTTTTCCCCCCAGTTAATGCACAAAGAGCAGGCAGAGGTTTCAGAATAAATTTGAGAAGAAAATTGTACCAAATGTCTTAGCAGTTCATTTTTTTTGCCTTTTCAAAAAAAAAAAAAGCAGAGTTCCTTGGCATACATCCTGAGGCACACATAATTTTTACATTTCCACTCATGGCAAACGTATATTTTTGTACATTTTCACTTAACACCATTTTTCCAAGTCGCCACATGCTCGTTTGTGATATAATTTTTAATGGCCACATAGCATCGCCGGAAGGAATGGACCCATCGTTTGTACAGCCGTTCATTCCCCTTTGGTTAGTCATTTAAGTGATTTCCAATTTTTCGCTTCAAGTGAGACATTCTCTTGCAGGCTCTGGGGAGCAGCAGAGTCTTGCTTTAGCTGGCAGTGTCTGGGATGCAAACCATGGCTGGTGTCTAGGTGGGTCGACCAGGAGCCGCCCTGCAGCCATGGTAACTGACAGAGGGCCTAGCATGACTGGCAGGCCAGTGGAGCGCAGAAGGCACTCCGGGAGCCCGGGAGCTGGGCCAAGAGGGACCGTAGGCAAGCAGACCCAGCAGTGATCAGCCACTTGCCCCTCCTGGCAGCTGCTTGGCTGGTTGTGAGAAGGGGGCAGAGAGGGTCCCACTTTGATTGCTGCAAGAAGCAGAGCCCCCAACAAGAACACCAGGACAGGTCTGTGCCCCCCAGTTCTCCCCACTGCTCAGAGCCCTGGGCCTTCTGAGAATCAACACTCTGTGCACTGACCCGCTCACCCCGGAGTCCTGCGCAGAAGAGAGATGGTGTGCTCCGCTGGTTTCATCAAGCTGCAGGCCAGGTGACCTGACCCTGGCGGATTTTCTGCTCCCCTGCTCCTTCTGCCTGAGGGGACAGGCCTTCCCAAACCAAATGCAGCATGCGCACAGAAATTCCTTCTGGCTCTTGGGACTCCTGGTCTTGCCTGGCCCCATCGGGAAAAACACCCTGTAGAAAACTGCTGACAGTGTGGGGGAATGAAAACCAGCAGGAAAACAGAGGATGCTCCCGTCGCTTTTGAGGTCAGCTCCATTTGGAGAGGATTCAAAATGCAAGCTCACTAATGCAGTCTGCTGTGAGCCAAGTTAATTTATTGCCTCCTGGTCGCAGTGCTGGTCCCGCCCTCGGAACGAGCGGAGTTTGAGGGGCAGAGTCCTAGGAAACCTTCTCCATCATCCACTTCATGGTCAATTTCACGGTTATTCGGGGCTGCTCTGGACTAGTCGTAGCAGGAGCCGGCACCCCGCGTTTATTACTCAGCGTGCTCTAACACTGTACATGCATTTCCTGGAGTCCTCAGCAGGACCCTCGGAAGACACCATGCTCAGTAGGGCTGGCGTGAGGGTCCGGAGCTCCTGGGCAGTCTCTACATGTCCAGATGACCAGACACTGGTGGTGGGGACACACCAACTGTCCCCCACGCTTGTTCTGCTGCCTCTGTCTGGCACCTTTCATGTGGAATGGCGGGTGTTTCGTGTGGATGTCTGATGTCCGCCGTGCTTGAAGAGGGACATTGGGTAGTACCAGGTTAGTAACAAAATGCCCAGTGGTGCTCAGAGCATGCGCCACACCCTCTAGACCTTAGCTACATCTCTGGTGGTCGCTACCCCATTCTGGAAATGAGCTCAAGGAGCCTGATGACTCAGTGGCTAAGCTATGGGTTGCCAGCTGAAAGGTTGGCAGTTCAAACCTACCCAATGCTATGTAATGCTTCCCAAATGCAAACCCCTGGCGGTCAAGTGAAAACGACCCTCTAGGACGGAGTAGACAACTCCCTAGGTTTTCCCAGGCTGAAGATCTTTCTGGGAACAGACCTTCCATCACCTTTCCACCGTGGAGGAGCTGGGCGTGGTTCCAACTGCCTGCTTTTCAGTTAGCAGGTGAGAACTGTCACCACTGAGCCGTTTCAGCAGAGGACACCCGATGGGACCGTCCCCTAGGCTGCTGCGCGCCAGAGTAAACTGGAGAGCCGCCTAACAATGAGAGCAACAACCCAGATGAGGCAAAACCGAAGGCTCAGAAAAGTCAAGTAACTGCCGTAATTCCAAGTCACACAGGTGGCAAGGGCCAGAGCGGGGCTTCTGTGGCACACAGGCCCCCTGCCAGCCTTTCCACCAGTGTTTGGACACCCAATAAGCAAGGTCGGCACTGACTTATTTGTGCTTCCTTACTAATCTGCCGTGAACAATTACACATTTTTTCACTACATCAGAGTTCTGCTTCCAGGATGGCCCACATCTGTCTCTCTCCCAGCCCCGCAGCACCACCCACAAAGTCAAACCCTCTTCCAGGTCAGGCTCTGACAGAGGCGCAGGGCCCTGTAAACAACTGCCTTTTGTTTACTTACTAATCACATGTTTCACATCTTTTACTACTTGTGTGAAATTGTTCAGTACAGATGAGCAAGTACAAGCAAACCCATGCTCGCTTTGCTTATTGGCTACTCTGTCCCTGCTTTCCAGGACCCCAGTAGTAATAATAATAATTGATAATAATAATAGTTGAAACCTTAGCGAATGCCAGGCATTTGCTCAGGCATGTGCTTGACGCTTGAATGAGAAAACTAAAAAGTTACATAACTCGTAAACATGCAGAAACTATCTTTCTCTAAAATGCAATTTCTCCTCCGATTATAATTATGAGTTCCCATTTTTAAGGTGCACCCAGGCCTTCTAGACTCAAGGCGACCTTCCCAGCCTTTGTTAAAGCGAGGTGTGTCCGTGTGAGTAAATTATGGGTGAAAGGACACAAACGAAAATCGGCGACTTCCCAGAAGCCCAGGCCTGCTCTCCTCCTTCCTGCTGGTGGGATCCAGATGTGATTTATGCAGAGAGGGAGGACTGTCCTCTTGAACCACGATGGGACCAAGGCCCCCAACAGCAGAGCCACAAGACAGAAGGAGCCTGAGCCCTCCAGCTCTCTGTGGGCCAAAGCCAGCACTGTAGTCCTGATGTGACCACTTCTAGATGCTTCTGTGAAATAGAGTAGCTCTTCACTTCCTTAAGCTACTGTTGTTTGGGGGGGGCAGTTGTTGGGGGGGGATGGTTGTATGGAGGGGTGGTTGTTGTTGCTGCTGCTGTTGCTTCTTTTCCTTTATAGACGAATTCGATCCTAATGACAGTGGTGGAACCGGATTCAAACCAGTTTGACTCTGCTTTGTCTTGCTCCTTCCACTGGATGACGCCATTGGTCGACTTGGCTTACGCCCCGCCCTTCGTTTGAAGAATCAGTCAGTAAATATTCATCTAGTGCCAGCTCGGTGCTGGGGAAGAAACCAAGAATGTGAAAATGAGTGACCCTTGGTCAGTGCCCTTGAGGAGCTGGCATTGCATCTTGGGAGACAGCCGGCTAAGCCAATGCCATCCGGCGTCACAAGTAAGTCCGTCCCAGAGACGGGAGCCCCGAGCAAGTGACTGCTCCCTGGGGGCCGGGTCCTTGGCAAGAGTGGCAGATGAGCCGCAGAGCTAAGTGGCTGTAACAAGGGTGAAGTAAGCTTGGTTTTCACTCACCCAGGGTTGGAGTACCCAGTCAGCATAGTAAGCACCGGCTTCTGTGTGCTTACTTATGTGTCTATAGCGAACAAGTTCACGTTTTCCCACCACATTGAGGATAGCTGCCATCTGTCTCTCTCCTCACCCCACAGCGCCTTTCTACAGAATCACAGCCTCTTTCCAAATTTATACTCCCTGACAGGGACAGAGTGCCCAGCAAACCAGCTAAAGGCATCTTTGATGTGGTGAAAAGCCTGTGAGACTGCTCACTACAGATGAGTGAGTAAGCACAAGTAAGCCGTGCTTATCTTGTTGGATAATCCGCCCTGCCTTCAGAAGTCTACATTTAAACCAAACCACCAGCCTTCCCAACTCCCCCTTGTCTAGAAATGCAGCCCACCCTCCTTACCTTGGAATTTTCTATTTCCAGCCCTTATTTCATAAACAACCACGCTAGTTGCCACGGAGTCAGTTTGGACTCTTGGCCACGTCATGAGTGTCAGAGTACAATAGGGTTTTCCATAGCTGAGTTTTCCAAAGTTGGCTACCAGGCGTTTCTCCTGAGGCACTTCTGGATAGATTTGAACTACACCTTTTATTAGCATCTGGGAACTTAACTATTGGTACCCCCCTGGGCGTGACTCCCTCAGCCCCACAAACTCAAACCCAAACCCACTGCCATTGAGTCAATTCCATTCCATAGTGACCCTAAAGGTCCGACCAGAGCTGCTCCACAGGGTGGAGCAGATTGTAAATCTTTACAGGAGCAGACAGCCTCATCTTCCTCCTTTGGAGTGGCTGGTGGGCTAGAACTACCAACCTTGCCATTAGCAGCCCCATGCTTATCCCACAGTGCTACCAGAGCCCCGTGTCAACCTCTGTCCCAAAGCCAAACAAAGAACAAACCTCTGCCATCCGGTCCATCTCCACTCATCAAGACCCTCTAGGACACAGTAGAACTATTCTGGAAGGTTTCTTAGACTGTTTCACTTCATGGAAGCCACCTCATTCTTCCCGCAGATGGCTGGAGAGTTTGAACCACCAACCTGGTGATTAGCAGCCTGTGTTCGTCGCATAGCACCACCAGGGCACCTCATCATCCCCTATACATTCCAAGCTACCACATTTACTGCCACCAAGTCCATTCTGACCCTATAGGACAGACTAGAACTGCCCCAGTGGGTTTCCGAAGCTGTAACTGTCTGTAGGAGTACAAAGCCTCGTCTTTCTCCCAGAGTGGCTGGTGGCTTCAAACTGCTGACTTTGTGGTCCACCAGGGCTCCTATCAGCCCCTATAGCCCCTTGGCCTTTGGAAATCCAGATATTTTCTGCTTGCAGGACCTCAGGCCACAAAGAAAAGTTGGGAGGGGGCACCCAGGGTTTGCGAAGGGGGGGTCTCGGATCAAGGCCTGTCACAAAGGAAGAAAATGGGAGCTGGAAACCGGAAGGCCCCCTGCAGCAGGGCTGGATAAATAAGGATGCCTCAGCACCCACAGTGAAAGCCAGAAATGAGTTCTGTCGGCAATTACTCTGCACTTGGAAATGCTGTTTGCAGCGTGACCTCCCTACCTGCTCCTCTGTCACTGCTGCTGTCACTGTGGAGCCCAGGCCCTGGCTCTCCCTGATTGGAGCCAATTAGAATTACCTGGAGAGGGCAGCCAGGGCTGCACAGTGCTAATGAGGGCAGCAGACGCGTTGGCATCGGCATATTTGCCCAGTGATGAGGGGATTCGAGAGCTGACCCAGCCACGCGGTCCTCTTCAACCCATTCCCTCTCCTAGTGCCTCAAATGACTCACTTTCTCTGTGAGCTCTCACTTTAAATCAAGGCGATGAGATCTGCTGGCACGAGGCTAGTCCCTGCGCAATGAGGCCAAGCGATGCTTCCCTCGCTCAGCATTTATTTATTAACCATCTACTATGTGCCAGCCAAGAGGATGGTGATGGTGATGTGGGTTAAGCATTGAGCTGCTAACTGCAAGGTCTGTGGTTCAAACCCACCGGCCATTCCAGGGATACTGATGAGGTAGTCTTCTCTCATAAAGATTTACAGTCTCAGAAACCTTATATAGGATCACTATGAGTCAGAACGAACTCTATAGCAGTGAGCTGATTGGCTTATGTGCCAGACAGGAGCCCATAGGTTAAGTGTTGGCATGCTCATGGAAACGTCTGGGAGCTCTGGTGGGGTAGTGGTTTCGCATTGGATGCTGACTGCAGAGTCAGCGATCCAGGGACTCTGCCAACAAGCACTCCATGGGAGAAAGACGGGTCTCTTTCCTGCCAGAAAGAGTGGCACTCTCGGGAACCCACAGGGCCAGTCTACCTTGCCCTATAGGGCCACTACCAGTTGGCATCAACTTGATAGCAGTGAGGAATTTGGGGAATGGAAAAGTTGGCGATTGAAACCCGTCAGCTACTCCAATGGAGGTAATCTGCCTCCTTAAAGATCTTAGCATCAAAGGAAAACAACAAAAAGATAGGCATGATAAACAATCTGGGGGAGAAAACAACGGGGCATGGAGAGGGGGAAGCAGGGGAAAGGAAGTGGGTGTTAACAAACCCTGGGATAAGGGAACAAGTGGCCTAAAGTCGATGGTAAGGAGGGGATAGGAGGCCTGGTAGGGCTTGATCAAGGGCAATGCAACCAAGAGGAATTACTTGAAGGCTGAATATGATAATGGGACAAGAGAAAAGTAAAAGGAGATAGAGGAAAGAACTTAGATACAAAAGGCATTTATAGAGGTCTAAATACAGGCATGTACATATGTAAATATATTTATATATGATGATGGGGACATAGATCTATGTACATATATTTATAGGTTTAGTATTAAAGTAGTAGATGGACATTGGGCCTCTACTCAAGTACTCCCTCAACGCAAGAACACTTTGTTCTATTAAACTGGCATTCCATGATGCTCACCTTCCCCACATCATCTCTGAAGACAAAATGGGTGCATAAGAAAATGTGGTGAAGAAAGCTGATGGTTTCCAGCTATCAAAAGACATAATGTCTGGGGTCTTAAAGGCTTGAAGACAAATAAGCAGTCATCTAGCTGAGAAGCAACAAAACCCACATGGAAGAAGCACACCAGCCTGTGTGATCACAAGGTGTCAATAGGATCAGGGATCAGGCATCAAAAACCCAGAACAAAAAATCATATTAATGTGAATGAGGGGGAGTGTAGAGTGGAGACCCAAAGCCCATCTGTAGGCAACTAGACACCCCCTTACAGAAGGGTCACAAGGAAGAGATGAGCCAGTCAGGGTACAGTGTAGCAACAATGAAACATACAACTTTCCTCTAGTTCTTTAATGCCTCCCCCCCCCCACTATCATAACCCCAAATCTACCTTACAAATTCAGCTAGACCAGAGCATGTACACAGGTACAGATAAGAACTGGAAACGCAGGGAATCCAGGACAGATAAACCCCTCAGGACTGATATTGAGAGTAGCCATACCAGGAGGATAAGGGGAAGGTAGGGGGAGATAGGGGAACTGATCACAATGATCTATCTATAACCCCCTCCCAGGGGGCTGGACAACAGAAAATTGGGTGAAGGGAGAAACTTGTCAGTGTGAGACATGAAAAAAATCATAATAATTTATAAATTATCAAGGGTTAATGAGGGAGGGAAGGTGGGGGAGGGAGGGGGGAAATGAGAAGCTGATACCAAGGGCTCAAATAGAAAGAAAATGTTCTGAAAATGATGATGGCAGCAAATGTACAAATGTGCTCGACACAATGGATGGATGGATTATGACAAGAGTTGTACTAGCCCCCAATAAAATGATTTTTTTTAAAAGATCTTAGCATCAGAAACCTTATGCAACAGTCCTGCTCTGACTTATAGGGTTGCTGTGAGCCGGGAGCCACTGAACGGCTGTGGGTTTGGTGTTTGTTCGGCGCCAGCCATATAGGCAGAGGCAAGCTTCCCACGAGTCTCATGGCGCTCATGCTCTGGGGTCTTTCAGCACAGGCCCTGGGAGGGAACCTAGCAACGTGGTCATGCGGACACATGTTTTCACAAAATTTGCAGAAGATGTTTTAAGGAGCCCCTGGGTGCTGCAAACAGTTGCCGTGGTCAGCTGCTAACTAAAAGACTGGCCATTTGAGTCCACCCGGAAGCACCTCAGAAGAAAGACCTGGCGACCACATCCGAACAAGCTAACCAGTGGAAACCCCACGACGCCCAGCCCCACTCCTACACACGTGGGGTCAAAGCCAGGGCAACTGGCTCTAACCACTCCCACAAAGACTGCTACCCCGTCCACTCAAATGTCCCCTCTGCACACTTCCCATCACGCTGGGGGGCACTTGAAGTGGCTGTGGCATTTTGGAGATCTAACTAAGGGAAAGTTAAACTGGTAATATTTGGGGGTTTTGATTTTGTGGGACATATTGGAGGGTTTGCAGTCCCTTCTCTGACTAGTTCAGGTTTTTGATGGCCAGCCCACAGTGATGGTGCCTTCCAGGGCTATGAGGCCAACTCACCCAGCATTGTGACACTCAGGTGCAGGGCCAAAGGTCACATCAAAATGGAAAGTGTCCTCTGGATCCCATCACAGGAAGTGTGTGGGCAGCAGAGAAGAAGCAAGATTTGAATGGCATAGAGCCCAAAGTGAGTCTGTGGAATGTTCTTCCAGTCGTCAGGTGGGTAAACTGAGGGTGAACCCATTAGCCCCCATGCCTAGGCACAGGCTCAGGTACCCGAATATGAGAGGACTCCAAAAGTTATGGGGAAATCCCCAAACCAACCAAACTACCTGCCATCCAGGTGTGCTGACCAGTGATGGATTCAAATCATTTAACATCTGCCTAATTCATGCGTGTTAGACAGGGATCTCTCAAGCAGCAGTTCTCAACCTGTGGGCCAAGACCACTTTGTGGGTCAAACAACCCTTTCACAGGGGTTATCTAAGACCATTGGAAAACACATATTTCCAAGGGTCTTAAGAAATGAGACACTGTTCCTCTATCCGTCTCCAGGTGAGTCTGCCCATATGTAGATATGCCCACATACAAGTACCCAGTGTGATGACAATCCCACCAACCCTGTCACATATACCCCGCACAAATACAGGTGTATGTGACAAGATTGGTGCCATAATGTACTTCTGCGGACCAGTCACACATGTGTACAGAGCAGCTACTGTGTACAAAGCAGCTGCTGTGTTGAAAGCAGCAATATTGGAGGTAAAATGACACTTCATGAATTATAATTACAGGGTAAATGTAAAATCATGTACTGTGAAATCATCTACTGATATATATATATATTTCCCATTGTGTGTATATATATATATATATATATATATATATATATATATATATATATATATATATATTTCCCAGTGTGTGTGTGTGTGTATCAAGTAAACTACTAAGAAATAAAAACAGACAGAAAGAAAGAAAGAAAAGAAAAGAGAAAGAAATCCAACTTGACCTATGGTTACCAAGGGTGAAGGAAGATCGAGTTTTTGCTTAGGGGGCATTGAGTTTATTTTAATGGTGGTGGAACAATTTGGAGAGGGCTATCAACAACAGTTGTACAACACAAAGAGTATAATCAACAGCAGTGAATTATATGTGTAGAGGTTGGTGAATTGGAGGATGATTTGTTGTGTATATTTTTGCCAAAATTGAAAAGAAATTGCACAAATAACGAGTACAAGGAAGAAAATGGCCTAAAATTAGTTGTTGCAATGATTGTACAACTCTTTTTGCAATGATTGAACTATTGAATTTTATGACATGTGGATGAAGTGCCAATAAAGCTGCTTTTAAAAATACGCTCTTGCACAGACGAACATTTAAAAAGAGAAAGGAAGGTAAACTTGTGATTTCCACATGGGGTGGCTCCCCAGCCACCCACCTTAGGAACAAACCTGATTACAAGGGCCATGGTAACAACCACTTCACTGGACTGAAAAAAATTAAGTATCTGTTCTGCAAACCAGCTGAGTCCCAGGACTGATTCCATCTCAGAGGGACCCTAGGATTGAATATAACTGGCCCTGTGATTTTCTGAGACTGTTACTCTTGACAGGACTAGAAAGCCCCATCTTTCTTCTGAGGAGTGGCTGGTGGTTTTGAACTACTGACCTTATGGTTAGAAGCCCAACATATCACCACTATGCCATCACCCTGTTACTTCCTGTTAATTCCACTTTTCCACAAGCGTTTTTGAAACCCCCTTATACATTCAGTGATACAACTATGTTATCTAACATTTTTTCCTGTTTGATGGAAATTATGTTAAAATACGATTTTTCAAGATTCTGGTATAGAATGCAATCTTACAGCAACCCTACAAACAGTAAGATTCTCTTGTTGTGAATGTGCATTGTGATGTCATAATCCATGTTGTCTATTTTTCCTCTCTGGGTTCTAATATTCCTTGCAGTGACTACACAGAACTCACAGAGAAAGTTATAATTAAAGGGTTTGTTAAGGAAGCTAACAAGCTATAATGCTAGTGAGAAATTCTCAGGGCTGGATTGTGTATCAGGACATGGTACCCTGAAATTCCATCAAGTCTGCTAACAAATGCCCTAAGGGGCATACCACACCTCTGTAAGCCTCAAGCTGAAGGTGGTCAGCTCAAGCTCGGAGGGGCAGCAAACCCAACTCCATGAATTAAGTGCCCAGAGGCACTCCACTCTGCACGCTGGCCTCCTGCACAAAAACTCTCAACTTGCTCCGAGGGTTGAGAATCCATCATTCTGTCCCATGTCCTGGCTCTTGGCTCTGCTGCTGCTCCTCTGAAGTTATAGCTGTTTTCTGGATCCAAGGAACTTGCTGTGCACGATCTCGGGTCCCGCGTACATGCTCCATTCCTGGCTCTTGCTGGTAATGGGATCCCTCCTCTTGTTCTCAGAGGGTCTGTTTTGTATGTAGCAGGATAGCCCCCCAGGGAATCCTGTTCACAGTGACTCACAGGGAATCCTATCAGTAACTTCCCCCACTTTCTTACCAGGTCCATGCAGGGAAAGGTTGTTTGGGGCAAGTTAGAGACTTTGTCTAGAAGAACCACATAAAATAATTCACCGCCCCTGCACACGTGTTTTCTGCAACCCAACAATCAATTTTCAGTGTAATTTCTTCTTATGACAGAAGAAAGACTGAATTCTCTTCTGTTACCCTGCATAGAAAATGTTACAAAATCATTATCAAATGAAGAGGCAATAAAAGAGCATTGCAGCCAAAACTGCAGAGAAGAAAAGGATGATAGCAGCATATTAGGCAGTTAATTAGTAAAAACATTATATGCTTTTTTTACTCCATTAGCCAAAACAGCTTTTTTAGAGAGATGAAGAGATCCAACCTCCACCACCCACCCTGCTCCCCCAGCTTGATCTTAGAGGTATCACCTGTGAGCTAAGGCACTGGTGTCCCCACTTCAGGGACAAGAGTCATGTGTGGAAACATGAGTCCCAATATTAAGTATTTTTTCAGTATTTTATGGCACTTGTGGCATTTTTCAACTTTCAAAAATATTCCAATTTGTTATTTCTCTTATCAACCTAAATAAAGGTTCACCTTCATGCCTTATTTTGATCTTGTAATTTTCTCCATAAAAAACTCACTGCCATCAAGTCAGTTCCATTGCATAGCTACCCTACCTATGGTTTCTGAGATTATAAATCTGTGTAGGACTAGACAGCCTCATCTTTCTTCCATGGACAAGCTGCTGGGTTTGAACTGCCAACTTTTAGGTTAGAAGACCAATGTCTAACCCACAGTACTTCCTAAGCTGTAGGCTCTACAAACCTAGGTTCACTTATATACCAGACAGTCCTTTGTTTCTTGTCCTATCTGACAGATAGGACTCTACTGCCTACCACCTGTTTGATGCCCATTGTGTGCCAGGCTCCCAGCTAGGAATGGTTTACTGTGGTGGGCAAAACAGACCCAGGTCCTTCCTGTGTAAAGATCAGGAGGTAGACATCAAATAAGCCAATTCATGCTTATAAGTTTGTATATTCCGGATGCTGTGGGAGGGAACAAAATAGGGGAACCTTTCTTAGGAAATACTAGTTTTAGCTGAGACACAAAAGCCAAGTAACCTGGAATTCTGTGATGCTCACCTTCCCAACACAATCACTGAAGACAAAATGGGTACATAAGCAAATGTGGTGAAGAAAGCTGATGGTGCCCAGCTATCAAAAGATATAGCATCTGGGGTCTTAAAAGCTGGAAGATAAACAAGTGACCATCTAGCTGAGAAGCTACCAAGCCCAAATAGAAGAAACACACCAACCTGTGTGATCACAAGATGTTGATGGGATCAGGTATCAGGCATCAAAGACCCAGAACAAAAAATCATATCAATGTGAATGAAGGGGAGTGCAGAGTGGAGACCCAAAACCCATCTATAGGCAACTGGACATCCCCTTACAGAAGGGTTACAAGGAAGAGATTCACTAGTCAGGATGCAGTACAGCACCAACAAAACATAACTTTCCTCTAGTTTTTTAAAGATTCCTAGCCCCCACCCCCCAACCCCGGCCACTATCAAGACCCCAATTCTACCATACAAATCCAGCTAGACCAGAGCATATACGCCGGTACAGATAAGAACTCGCAACACAGGGAATCCAGGACAGATAAACCCCTCAACACCAATAATGAGAGGAGCCATACCAGGAAGGGAAAGGGAAGGTGGGGAGAGAAAGGGGGAACAGATCACAATGATCTATATATAACCTCCTCCCAGGGGATGGGCAACAGAAAAACGAGTGAAGGGAGACAGCGGTCAGCGTAAGACATGGAAAAAATCAAAATAACCAAGGGTTCATGAGGGAAGGGGGAGGGGGAAATGAGCTGATACTAAGGGCTGAAGAAGAAAGAAAATGTTTTGAAAATGATGATGGCAACATATACACAAATGTGCTTGACACAATGGATGGATGGATGGATTGTGATAAGAGCTGTTAAGAACCCCCCAATAAAATGATTTAAAACAAAAAAATTGATTGTGGTGATGACTGCACCACTCTTATTGATATGACTGAACTGTTGAATTGTATGATATGTGAATTGTGTGGCAATAAAACTATTTTTAAGTCAAGTAAAAGGTAACCCAGTGAAGGATGCTTGTCAGCAGAAAGAGCACCTTGGGAGAAGGACCTTAATGGGAAAGCTCTTAGTGTGTAGCTGGTGCTTAGTAAATATCTACTGAAAATATGACAAATGAATGATTTGGTGAGAACCAGGTGCTATGGGAGTACAAAGGAGGGGCCCCCACACTTGCCAAGGAATGGAGAACGAGTTAGTCAGGTTAAGATCGAGTCCCTGGCTTCTAAGAGGAGAAACGATCCATGCAAAAGCCCTATGGTCCAGAGGGAATGATCAGGCAGCTGTTCTGTATGTGTGGATTTTTTCATAAGCAGGATTTGGTGTGGAAGGTTGAGAAAAGGTTGAGAGCGGAAGGGAGGAGATTGGGATAGAACTGGCCAGCAGCGAGGCTGGGCTTATAGACCAGGGCCAAGCCATGAAGGGCTTCCTAAACGGTTGTGAGTGTTTGGACTTTCGGTGAGACGGTCAGGTGGTTTCAGGAAAGGAATGCGATGCTCAGATCAGCGCGTTGGAAATGCTCGGTTGCGATGAGCAGACCAAGGCGGAAAGAGCAGTCATGGAGTTGTTAGAGAGGGGCAGACATGAGTGGATGGTAACTGGATGTGGTTGAGGTGGGCATGGAGCGAAGTGGACCCACCCAAAGACAGGCATTGTGCAACCTGATGCCTTAGATGGGCCAGTCCTTTCTTCTGAGGCACCTCTAGATGGACTTCAACCTCCCTTCTTTTTGTTAGTGGTCAATTGCACGAGCTGTTTGCAAGACCCCAGTCCCTGGGTACCACGTATTTGTTGACAGACGGTAGCTGATCTTCCATCACCTGTTTACAGTCTTTCCTCCAGACAAGACAGCTTCTGCTTCTTTCGGCTGCAGACTTCTGAACGGCAATCCTTTCGGGCTTCCCTCCCCGGGATGGATGAGCGGCGTAGGCATCGTCAGTATTTCTGACAACTCACCCTGACATGTGTAGTAATTTTGTGGGATAGCCCCAAGGTCCAGTTAAATGTTAATGTCCTTATTGCCCCGAAGAACTAGATGAGTTTACAGGGACTACCTTCAAATAAAATGTAAAATGAAATTCTTGCTCTAACAGTTCGAAACCACCAGTGACTCCACAGAAGATGAGGCTTTCTATTGCCATGAAGAGTTATGGTCGGAAGCCCACCGGGAAGCTCGATCCTGTTGTATCGGGTTGCTGCGAGTCAGAGTCACCTCGACAGGAGTGAGTTTGGGTTTTGAAATAACAAAGTTAAAAACATACTAACACTTAAAAACAGCAACTTTCAGAGCCAACTGAAGAGCACCTAACAGCAGACTGTTGATAAAGCTACCTTTTGCTTTATTTTTTCATTTTTTTAAATTGGGGGCTCTTACAAATCTTATGACAATCCATCCTTCAATTGTATTAAGCACACTTGTATATATATTGCCGTCAACATTTCCAAAACAGTTTCTTTCTACTTGAACCCTTGGTATCAGCTCTACTTTTGATCCCTCCTTCCCCCACCCTCCCATTCTTGTGAATCCTTGATCAATTATGTATTATTGCTATTATTTCATGGTACCTTTTGCTTTATAGAAGAATCCAAAATAATAAATACAGAAGAAATCATACGAGAGTACTTAGAAGAGTTTGTGGGAAATTTAATGAAAAGAACGTGGATTTTCCCCCCAGGCCCGCCCCCCATCCACATATGCAACCTCAATCAAAGAGCGAATCTAATTAATGATCAGCAAAGCCTGCTAACACCATCAGGTGAAATGCGCATGGGGGCTTTAAAATAGATGGATCAAGTTGACAACACCTGAACCCACTGATCCATCATTAAAAGTGGGTCATGTTAATCAATATCACAGAATTGTGCATGGAGACACTGTTGGATCGGTGAAGGTTTTACGGTGCGCCTTCTCAACAAAGCAGTAAAATAAGACAGGGCTTCCAAAGATTCATGGGAAAGTGGAACGAAAAGATCATAGACGAACTGAATAACCCTTCAAAGGTACAGAAATGGTCGCGTTAAGATAAAATATGTATTTTTAAAAGTTGGCGGTGCTGTTTTAATGCCCCATTGCATGAACTTCAAGGTGACGACCACAAGGGATCACATCACAGGGGACCATGTGGGAAGGAGCCGTGGTGAGGGTACAATGTGGTGAATGTGGTTCATGCTATGGACTCATGCCTGGCCAAATGGCCAAGGGGCGGTTGTGTTGTTATCTATGTATATCCTACAACAATATGGGAACAATAAATATAAATTAAAAGCAACTTCCTACTATTTTCCGCCTGCAAAACAAGAATTTCCCTTCTTTTTCTCTGTTTGTGTGTGTTTGTGTCCCTGTTTATGTTCCCAGCAATCGCTTAGTTTATCTACTTTGATACAAGGGTGGTGCCATTTCCCTAGGGGTGGATTTTACTGGTTTGACTTGGTATCATTGAGAGGGGTGGGTGGGCATAGATAATTTGGGGTGGGGGGAGAATGGAGGTAGCAAGGAAGGATCTATTCCTTAGTTTCACTAGAAGTCATGTCCTTCCAGTGGGGCCACCCTTTGACAGGACTATCCCCTGGTGGTGAGAACCCCTTAGATCTGTGGTTCTCAACCTGTGGGTCACGACCCCTTTTGGGGTTGAACAACCCTTTCACGGGGGTCCCCTGATTCATAACAGTAGCAAAATTACAGTCATGAAGTAGCAACAAAAATAATTTCGTGGTTTGGGGGGGTCATTATATTAAAGGGTGGCAGCATTAGGAAGGTTGAGAACCACTGCACTAGAGCGAGGTTCCACAGAAGACAAGCTCCGGGATCACCCGTAACGATTCCTACTGAGGGAATCTTAGGTTGGCAGTTCCACTCTGTCCTGTGGGTCGCTGGGCATCACAATCCACTCCATGGTTTGCACAGTGACAACTATAACATCCCACTCGTTGCAGGACATTGATCATTTCTGATTTCCAGGAACCGAATACTAATAGCAATCCAGAAGGTTTCTGACAACCAAACTCAAAATGCTTCCAACATCTCCCAGGAGGCAGCACCGCCTCACAAGCCCATGATCCGGTGTGATTAACTACAGGCTTGAATAAGGCTCCTCAGATGGCCTACCCAGCTTGTTCTTTATGTCTGGAATAAATGTCCCTCCCTGTCCCTCTCTGCTGAATGTCCTGCCCACCTTCCCCAAGGCTGTCACTGGCCTTTGTAACTCACAGCTTCTCCCACCCTGAAGAGACCAAAATATGACTTCTATGAGTCATTTGACATTCTGGCATGTGGCAATATGACTGTCACTATAGCCTTTCATGTAATATTAATGAACTCTCTCCGGTTTATTACAGACATTCCAAAGTCTGCATGTTGTGTCTCTCTACTAACTTCTAAGCTCCCAGAGGACTAGAAGCCGTGTTCTTTGCTGTGGAGAAGATGATCTGGCCGATGTCTTAGTTCCCTGGTGCTGCTAGAGCACAAATGTCACACAAACGTGGCTTTAAGGAACAGAGATCTATTTCCTCACAGTTATAGAGGCTAAAAGCCCAAGTCAAGGTCTTGGCCAAGCTGATCCCTTCCTGGTTGGTAGACCTAGACACCCCTTAGTGGTGCTGACACGGTATCTGTATTCTCTGATGCATTCCATCATGTCCCTGTGTGTCTGCTTCTTCTCATAGAACTCAGAAGTGATGAGGTTTAGGATCCACCTTATACTGGCAAGACCATAACCGATGAATGCATTCCATTAAGTGGTCTTGTAGGTGTTGCTTGCATCACACCCACTCTGCTCTTACCCATATGGTTAGGTTCCAAACCATGTGCAAAGATTCGAGTTATGAGAAAGTGGAGGGTGGCCACATCCTATCACACAATGGAGGATGAGTGCATCATTGGCACGTAACTGCCAACTCACATTATTACAGCGCTGCCACACCACAGAGCATCACGGCCCAGCCGAGTTGATTCACAACTGTAACCATGTCATAGCCAGCATTATTCCCACCACACATCTTGGTGTTCCTTACTGCCAGACGTAGTCATTACCGCCCAAAATAGTATGAGAGTTGATTTGTACTCTGTCATAAATGCCAAATGTTGGGTGATGAGATAGACCCTCAGGGAGGAGCGGGAAGTACATTACATTAGATTGCATCCAGAAATCTGTTGCGCTGTGGTTGTTGAGTGCCATCGAATCAGCTCTGGTCCATAGTGATCCTCTGCACAACAGAACACTGCCGGGGCCTGCGCCATCTTCGCCTGAGCCCCGTGTTGTAGCCGTGGTACCAATCCAGCTCACTGTGGAGTTAGTTAATGTAGGGGTTAAGAACCCGGTGCGTATTTGAGGGCAGGGACACAGCCTCTAATCATTGCTTTCAGATGTAAGTGTGGGATGGCCATTGGTCGTAGAGGAAGAGCAGTGTAGGAAACAACATGAAATGTGGATCCGAGGGTTAGAGGGGCAGAGCTAGACTTGGGTTACCAGTTGCAGGGATAGAGCAACTTGTGGTGTACGAAGGGCTGCCATTGGCCCAAGGACGTAGTGGTGAGGCACGACTGCTATCAGGACCTGGGAGGAAAACCAGCATCCAGCAAAGGCAAAGGAAGAGCAATAGGCTGATGGGAATGTTGCTGAGTCATGGGAGACAGCCGGGAAGGGGCTGGACATCAGAACCCTGGTCCCTGCACAAGGCAGGACTGCCACAGGCTGCTCATCTCTCATCGGAAAAGTGGCTGGTGGCCTGCCGGACCCTCACGGCACCACGGTGAGGATGGGCAACACTGCCTCAGGCCACAGACAGAGGAAGCCAAAGCAGGGAGAACACTTTTAAAGAACTTGGGAAGGGAAGGCAAGGCAAGGGAAGGGAAGGGAAGGAAGAAGTCACAGGAAAGGACAGCTTGGCCCACAAGTATAACCATTTGCATAACTGTGTATTTGTGTAAACCCTGGTGGAGCCATGGTTGGGCATTCACAACTGTTAAGCAAGGGACAGGGAGTTCAAGGCCACCAGCCGCTCCACCAAAGAAGGATGAGGCAATCTGCTGCTGTTGATTTCAACCTTCGAGAGCCTTCACATCGAAGAATATGATGTCTCCTCAGAGCACTGGGCTGATGTCAGAGGGCAGCATACTAACTGGATACCCAAAATTGGGGGATAAAGGCATGAAGTGGCTGGCTTACAAACGCTCATAGTGGGGGAAGATATTCGTAGGATTACAGGATAAGGTGTAGGTGTTACTGAACTGCAACTGCTAGGCATAGGGTAGTTTTGCTTTGTTCACTTATAGAAGGTTATGTTTCAATGAGGGTGGCATATTTTTTAATTATATGCATTTTAGCTTTATCCTATTAGGTACAGATATGATTTTATTATTGTTTGTTTGAAAATTATATATGGCTAAAGATTTTTTAAATTTCAATGTTGGAAACCATATGGAGCAGGGCTGCTCGGTCCTATAGGGTTGCTATAAGTTAAAATTTTTAAAACCCTTAACTTAAATATCATCAGTGTATTTCATGCGTACAGTAAATGTATATAAAGGCCCTCAATGGGTCAAATGGTTTGGGCTCAGCTGGTAACTAGAGAGTTGGCAGTTGGGACCCACCCAGTGCACCGCAGAAGAAAGGCCTGATGATTGGCTTTCATAGAGGGTCCAGCCAAGAAGAGCCCATGGGGCAGTTCTACTTGGAAACACACCAGTCACCATCTGGATGGCACAATGCCTATGACATATTTAGTGTGTTCATTAAGCGGTTACAGATAAAGAAAGCATGTTTGTATGCATTCATTGTATGCGTGAATATCGCAGGAAGAAGGCTCCTGCATGTGGCTAGAGGTAGGGGACCATTCGCCTGGAGCATTTGAGGACGGGGGGTGAGTGGTCTCTGGGGAGAGATGGGAAGTGCAGGTGGAAGCCTTGGACTTACTAAGGAAGAAGGCCATGCCTTGCAGACAGGAATGCAAGCACGCTGGGAGGGTGGAGGGAAATAAGTTTTGAGGAGAAAGAAGGGGCATCTATTTCAACAAAGACACAAAATGACTCTGGCTCTTCCTGATACACACAGAGGCATTTAGGTGGATTCCAGCCACTTCAGTGCCTCCTATACAGAGCAGGTACCTCTGTTATGAGACAAAGAGGTCCCCCTCAAACATTAAAGCTCTAGCCTGGACAGGGCTTTTGAGGCCAAGCTGAGAGAAAGGTGAAACTACCAGAAAATCAAAATACCCACTTCGGTTCCTAGAGCAAAGGCCAGTAATAAAAGAGCATTGATCACCGATTAATCCACAGCCTGAATACAAAGGTTAGATGAAGAAGGGGAAGAAAAAAAACAAAACAGCCCTGAACGAGATGAGATGCGCTCTGCCTTTTTCCAAGCCCGGGACAAACAAGCGGGAGACCAAATCCCATTTACAAGGACAGCAGAAGCTCACTGTCCTCCTGACCCTGGCCCTCGCCATGCCTCATAAATACTTCGCCAGTCATAAATATCACTGATGAGGAAGCAGAGGCTCTTAATTGGCTGCAAGTCATTTCATGGTGAAGGAGGCCAGGGGGAGGGAAATTGCACTGACTAAGAATAAGACAGGGTGAGGGCTCTCCCTGGGGAAAATGAAAATCTACCTTCTATCAAAATGACGCTGCGCCTCCAGGAAAAGAAGGGGCTGAAGACCCCCTGGTGAGGAGCAGCTCCCATGGATCTGAATGCTTTTCTGCCTCAGAGACGCCAAGTCCCCTTGGGTTGACCTTTGTGGGGGTGGATTTGTTGATGATGATGATGTAGCAGAAGGAAAGGCAAGAGGGGACGAGCACTGATTCTTAAACAATAAATACTAGTGCGGGCCCCTCGTCTCAGGGGAACATCAAGGTCAATGGGCATAACATAGTTCACAAAGACAGTGTTCTACACCCACTTGGGCATATAGTGACTGGGGTCTTAAAAATGAAGAGCACCATCTCAGGGGCCTCTCTTTGTCCAGAGGAAGAAGAGTGAGGAAAACGGAAAGACACATGGAAGCCAAATTGTCCAGTGGATGGATGGACCATGCAAAAACCAGTCACCACAACCCTAAGACCAGAAGAACGAGGTGGCGAATGGCTGCCACTGCCAATGTCTTTGAGAAGGATCGTATTAGGAGGTCCTGGATAGAGTGAGAGGAAAAAGAGGGCCAAAAAATCAAAATCATAAAGAGACCAGGTGTACTGGTCCGACAGAGACTAGAGGGATCCCTGAGACTGTGGTCCACAGTCACCCTTCATGGCTGGAACGGAACTGGCCCCATGGCTCAAATTTCTGTCAAACACTGGACAGATCTATAAGGAGACCGACACCACAGTGGGGTGTGCACATCATACAGTGATCACCCATTTGAGATCAAAAGTGATCACCCATTTGCCCAAGGACGAAGCTCAGAGGCTTGAGAAAGAAAGAGGAAAGGAAACGGGAGACACAAGGAGAACGTGGAAGAAGGGATGGCACGCTTCGGGGATTGCGATGAATGCGATTTTTAAAAAATGTACGTACTGTTTAATGTAAACTGATGATCT
Organism: Tenrec ecaudatus; assembly: GCF_050624435.1. Taxonomy (NCBI): domain Eukaryota; kingdom Metazoa; phylum Chordata; class Mammalia; order Afrosoricida; family Tenrecidae; genus Tenrec; species Tenrec ecaudatus. The sequence continues at coordinate 148,220,009 of NC_134530.1, read as the reverse complement.
TCTCTCTATGCCATCACCCAATCCACAATAAAAAGTTGTTTGTTTGTTTGTTTGTTTGTAATGACCAGCTGGCTAAGGCCACTATGAGCAGCAGTTCAGGGACTCCTCAGAAAGGTCTCATTTAATGCTGTCAAGCGGAACAAACAGAAGGACCACTCACATGAGACAGGCCTGTTGGGTGGGTTCCCACAGCACTCTGCTGCATGAAAGGTGCCTCGCAGAAGAGTCCATACTCCCTGATGCCGTTGGTAGGACGTTCTGTAGTAGGTGACGTAGAAAAGCCCCAAACCGAAATCCACTGCCATCTAGTCAATTGTGACTCACCAAAACCAAGCTCACTGCCATCAAGTCAATGCTGACTCTTAGTGACCCCCTTGTGGGTATCTGAAAAGAGAAAGCCCTGTCTGTCTCCCCAAGGAACTGCTAGTGGTTTTGAACTGCCAACCATGTGAATCACAGCCGACACATAACCATTACACCACCAGGTGCAATGTGACTCCTATGACTCACAGAGGTTGCTGAGGCTCCTGAAGAGCTGCTGGTGGGTTTGAACCTGAAGATCACGAAGAGTAGAAAGAAAATGCCAACAGCAACTGTCTTTCAGGGTGGGGACAGGAAAGGACATGGGAGAACTTTCTGTAATGATGGAAATGTGTTCCCTATCTTCATAAGAGTTTGCATTTGTGGGTTAGCTTTCCCTAAAGAACTTGGGTTTGGTCCTAGGTTCCTGTTCAGTAACTCAAACCCATGGAATGCTCAGCGTATTTGAGGTGCCTTTGTTAGGGATGGAAGCGCTCTAGTGCTTAAGCACTTGTCTATGCACCCAAAGCTGTGCGGTCTGAGCCCAGCAGCTGCTCTGTGGAAGAACTCGGTGGCAGTGAGCTTCCAAACGGATACACAGCATTGGAAACCCTGTGGGGCAGTCCTATGCTGTCCCCCAGGGTTGCTGGAATCCACATGAAGGCCATGGGTTGTTCTTTAGGGAGTTTATTAACTATAGGCCTCCAGATCACACTTGAGATGACTCAAGTGGGGAAAGGCCAAAAAGATCACTCTTGATATCAACCCAACTTCACACTGGGAGAGCCTCTCAGACTTCACCCCAGGAGTCTGTTCATTTGTATGCCTTTCCCTGAGATGACACTAGAATTCCAAGGGGAAAACTTCCTGTGGATTCTGGGGGTCATTCTAGTGAATTATCAGACCCAAATAAGTGTCGGGAGCCAGCAGGTCAGAAGTGAGGACTCTCAAGGTGAGGACTAGCATCCCCAAGGGGTGGGAGAAACCCTCCTTGCCAATTGGTAGTCAGCAGGTCAGAAGAGAGGGGGCGGTGGGGAGGGGGGTGGGCAAGCTTGGAGCTGCATCCTAAAGGGATTATTAAAAACATCCCCATTTGGAGGCAGCAGGTCAGAAGTGGGGGAGCTCTGGAGATGCCTAAGCTTGGGGTTGATGTGTGAGGCCTTGGGCAGCCTTGGTTGACTGAGTAGAAGACTGTGCCCTTGTGCCCTCGCATCTAAGAGCTCTGTCCTCGCTCCGGTGGGCAGGTCAGAAGCAGAATGACTGCTTGTGCAGCTGGTGTCTGAACAGAGGTGGAACAGAGGGGCCGCGGGTGGATAATGAATTGATTTGCATTGATCAACCCAGCAGCAGCAGCAGGGGACCTAGGATTGGATTTTCCATTCAGTGCCACACAGGTGTTTGCTTTTGTCAGAACCCAGTGTGTTTTGGTTGTCTCCCATTTTACACCAAATGACAACTGTAAACAAACATCCAAGTCCAGTTGCTGATATGCATACTGCAGTTCTAAGGGGGAAGTGGACAGATGCCTGTAGTTTACTGTGAAAGACATCACGACACGAAGAAAGCTGCGTGGATGGGTGGATGGAGGGAGAGAAACATGAAACATCAGCACTTTTAGTATCTGTTCCTGAGAGGACCTCAGTGGTTAATACACAGTGATTCACTATAAAATTCTTTCTAGTTTGCTGTGTGTTAAAAAAAAACAATTCACAATCAAATGGAAAACTTAAATAATGATTTTTTTAAATAACGCTGTTCATGACAAGTTTAGTACAATGAAACACAGCCTGGTTCTTTGCTAACCTCGTGATCACTGGTTCCGTCTCCACCTGTTGTGTGTCAGTCCATCTCTTGAGGGATTTCCTCCTTTTAGGCCGACCCTCCATTTTACCAAACGTGATGAGCTGTTCTAGCTCCTGGTCTTTCCTGGTGAGGAAAGTCTCACCATAAAGGAGCTGTCCGCCTGTCCTCTACTTCCTCCAAAACATTGCCTGGAGTCAGAGGTGACCTGACAGAAATGGGTGTGGGTTTGGTGGGGGGTGGGGTGGGAAAGGAGGCTTTTAAGGGTGTTGATCGCTTTGTATGCATTTCCCCAATCTTTATAGTCTCCTGATTGGACAGATTCAGAGAAGCAAAGTGACTTGTCCAGAGACACACAGGTGTAAACACCAATGTAAACTCCCAAGACTGTTTCGACATGCCAGTTCCTAGAAACCATTTCAGGGTAGAAGGACGCTTCTTGGCCCTTCTGTACTATGTGCCCTCCAAGTGGGGCAGCTCTGGCCATGGCAGGTCCCTGGCGCCTGAAGAACACTTTCTTCCCAGCATCCACCTCTCAGCCCTCACTCTTGGAGCTGATGTTGATGAACCTCCAAAGCAAAGACTGCATTGCTGCTCCTCACAGCCACGAATTGATCAGCTGCTCAATGATTATTCATTGTAAAGCTACCACATGTAGAGAATTCAAAGAGTTCAAAGAGGCGTTCACCCAGCCTGGAGAAATGGACTCCTCTGCTCTGGGCTTTGGTGCCAATTAAACTGTGTGATCCTGAGCCAGTTACTCCTTACCTGTGAAACCAGGGCTTGAATCAGACCATCCCTCAGGCCGTCTATTGAGCCATGTGATTTTAAGGATGAAAGGACTGATGCAGATAGTGAATGCTAATGAGACTGCTGAGAAAAATCCCCTGAGGCTGAGAAGTCAACGGCTCTGTGTGTGTGTGCGTGTGTGTGTGTGTGTGTGTGTGTACACAGGGGGAGGGAGGAGGGGGGGAGAGCAGGGGATGGTGTTCCAGGCAGAGAAAATGCAAGTGCAGGGGGCACATTCGGAGATGGGGATAAGGCAGCCTGACCAGAGGCAGGGGGGTTGGTGCAGAGATCAGGCTGAGACAGAAGAAGCTGACTTAGCCTCCTGAGAAGCAGGATCCCACTGTCTGGGTTAAACAGGGATGTCTGTGATAAGACAGTATCTGAGGAAGATTTTTTTTTCCCCAAAAAACCATTTTCACGGGAACTAATACAGATATCCTATCATTCCATAGTTCAGTCACATCAAGCAGTAGTGTACAATTGCGACCACTGTGCTTCACATTCTCTTCCTTCTTGAACTCCTTGATATCAGCTCCCCTTTATTCCCAGCCAGTGCGCCACCCCCTATCTCCCACCACGAAACTCTTATACTTGTCTATTGGTTCATCTAGCCCGGGTTTCATATACCCAGAAGAACATATAAAATTCAAAAGGGATACACACAATAACAAAATTAATCAAAAATAAAACCTAATATATAAAAAAAGAACATATTGAAAACCAGATCAGGCCCAACATGTCTCAGGAGGAGGATCAACTGACAAGGTTTTAGCCATTCGAGTCACATTTACTGTATTGACCTAGAGTCCCCCTCCTGTGCACTCTGGTAGCCGGTTTATTCCCATCCCTGCATTACGGATAGAGGGACATCCCGGAGGCTCATTTCCTGAGAGGATCTCACAAATCTACCTTGGAAGATTAATTTTTTTGCATTTGCAGCAATGGGGGGAGGGCAGTGGTAGCACAAATAGCAGATTGCTGTCAGAATGCCTGCCATCAGTGGTTTTCAGACTGTGAGCTTCGGGACATCCGGGTTCCTAAGGAGAGTCTCAGCGGGCATCGTGGGGATGGGGGTGACTCAGCATCTTTCTGAATACTCACCTTGACTCAACAGTGGTGGTTTCGGTGGCTGGTTATAGGGCACGTTCAGATCAAATGTGTTTCGAAATAAGAATACAACAGATCTCAGTGGGAGGGCATCAGTTCGCTCCAGACATGTGTCAAGAGGCCCCCGTTGTTGGAGAATCAATCATGTGTCAGGCAGACACCTCACACAGCTAATTGAGATGGCGCCACATTTTCATCTGTGTAGTGCCCGCTCTGGCAAAGAAGAGGGTGGATCTGGGCGAGCAACTGTGCCTACGCCCTGGGAAACTGAGTCTTCATTCAGGCATCAAGTATTCGCAGTGGACTTCCAGCTATTAAGCCCAGAGGGCCTGACTCAGGTCCAGCCCGCTCTGCCCTCACCTTGGCTCCCTCTGTAGGTCCCAGGGCCCCTGCCTGGCTTCCTCCCCTCCTGGTAGCTGCTTCCTCCTGAAATTGTCAAACCCAAAGTAAGTGGGAGTGGGAAATCTCTCTCCCTAGACCCTCTTTTCTGTTACCATCAACAAACATTTGCGCACTTTTCACCCCGGAGAACCAGACCAAGGTGGGAAGGACAACAAACGTGAGGCGGTTCTATTCTTGTAAAAATATTTTGCCTGGATCCCTCAGCTGGGTTTTGTCTCCTTCATGAGACAGTAACAGACGACTTCCACCCCCTCCCATTGATTCTCTTTGGTTCTCGTTGTCGCTTTGTTATTGTTGAGAACATACACTGAACATGCACCAATTCAAGTTTCTACATGTGTGTGGGTGAGTCAAAAAATATTGCTACAAAATCATACCAATTTTATTAAATAAAAGTCTCAAAATTCGAAGCTAGTTTTTCTCAATAGAAACACTAAATCCACATCCTTCTGCAGGTAGGTTTCCATTGATCTAATCCTTTCCCGGAGAACTCTGATTTACACCATGGCAAAAATCCTTGAGAAATTCGAATTGTGTTCATGTTCAATGTTCTTTGAGTTTAGGGGAACACAAAGAAGTCTGAAGGGGAAAGACTGGGCTGTAGGGCACATGGGGGAAGGTTTCCCAGCCAAAGTCTCCTAGGATAGTGCTTGATCTCCTCAGAGAATGAGTGGGCACATTGTCCTGATGGGAAAACATTTCCTCCAAGAATTTTCCAGGCCTTTTCCTCACCAATGCAGTTTCCTTAAAACATCTTCTGAATGAGGCCCCGAAATCATCCTTCAACCTTTGCAAAGATCTACCAAGAATACCTCTCTGAATCTAAAACAAGACTTCATTCAGAGCCGATCTGTCTGCTTTGAATGTAACCTGCCCAGCAGATCCCCCTCCCTGACCTGCCACTGTTCTGATTGGATTTGGGGGTGGAGGGGGAAAGTTGTCCTCAGGAGACTATGGCAAGTGTATTACTGAGAGAATTTGTCTGCAGCCATCCAGATCAGACACACGTTTTGTTTGGAATTACACCCATGCATGAACTGGAATCCCCAGAGTCATGCTTTTGTTTCGCCTACAATTCAATCACATTGAGAACATTCCTCATGTTATGCAACCGTTCTCTCCCTTATTTTGTTCTTCCGCCATTAACACAAACTCACTGCCCTCCAAAGTTCCCGTCTGACCTTTCAAGTGGCTGCTGGCCGTTTGATCCCATCTAGAGCGAGCTTAAAGGAGCGCCAGGCTCATGTCACATGCTTTACTAGATAAGCGAAACGACTGTTGGGTTTTAAGATGATGTCAGGGGAGGTTTATGGCTTAAAGATTACCTCGGGGGATCGTGCAACCTCCCTGGCTCCAGAAAATCTGGCATCCATGAGAGTTTGAAACTCTGTTCCGCATATTTCCTCTACTGTACAGGATTCTTCCAGACTCTCATCAACATGTTCAGGAATGGTAGCCAAGTAGCTCTTCATGCTGGTCTCCTGGCAAAGGAGGCAGTGTTCATGGTGGCATTAACCACACATTATAGTTCCTGCTCCCATTCCTGACTCAGCCTGTTGCTCCAGGCAGAGACCAATTGGACCTGGAATGACTGCTTGCAAGTTTTGAAGAGCCCCAGCGCTACTCAAGGAACGAGGTGGAACAGAAGCACCACTCGTGGTCTAAGGCCAATTAACTGGGAGGTCCCATGAAGCCGTGCCTGCAAGTCTCCAAGCCAAGAAACCAAACTCCAGGAAGTATTTATTTCCCTACATTTATTCCTGATCATAACCTTATCCGTGTTCTCTTCTTTCAGACATGACTCTTTGAAGCCCTCAAGGCCTAAGATCAGCCCTCCTCTGTCTAGGGAGTTCCCTCTCCCTCTGGCCTTCATCAAAAGGGGTCCCTCTGAGGATTTCCTCCTGGTATGCATTCAGCCCAGGAGTGCATGCATCAACTCATGCTGTGTTCTGATGATCTTACATAACGTAACCAATCACCCAAAGTCTAGTGGCTTAAGGAGTAAGCATTTATTTTCTCGCACAGGTCCTGCTAGTCAGGGATTTAGGCAGGGCTCAGCTGGGTAGTTCTGACTTGGATGTAGTTGCAGTCACCTATCAGCTGGGACTACAATCATCGGAAGGCTTGACTGTGACTTTCAAAGTGACTCCCGGGGCGGGGCTGGCAAGTTGGTTGCTGGCTGCTGGTCATCGTGTGAAGACGCTGGGTTGCTGCTTGAGTATCCTAGAACCAAGAGACCACGCCAGGTGCTGCAGCGACTTTGAAGGCATGGCCTCGAGCTTAGTCGTGCACTGTCGCTTCCAACTTGTTCTGTGGGTCACACACGGTCAGCCTGATGGAACGGAAAAGAAGGTCACGCGGGAAGCGAAGATCCGTGGAAGTCACACTTCCCAACCAGGGTCGCAGTCGTTGCGTGTCCTCCATTTTGAGCAAGGGCAGAAAAGGGGGCGTTATGGAACGAGAAGGGGAGGGGGGACAACCAGCTCGGAACGGCAGTTACTACTATGCCGCCCCCAACGTTTTGCGCACGTGGGGTGAGGTGGGGTCGCGGGGGGAGGGCAGGAGGGGCAGCCCCCGGGAGCTGCCCGGCGGCGGCGGCAGGGAATGCCCACAGGGAACCCGGTACCCGGCCGCGCCCCGCCGAAAGGAGGGCGGGAGCCGCGGGGGGCGAGGGAGCACGGCGAGGCGGGCGGGCTCCCCGCCATGACACCGCAGGGCCGGCCGGGCCGGCGGGCGCCCGTCCCCGTCCTCGGAGCCGCTCTCACCCTCGTCCTCGGGGCCGGGCGGGCGGAGGGGGCGGCCTTCGGACCGGCCTTCGGGGGAGGCGTCCCTCCGCCCCGCTGCGGGCAGCGCCCGGGTCGCGCTTAGGAGAAGGATGACGGTGGCCGTCTGGGAGCTGAGGGCGCAGGCGGCCCACACGGGCGCGCAGGGCGCGGCCGCGGCGGCACGGAAGCCGCCGGGGTCAGGGGTCAGGGGTCAGGGGTCAGGCTGGCCCACGGGCACGCGCGCCCCCTGGAGACACAGAGGCGCAGTCGCAGGTAATCGTGCCTCCGAGCGAGCGCTGCCCCTAGGGCACCAACATTCCAGATGATGCCCGGGCGGGGCAAGAGGGCAGGGCACGGGGATGGAGCCGCCTGAAGGGCTGCTGGGGACAGCGCGGCGAACCCGACCCGCGCGCTTCACCCACTAGAACCAAACCCAGAGTTGGGGGGCCAGGCGGGGGATAGCGAAGTGGGCTCGGTCACCCCTCTCCCTGCTCCCCATCAAACCTAGCAGACAACACAGCCAGGCCAGCACAACTGCTAGGGAGATAAACCCGGGGCCACAGGGACGCCCAGTCCCCAAGGTCAGAAGAGAAGGGGTTGGGTGGCGGTGGGGGGCAGGAAGAGGGGAGTGGGGCTAATAGGAAAAGAATGAAGGTGGAAAACCTGAAGTCCGCTCCACAGTGATGTAGCTGGCTCCCCCCTGCCCCTCCAGCTCCGGAGAACGAGCACGTAGGGTGTTGGGAGAGGGTCATGCGGACACCCCAGGCTGGTCAGAATCAGTGGTTCCTCTCTCCTAACCGCTGACAAGGCAGAGCAGCGTAGCACCTCCTCAGGGACAGTCATCCAGTGATAAACGCCACCTTCCTGCACGCAGTGGGGTAGAGAGATGGGTGCAAGGAGGAGCTGATGGAGAATCCATCTGTCGTGTCACCCAGGAAACCGGAACTGCAGAGAGGAGAGAAACTGGTCTTAGGTTGGGCAGATGTTCTCTGCGCTCAGCTCCTTCTTGATTGTCCTGGCGTGCTCTGTTCCTGCTTCAGAAATGGCTCTCATACCCAGAGGAATGGCAAAACTGACCAATCCCCAAGTTGGAGTCCTCCACACCTTATTTGCATACTCTCACCCCGGGTCTTTGGTGCGAGTTACAAAGACTATGGGGAAAGGGGCCATACTAAGTCATTTCACTACAGCCATCTTGCCATCCAAATTGCAGGCCTAGCCGAAGACCCCGCTTTCCTCCCCTCACCCGATTTCTCACACCTCTCAAGAGTCCTGGGATCCAGCCCAGGCTGGCTATGGTTTGTCTCCTGCCCCAGAGGCTGGCAGGGCCTCCATGTCTGCTTGCCGGGGCTTGGCTTCCTGAATGGTGTCCCTCCTTCCTCTGAGGGAAGGCCAGTTCCAGCCCTGCTTTGTTTTGCTGCCCTTGTGTTTTCTGCTTTACTGGGTTGAAATATTGGAAACAGTTGCTCATTAATATCCCAGCTCCCCCTGCTTTTCAGGAGAAACAACGTGACAAATGGGGGCTCCGAGCATATTTATTTTGAAAATATGTTTTTTAATTTGGAAGCGAATGGCTGCTGTCAGTCTGCAGGTCATTGCACCTGCTGGGGTGTGTGATTAGAGAGGCCTCTTCTCTCTGGGTGGTGCTGCCAGCTAATGGACTCGGCATCCCTATGTATGTTTATCTTCAGTTAATTAAAATTTTTCCAAGTCTTCCTCACAGCCCCTGAGCACAGCAAGGCTGAGCCCTGGCTGGTGGCACTGATCCGGGCTGGCAGGCTGGATGGGGCGGTCATCCTATTAAATATTAATCTAACAGGCCAATCAGGCCTTGTGGGCTTCCACCCCTGAGCTGTTCCCGCTGCTAAGTCACAGATCAATGCCAGAACTCAGAGCCTGTGGCAACGCTTCCTAGCAGGCCTGAGTCAGCAGCCGAGGCCAGTTTTCAGAACTGTGGTTCCATAGTAAGTCTGAGTGGGATTTGGGGAGATCTGGCTTAAATACCAGGATGAATTACACATACACACACACACACGTAAAACCGCACCTTCTAATGATGGACCAGACAGTGGCCCAGCATTTATGTCTGTTATGGGTCGGGTTCAAACTAGACAAATGTCCTCACTTTAGACAGCATTTTGCAATCGTGCCTCTAACAGGGAAGGGGTTAAGGACTGTACTGGCACATGGCTTCCAGGGTCCTTTTCTCAGGAACATGGAAGCTGCTTCCCTACACCTTCCCTTCCCCGCTTCCTCTGGAAAGAGGAAGCACTGTTACCTGAGTCCTGACGACTGAGTCACCAGCAGCTATTTTCTGCTGAAATGTTAAACATCAAGCCAGTTTGGGGGGGAGGTGCAGTAAGGGGGAACCGATCACAATGATCAATGTATGGCTCCCTCCTAGGGGGACAGACAACAGAAAAGTGGGTGAAGGGTGACAGATCGGTGTAAGACATGAAAAAAAGATACATTATTAAAGGCTCATGGGGGAGGAAGGATGGGGGAGGGTGGGGAAAAATGAGGAGCTGATACCAAGGGCTCAAGTAGAAAGAAAACGTTTTGAAAAAGATGATGGCAACATATGTACAAATCTGCTTGACACAATGGATGCGTGTATGGATTGTGATAAGAGTTGTAAGAGTCCCTCCCAAAATAAAAAAGAATGGGGGGAAAAATCAAACCAGCTGCTATCGCGTCAATCTCGATTCATGGAGAGCCCCATGTGGGTCAGGGTAGCACCGTGCTCAGTGGGGAGAGCGCTCTGCCCACAGCCCGAACCCCACTACTGACTGCTTCAGCCAGCCAACCCTGCTGAAAGGCTCAGTCACCCCAGCTCCCTTCCCTTCCTGCGAGGTCACAGACTGAAATCACAGCACACTAGAAGGCTCGGGAGCAGAAGTCAGCCTCAGAAGAAAAGCTCATCTCGTGTCACGTCTGGCGGTGGATAGTCTGAGTGCTCACGGAAGCAGGGGTCAGTGAGCAGAATACGTCTGCTCTTTGATGGTGCGGGTGTCACTCTGCCTCAGGAGTCATCACTCCAAAGCCCAGTCTCATTGGCTGACATCACAGATGCGGAAAGAAGTACATGTTGGGATGAATGTGTAGTGATCCCAGCACATGCCCTGGAAATTGAAAAAATTTTGTAACATTCTTGGCAAATTCTTTGTCTTCTTCTGAACATTGACTATAACATCTCTCTCTTTCTCTAGTCTCTCCTTTCTTTCTTTCTTTCTTACTGCCATCATGTCAATTCTGATGTACAGCAATCTTCTAGGAGGGTGGAACTGCCCGGTGGGTTTCTGAGACTGGAACTCTTTATGGGAGTAGAAAGCCTCATTTTTCTCCTGAGCGCAACTGGTGGTTTCGAGCTGCTGACCTTGCAGTTAGTAATTCTGCATAGCACAACCGCTACATCACCAGGGTTCCTTGACTATGACTAACAGCAGATGCAGTGAAATTGAAGGTTCATCAGGAAGGAGTTGCTAGTAACTAATGTCCTACATATTCTGTTGCCCTGAGGTAGCTCTGGAATAGATCAGAAGACACTCGGGGGCCTGAATTTCAGCCCTGCTCCTTCTCACGACAGCCTTACAAGGCAAACATGAGCCGCCCTAGTTTACCAAGCAGGATGGACTGAGGCTGCCCTGGCCTCACCTCCAAAGGGACGCACTCGAGACACTGGGAAGGTGGCTGCTACTAGGTCTGCTTTGTGAGGGAGACTCACAAGCTTAAGGTAGAGCAGAGCTGCTCTGGACTATAGATGGAATGGTGGGGGTGAAAAAGAAGGGGGAAGAGGTGTTTGGCCCTGAAGAGGAATTTAGGAGGGAAATGAACAGAAAGCGATGTTCAATGAAGAATATGATTTAGTTTCTACTCTAGTATGTTCATTGAAGAATATGATTTCGTTTCTACTCTGTCATGTAATATTATCTATTATGAGGGGGGAAAGGGAGGCCCTGGGTGTTGCAAACAACACACTTGGCGACAAACTGAAACATTGGGAGTTCAAGTCTAACCTGAGGTGCCTCCAAAGAAAGGCTTCCAAAGTCAGCCTCTGAAACACCAATGGAGCACCGTTCTACTCTGAAACACGTGGGGTCACCAAGAGCCCGAGTCGAGGTGATGGTCTTCAATGTAGTGAATGCGGTGTGTGAGGTGGCTCTTCGTCCCATTGCTCCCCCAACAACTTTCCTGTTAGGACGTCCTGGAGTGGGCTCTGATTTGGGGATTGAGCGCCTGAGAGGAACAAAGACCGTCCCGGGCTAAACGGGAGCGGAAGCTCAGAGCGGTTGAGTGCCTTACCCAGAGTTACAGTCTTAGGTTGTTCTTTGTTTGCTTAATAACACTGTGTTGTGTCTTTGGTGACAGTGTCTACAGTAAATTAAGTTCCCATTTGATCAGTTCTAAACCAGTTGGCCAGTGGCATCCCCCTTTCTCTTTAACTGTGTCCAGAGCGAGCCATTTCTGGTTCTCTGGTTCCCAGCCCTGCGAGTGTTAGAATAAAAAATTAGTCAATGTTGACCTTTTGTTTGCATGGGGACTTCTTTTTATTTAGTCGCATACTACACTATAAGTCTTATCCTTTATCTTGTGTGCTACTCCATTATTTTGCTAAAAGGTGACCTCAGGAGGTGTCTGGGATGGAGGTTTGGAGAATTCACTCAGGGCCATCGTCCTGGGGGGGTCCTCCAGTCTCAAGGGCTCCAAGTAAGGCTGTCCTTTTAAAAGAATTTATGATTTGTTCTCCATTGTCTTGACCAACTCTTGTGACCCTGATCTCTTTTTTTTGTAATCATTTTATTAGGGACTCATACAACTCTTATCACAATCCATACATCAATTGTGTAAAGCACATTTGTACATTCATTGCCCTCATCATTCTCGACCCCGATCTGAACAAGGTGGTAAGTAGTGGTAGCCAGGCCCAGCTAGTTCTTCTGGTCCCAGCGCAGACGAGGCCGTGGCTTCTAAAGGCTAGTAGCTCTATAGATGTGTTCCTTCTCTGAGAGCCTGGTTTCCTTCTAACTCTTTCCCCCGAACACGTAGAGACTACTCGTATCTACCAATAGATCATGTGATGCTCTACGATAGTAGCAACAGTAACTATGAGCAGACACTAACTGGATCTTAAATGTTTGCTTCTAAGCTTTTAAGACTCTAAACCAGGGGTCCTCAAACTTTTTAAACAGGGGGCCAGTTCACTGTCCCTCAGACCCATTGGAGGGCTGGACTATAGTTTTAAAAAAAAACTATGAACAAATTCCTATGCACACTGCACATTTCTTATTTTGAAATAAAAAAGCAAATGGGACAAAAACACCTGGCGGGCCAGGTAAATGTCCTCAGTGGGCTGCGTGGCCCACAGGCCGCAGTTGGAGGACGCCTGCTCTAAACAATACATACTCGCCCACTAGGATGCTGTGATAGTTTAGATTTATTGTGCCAACCTGGCCGATGAATGCATGTGGGAGTAATTGAAGGGCAGTTTAATTGAAGGGCGGGGAGATTAATGGCTTGACAAGCTTCACCTTTCTTGTCTCTTGCTCTCTGAAGGTCAGACAAGTTGTGGCCGCCTTAGATAGTTCTCTGCTTCAGCAGGCAAGGCTCACTCCCTGCCAGACAACCCTGAGGAGAAGCCACATGAATCTACCCTGATGTAGCCCTAGGTGTTGAAGAAGCCACGTGGAGACACCTACCAGCACTGAGATGCTTACACACTCACTGATTCAGCTTTCTTCCTGTATTTGGCATCATTGCGTGTGTTTTGTGAGTTTGAGGAGGACTTTGTAGATCGGTGTCAGTCATATGGTCTAATGTTGGACTGATGGACTTGGTCTGGACTGTGTTGTGATGCTTTCTTAATACACACTTACCCTTTATATAAAACTCTCTCTTATATACATATGAGTGTCTATGAATTTTGTTTCTCTACTCTACCCAGACTAACTCAGTTGTAAAACATGAACTTCATGAAATACATTATGCCAATTAACTGAGTAGTCTGTCCCGTGAGACTAAGATCCTAACTTTTCAAACCTAGAAAACCAGTCTTGTAAAGTGTTTGATTATGTCTGAGAAGTATCTGTAATTGCCCCTGTGAATATATGTGCCTGTACCCACATGTAGTAGTTAGATAATCTCATGTCAAGTTGAGGATCTTAAGAGTAAAGGGAACAATCTGGAAGAGAAAACAGTGGGACCCATGGTTCTGGGGAGACACAGGAAAAGGGGAGGCAGGGGAAAGGAAAGGGAGTGTCAACCAACCCAGGGACAAGGGAACAACAAGTGATATAAAATCAATGGTGAGGAGGGCATAGGATGCCTGGTAGGACTTGATCAAGGGCAATGTAGCGGAGAGGAATTATTGAAACCCAAATGAAGGCTGAACATGATAGTGGGACAAGAGGAAAGAAAAGGAATTAGAAGAAAGAACTAGGAGGCAAAGGACAGTTATAGAGGTCTAAATACAGGCATGTACATATGTAAATACATTTATATATAATGATAGGGAAATAGACTATGTGTGTGTGTGTGTGTGTGTGTGTATTTGTTAAGTAGTAAGGCAGCAGACAGACACTGGGCCTCCACTCAAGTACTCCCTCAATGCAAGAACACTTTGTTCTAATAACCCAGAATTCTGTGATGCTCACCTTCCTGACACAATCAGAGGACAAAATGGGTGCATAGGCAAATGTGGTGAAGAAAGCTGATGGTGCTCAGCTATCAAAAGATATAGCATCTTGGGTCTTAAAGGCTTGAAGATAAACAAGTGGCCATCTAGCTGAGAAGCAACAAAGCCCACTTGGAAGAAGCATATCATGAGGTGTCGATGGGATTGGGCATCAGGCATCAAAGACCCAGAACAAAAAACGATATCAATGTGAATGAGGGGGGATGCAGAGTGGAGACTCAAAGCCCATCTGTAGGCAACTAGACATCCCCTTACAGAAGGGTCACAAGGAAGAGATGAGCCAGTCAGGGTGCAGTATAGTCTCGATGAAACATACAACTTTCCTTTAGTTCTTTAATGCTTTCCCCCCTACCCTCCCAGCCCCCACCCCCCGCCCACTATCATGACCCCAATTCTACCTTACAAATCCAACTAGACCAGAGCTTGTACACGGGTACAGATAAGAGATGGTAACACAAGGAATCCAGGACAGATAAACCCCTCAGGACCAATAATGAAAGTAGCGATATCAGGAGGGGAGGGCTAAGGGGTAAGGGAAGGAGAACCAACCACAATGTTGGACATATAACCCCACCCCTAGCCTAGGGGGACAGACAACAGAAAAGTGGGTGAAGGGAGATGATATAAAATATGAAAATAATAATTTATAATTTATCAAGAGTTCATGAGGGTGGGAGGGTGGGGAAAGGAGGAGGAAAAATGAGCTGATACCAAAGGCTCAAGTAGAAAGAAAATGATGGCAACATATGTACAAAAGTGCTTGACACAATGGATGGATGGATATATGGATTGCAATAAGAGTTCTAAGAGCCCCTAAAAAATTTTTGTTTTTTTAAGTGAAGGGTTAGAGTTTAGCCTGTCAATCAGGTCAGTCAGATGATTCCTCCTTGTGGGCATGGCCTTCTCGTGAGGATTCTGGGAACTTCCCCTCTCTCTGCCTTCGTCTTCCTATTGACAAGTCACGCTTACCTTCCTGTTGAACCACCCTCAGAGAGCCGGAGGAGCCATGTAGAGACCAGCACTGAAATGCTCCCACTGCTACTGGATCCACAAGACTTTGTACCCACCAGCCTGTGATTTTCCTGCCTTCTGCGTCATTACATGTGACTGCCTGAGTCTGGAGAGGGGGTTGTAGATGAATATTGGACTTATGGGCTAATATCAGACTTATGGACTTGATCTGAACTAAGCTGGGACATTTTCTTAATGTACAATTATTCTTTGATATACAGTTCTTTCTTATACATATATCAGTGTCTCTGGATTTGTTTCTCTAGTCAACCTGGTCTAACACACCATATGTGTGCTTACCTGTACATATAGATACTTCTGTGTACACATATGTATACACCTGTACTTTACCCATATACCCATATACCTATACAAATACCTGTGTGACCACATGGTTTGGTCATGGCTGATGGTGTTACCAAATCATGGAAGAACCTTGAATGCAAGGACCCTCCTCTCTGGAGTGTCCTTAGTAGCACGTCTTACTTTGGCCAAGCTGGGCTCACTACACCCGCCTGCCATGCTACTTTTCCCAAGACAAAACTGAGCAAGTGTCTATGATCCAGAGAGATCCCCTCCTCCACCACAACGCCTCCTTGGGAACCACCAATGAGCATGGGTCTCTTTGTATGTATCTACATACATATATCTTGTATGATCTTACCAAAGAAATATCATACAATTTTTGTCTTTATACAATTGACTGCCTTGAACGAACATTGTCTTAGTCTGGGTACTTTAGAGAAACAAATCCACAGAAACTCATGTATAAGAGAATTTTATATACAGGTTAAGTGCACATCAAGAAAACATCCCAACCCAGTGCTGCCCAAACCCACAAGTCCAACATTAACCCATTAACCCATATGTCCAACACCAATCCACAAAGTCCTCCTCCATCTCACAAAACAGACGCAATGATGCCAACTGCAGGAGGAACGCCGAGTCAGTGAATGTGTAAACATCTCAGTGCTGGCAGGGGTCTCCACATGGCTGCTCCAGCACCCAGGGCTGCATCGGGGTAGGTCCATGCGGCTTCTCCTCAGGGATGTCTTGCAGGAAGTGGGCCTTGCCAGCTAAAGCAGAGAACTGGCTAACACAGCTGTACCTGGTTTGACTATCAAAAAGCAAGAGACCCGAGAACTCAAAAGGCGATGAGCCATTTATCCCTCCGCCCTTCAATTGACCCCACGTGTGTTTATCGGTCAGGTTGGCACAATAAACTCACGACCTCAAACATGTAACCTCCAGGCCCAGCTGTGTTGTCGTAGGTTTAGCAGATGCATTGCAGTTCTTCACGATGCTGTGTATGCGCCACACCTTGCTTTACCATCCATTGGTGGGCACTTGACTGTTTCTAGCCATTTGCTATTGAGAGTAATGTTGCAATGCCCACCGGTGTGCATGTGTCTGTTTGCGTGTCTCATCTTTTGATCTCTAGAGTATCTGCTGGGAGTGGAATGGCTGGATCAAAAGGTGGCTGTATTGCCTTTTGTTTGTGTTTGAGAACCTGCCACGTCGTTTCCCACAGTGGTTAGACCATTGCACAGTCTCCTCCTGGATAGATGAGGGTTTCCGTTTTCTTACATCCCACCCAACAAACGTGGTGACCTGCTTATTTTCAGTTCTTCTTTAGCCTGGAGGAGTCTGGGGGGAGATGGTCTCTGCTGGCAGTTTCGATTTGCTTCTCTCTAACCCCACAGGAGCAGCTCAATTCTGTGATGGCAGTGAGTTTAGTTCGGGAATGGTTTACAGAGCCCTGGTGGCCTCGTGGGCTACACGTTGGCCCCTTCACAGCAAGGTCAGCAATTCAAAACCCCTAGCTGCTCCTCAGGAGAACAGTGAGGCTTTCTATTCCCAATGGCGGGTACAATCCCCGCAACCTGCAGGGACACTGCTATTCCGGGGCACCCTGAGTCAGAATCAACTTGATGGCAGTGAGTTTGTTTTGTTTGACTGGCTCATGACGGTGAGCATCTTTTCGTGTGTTTGTTCACCACCTGAACAGTCACAGGTTTGATGTCACATCTGACTCCGGGCCTGTGTTCTTTCCATGAGTCTATCCTTATGATGAAATTAGCACACGTTTTTTCCTGGTCCAAGAAATGGAACAGACTGAAGAATGAGAATATTCTAACTTGTAGAATTCCAAACTTATTTGTAGAAATTCCTTGGAGGGTAGGCTGTGCCCCATGCATGGTGGCTTTCCAATTACCAGAATGTTGCCGTGTGGACAATGAGCTCGTATCGATTGAGTATTTCCGCCGTGTCCATCCATCCCTCTCAAGCGTGCGCTGGGATGTAATCCCCTGAGCAGGCCTGGCAGGCAGGCATTTTCTGAGCTGATTTCTCAGAAGTAGATTGCCAGGTCTTGCTTCCAAGGCCCGCTGGTGGAAGGACGTAGGGCCTCCAAAGGCTTCAAAGGGAAAGATGACTGGCAGTGAGAAGTCAATTTCTCCAACTTCTTGTCACTGCATGGCCATGCACAAAGTTGCACACCATGACCAGTTTCTTTAGTGTCCCTCGGAGACACGCTTGGTGTGGCAAGCCTGGCCATGTTCTGACCTCCCTTGGGAGAAAAGGAGGCATGGCATGAATCCGAGGGAAACCGCGCCTTCCGTCAGTCAGTCCTCACTAAGTGACTCTCAAGGTTTAAATCTTTGGATCTCAAACACCAAGTGAAATGTTGGTTTATGTTTCTCGGGAGCTGGTGAGGAGTCCTGCAAAGAACCTGGGGTGAGAATTCTCACAGGCCTGAGGCCAAAGTCACAGCAAGGGCAGGTCTCTCTCTCTCTCTCTCTCTCTCTCTCTCTCTCTCTCTCTCTCTCTCTCTCTCTCTCTCTCTCTCTCTCTGTCTCTCTCTCTCTCTCTCTGTCTCTCTCTCTCTCTCTCTCTCTCACACACACACACACACACACACACACACACACACACACACACACACACACTGGAATTGTGACCACATCTTTGAAATGGAGGCTGTCGTCCCTGCCTCCAAGAGCTGTACAGATAAAGTCTGAGGACAAGGTAAAACATGTGGAGCACCTCTGTCCCCTCCTGAACGAGAGCTCACCGTTCTTTAGAAACAGAGAAAAGCAAACGCTAACTCGCAGAATCTACATGCTGTTTAACGATCAGCGTTGACCTAATTCTACTTCAAAGCGCTTCCCTCTCTCCTACCTCCCACCACCTCCCACCCAGCTGCCAAGCTATAGAATACATGACCTGGGATCCAAAAGCCTTGGAGAAAACAGCTGTTTGTTTGCTGGTGTTTTTCCCTGTTCCTGCTCATGTCTCATTTCATTCTAAGAGCCTGTGGGGGAAGAAGCGGGATTCTTTGTAGTTTAGAGTAGCCTGCAAAGAGGTCTGGAAGGCCGTGATGGCTCGGTGGTTGGATTCTCACCCTCCGTGAAGAGCTGGGTTCTAGGCCCAGCCAGTGCACCTCATGCGAAGCCACCGCCCATCTCGGAGGCTGGCATGCTGCTGTGATGAGCAGCAGGTTTGGGTGGAACTTCCAGACTAAGATGGCCTAGGAAGAAAGATCTGGCAACCTCCTTTGGCAAATGAGCCAGTGAAAACTCTGTCTCCCATGAAGTATGATGGTCCCATTGTGCACGGAGCACCCTGGGTTGGTGGCCAACTTGACCACAGTGTAACGCCCTGCCGCAGAGGCCTCTTCCTTCACTTCATTCCACAATGGCGCTGGGGGTGGGGGGATGGGGGTGGGGAAGGAAACTGAGGTTTAAAGATGAAGCGTGTTACCTATGGGAGGTACATGCCAGAGGTAGCTCTTATTCGCTCCTCCACCTTCTGTTGCTTCCAATCGATTTGGGGTTAGTGTGGGCCCTTTGGGGGCGAGGGTAGGTCTGGACAAGTCTTTACTTCTTCCTTGCTTCATTTTGTTGCTCTTTTGCGCTTTCCTTGCAGCTCCGAGGTCATTGCTACTGCAAACAAGAGGAAATCCCAGCCACACCGGCTCCTGTAACTGGAATGCAGAGGCTGGGCGGCTTCAGGACTCCCTTCCTTCTTCCTCCTGTATGTTGACTCCACTCTTAGGCCGGCCTCCTCCATGCCAGCAAAGTGATGTATGGCATCTCCAAGCGCCACAGAGACGCACCCAGTATCCAGAGGGACCGGTTGCCTCTTCTTGTGTCTCTCATACGAATCTCACCAAACTTACCGCCATCACGCCCATTCTGACTCACAGCGACCCTATGGCCCAGAGTAGAATTTGCCCCGGTGAGGTTCTGAAACTGTAACGCTTGATAGGAGGGGAAAGGCCCATCTATCTCCCCAAGATGGGCTGGTGGTTTCAAACTGCAGACCTTGAGGTTAGCAGACCACCCTGTAGCCCATGCCCCTAGAGCGCCCCGATGGTGAATGACAAGAAGTTCTGGGCCTCACTTTGTCAAAACGGAGACAACTCTGGGTCGACATCTGTCGTGTTTGGGGTCACGCTGGCCCTGTTGAAACTTGTTCTTTGTTAGGACACAGGTGAAATTTTAAGTCTCGCCTAACCCACTCTCAGCTTCCCCCGCAGCCCACACAGGGACGAGGGGCGTTTTCTCAGGAGCGGTTCCACAGCCTCCCTTTCTCTGCCTCTGGAGGCTGTGGGGCTCAGGAAAGCCGAGCTCCAGGTGAAGAACAGCTAGGGAACGATCCACAGCACCGGCATCCAGAGCCTAGTGGCGGCGGCTGTTTTCTCTCCAGACCTGACCGGTGTGGCCAGGAGCCTGGCTCTCCAGCCCTCCCTGTGCTCTCGGAGCCACCTGTGGTCCTTTCAATAAATGTTGGGAATGCTGAGTCATTCCGAGTCAGCTTCTGTGGTGGCAGCAACAAGCCCTAACTGGTTGACACCTTGGCTTCACCACACAGAGCTGGCCGGAGGCTCGCCTTCTGCTGACCAGCGGGGGACCGGGGTCCCAGAGCCAATCACGGTGGCCAGAGAGTTGAGCTTGTCCTTAAACCAGATGAGGTCACCTCTGAAGTTTGAGGTGAGATCAGCTTCCCAGGAACCACAGGGGGAGCATCTGGGAAACCACAATGGGAAAGGGAGAGTGGCTACTTGGTGGGCAGCCGATGACATCACTGAAGCCCTACTATGTGCGAGGCTCTGAGGCTTAATAAATATGTTATGTGCTTGGCTTCTGCCTCTCGTCCTGTGGCTTGCAGCAGAAACACATGTGGGTGGCGCTGACAGACAGACATTTATTCCCTCGGCCTCGGGAGGTGAGAAGTCCAGATTCAGAGTGTGGCTCCGGAGGGGGCGGGGTGGGACGTTCTTCTGGTTCAGCTTCTGGTAGCTCGCCAGCCTGGGCCCCGCTGGCGATGGTGATGACCATCGTGTGGCATCTGCCTTCCCTTGGCGCCTAACCTGCTGTTTTGGGATCTCAGACATGAACGGTTGACAATGCCCCGTCAGGCCTTGGGCTGCTAATGGCGAAGCCAGTGATTCAAACCCAGCAGCCGCTCTGCAGCAGAAAGATGAGGCTCTCCCATAGCAGAGCCCTGGTGGTGGAGTGGTTAGGTGTCAGGCTGTGATCCACAAGGTCCACAGTTCAAAACTACCAGCTGCCCGAGGGAGAAAGACAGGACTATCCACTCCCGTTGAGAGTGAGTCTCAGGAAGGCACAGGAGCGGTTCCACCCTGTCCAGCAGGGTCGCTGTGGGTCAGCCCAGACTCGACGGCAGTGAGTTTGGTTTATGGCTTTGAATCAGCGCCAGAAAGATTTACAGCTTCAGAAAATGTCAGGATAAAGGGCAAAAAGGCTTATCCCGCCTGAAGAGAAATTGGGGAACCACCTAAGGAGCGGTCCTCCTGCTGTGGCTGATCCGGGATCCACTCACCAGCAGGGGGTTCGGGTTGGATCTCCTACTACAGTCTCATGAGTATGAGAAAAGGGCATTATCCCGCCACAGGGAGTCCGTCCATGGACATCAGGATTCCACCACATATTTGTGGGGACAGAATTCAATCCATAACCGGTTCCTTTCACCCCTCACCACCAGGTTTTAGGCAGCTGTTTTTAACAGCTGTGAAAACAGAGGCAGACATAAAGTAACAAGATAGCAGAATTTAGAAGCTGGGATTCAAACCTAGATCTGTTGGATGCCAAATTCTGCATGATTTTCTACTACGAAGTGCATTCTTTTCTTGACAGAAAGCAGGCAGGTCCCCGGCCCTGCACATGGTCCACTTGTGAGTGAGGTGGAGGGGTCCAGTAGGTGGGCCAGCAGTCCCTCTGTGGCTGTGTGAGAAGCAGCCTCACAAGCTCGCTGCCTTGAAAACCACACACAGGGCTTTTTCTCACGCTGCAGCTGTGGCTCTGCTGGTGGTCGCTGGGCTGGGCTCCAGCTGCAGGTGGTAGTCCAGGGTGCTCTGGGAACCTTCGGCTTCTCATTGGACCCGTGGCTTCCCAGGGTTCTGCCCGGGGCAGGTGGCTGAAGAGCATTGGGCCAAGCCAAATCATGCAGACACCTCCACACACACCTGTGCTGGCGTGGACTCCACTCACATTCCACAGGTCAAAAGTTACTTCCCCAAATCCCCCCTCCCCTGGAGAACCCTGTGGAGCACAGGCCTGCTCTGCCTGACGCATGGGGGAGGGGGGCCACGAGCAGTGGGAGACCCCTGCGGGCCACTGGTTTATCATTCTGAACAAAAGCCCTCGGAGAGCATGGGTTTGCTGTACTGGCTGAATTTCCCCGGCACAGAGGAAAATCAACGCTGAGTGGTGACAGTCAAAATGACCATTCACACTGATAACTATCCTCTGGTCCTTTAATATTTCCTCCTCTGATTATTAGAGATTTTATTTGATTTACCTCATGAATCATGTTAGATTTGAGCATGTTCATTTGTAGCTTTAAGATCGCTTGGTGATTGAAAGCTGTGGTAGTCACCTAATCTGGTGTCAATTTAAGGATTAAGGGTGTAGGAGTGGAGTCTTGGCTGTCAATCAGATCATAGCCAATGAGACGTCTGTGTGGGCGTGGCCTTCTCTTGAGAATTCTGGGAAATCTGGTAATTCCTTCTTGGAGGCAGGAGAGACACTCTCTCTCTGCGACTCCCTGAGAGACATGCAGAAGACAAGCCACATGGACGCAACCAGACCTCGGAGGCTGGAGAAGCCACAGAGAGACCCCTGCCAGCACTAAGATGCTTACAACGCCACTGGACCCAAAGACTTTCCTCCCACTGGTTTGTGATCGTCCTGCATTTGGATTCATTGCATGTGCTTCATGAGTCTGAAGAGGACTTTATAGATTGGTATTGGACCTATGAGCTAATATCAGACTTACGATCTTGGACTGGACTGGGTTGGGATGTTTTCTCAATGTTCAATTCCTCTTGTATATAAAACAATTTCTCATACACTTACGTGTCTCTATGAATTTGTTTCTCTAGTCTACCTGGGCCTGCCCGGAGCCCCCCCAGAGCGCCTGACTTCACTCCTGCGCACACTGCACCCACCAGTTCCAAGCGCAGTTCCCAGTTTTCCCTGCAATGGCACTGCTTCCCAAGGCTCCCAAGGCGGTGCCTTCCCTGCCAGCACCAGAACTGTGCACGAGGGGAGATCTCCTAGCAGCAGTGCTCCTGGAGGCTGGGTGCAGAGATGGCGGCCCAGGTTGACTTAGTAGGGACCTGCAGCACGGCAGGCCACCGCCTGCCTGTCAGTTTGTGGTGAGGCAGCAAGTGACGCCTCACTTGGTAGTTCAAAGAACAGCAGGCTCACAGTGGGGGACAGGTCTCAGCAGCTTCCACACGAGAGTGACCAGGCAGAAAGGCCTGTCCATTTACTTCTGGAAATTCGCCAGTGAAAACCCTCAGACTCCCTGTCTCAGACACAGACACAGCCCCAGAGGGATGTGCCACTGCTGGAGGACATCCTGCTTCTCAGCAGAGGCCCAGCGAGGGCCAGGGCAGTCCTCCCTGAGACAGATGGGCACAGTCACCACAAGGATGGACTGGAGTGAACGTGCGGATGAGGGTGACGTAGGACAGTCAGTACCCGTTGCCGTCAAATCAGTTCCAACTCATAGAGACCCTATGGAGCTGAGTGGGCTCTGTCCCATCAGGTTTCCAAGGCTGTAACGCTGGTAGCAGCCTGCCACGTCTTCCTCCCTCTGAGTGACTGGTAGAAGTGCCGACCTTTTAGTTCACAGCCAAGCGCTTAACCACTACTCCCTTGTGTCTAAAAGAACAGAACGTTATTGTCCCCGGCTCTGGAAGCTGGATGTGAAAATCTGGCTGTCTGCAGTATTGATTCCAGCTGCAGGTTGTGCAAGAGAAGCTGTTGTGTGCCTCTCCCCTAGTGTCCAGTGGCTGGTAGCGATCGTTGGCGTTCCTTGGCTTCTGATTGCATCTGACTCTTATCACAGGACTGTCATTTATCAGTCTCTCTGTTTCTTTCCCTCTTCTTTTATAAAGACAACAATCGCTCGGGACCCGCCCTCGTTGCCTATGACCTCATGTTGAGGTCTAACTGATCACATCTTCAAAGACCCTACTTCCAAATAAGGTCACAGTCAGAGGGTTCGGGCTTAGACATATCTCTTGTGGGCACCCCAATCAATCCCAACTGAAGGGGTAACAGGGAAGGGCTCTCAGAGACACAGGCCAGATCAGATGAGGAGTCGGGGCCTGGGGAGCTGGGAGGACAGCTGAAGATCATGGATCAGGGCTCTGAGAATCTGGGGGGTTCTGGATGGCTCTTGTCATGGGATGGAGCGCTGGTCCCTGAGGTAACAAGTCCATGGCTCCTTCCACAGCCCTGCCCTTCTTTTCTTTTTTAAATCATTTTATTGGGGGCTCATACAACTCTTATCACAATCCATACATACATCAATTGTGTAAAGCACATTTGTATATTGGGTGCCCTCATCGTTCTCAAACATTTCCTCCACTTAAGCCTTTGGCATCAGCTCCTCATGTTCCCCTGCCCTGCTCTTCTTTAGACCAGAAAGCGCAGCGAGCATAAAGCCTTCATCTGTTTTTGCTCCCTGCCTGCAGCATCTTTCCCGATAAGTTTCGACTCTCACAGCTACTTGAGTCCCAGGCTGTGTCCTCGGGAATGAATGTCTGCACCCTCAGCTGGAGCCACACTGGCACATTCCTCTGGGACAGTTCATGAAGCTGCAGGAGATCACGGACCAGCTGTTGACTGGCTCCACAGCAGCACCATTGCCATCCTGTGCCAGATCATGCTTTGTTGTGGGAACGGCCTTGTGCATTGTAAGGTGTTTAGCAGCCTTCCTGGCCTCTGCTCACTACATACCAGTACAATACCCTATCTCAGTGATTAAAAAGAAAAAAAGTCCCCACATATTTCCAAACATCTCCAAGGAGGTAAAATCACCCCACGCTTCCTGGCTGAGATTCACTGGTACAGTCTCTGAGATTGAATCCTGACTCTCTCCCCTTGCTCGCTGTGTGAACACAGGCAGGTTATATAACCAATCTGTGCTTCAGATTCCTTATCTGTAAACTAGGGACAATAAAAGTACGCACCTCATATGGTTGTTATGAAAAGGAAATGAGTTGGGTCTCAGACAAGATGGTGGACAGGGCAGACATGTTCCAATGACCGTCTACAACCAAAGTGGAGAAACTGTTTTCCTGCTAAGGGCCAGTTAGGAATTTATAATCTCATTCACACACCATGCAAAATTATCGACTTAAGAATTACGCTGCTATATTTGGTCAACCATTTCATTAATTCACCCCTAATGTGATAGCTGAAACTGCTTCTCTTTGGTGAGGCATGTGATGTTAGCTGGTATTGATTTCACAGGGCGTATACAGCCCAAGGGCTGGACATCTCTCACCCCTGCTCTACAACAAAGACACGGGAGACCAAGTGAGACATACAGATAGTAAGGACTCTGAACTCCGAACTTCAGAGGAAGGCACAGAGAAGTGGACTGCATACCAAGTAGGAGGCAATTTGAACAAAATGGACAAGAGACGAGAGTGACTTGCCGACCATTCTCAAGGGCACCATGCTTTGACCTTCTGCAGGTAGCCTTAGAAACCGCAGCCTGATGTTCCCAAGTGTGCATTGCTGGTTGGCTAGAGAAAATTATTAAATTCTTCTTACTGTTTCTTGCCTGCATTCTGTCCTTTGTTATCTATCTATCTAGTTTTGATTTTACTCTGTTTTTCTTTTTTATTGTCCCCCTTGACAGGAGACAGTACCTCTTTGGCTCCATCACTGGGCAAGGACCACTACCTCCTCTTGTACCACCTGATCAATGATAGCAGCCTGCCCCACCTTCATCTGTGACACACAAACAGCAGAGACCTTTGCACACACCCACCAAGAGACAGCTGGTGAGTGCCTGAGAACACATCAACATATGATCATCAATGAAATACACATCCAACAGCCAGGTACAGCAACAGGCCATTTCAATTCACCTGAAGAAATGGAACAGAAAGGTTCAAACAAGTGACCAAAACACAGAACCAGAAACACCTTTCTCAGGAAGAAATGGCACTGGAACTACCTGATCAGAAATACAAAAGAATGTATTTAGATCCCCTCAATGGATTGATCTGTGAGAGCAATGAAAACACAGGTAAGACAATTTAGATGAATTCAGGAAAACACTACAAAAACAAACTGACACAGTAAATGAAAAATTAAAGACAAAAACAGCAAACAGAAATCCAGAAGATAAATCTAAGGTTACAGAAACAGATAACACATCGCAAGGGCAAAATAATGGAATTGAATGGAAAGCTCAACCCGTGACCTTAAGACAAATCTTTCCATACTGGTCTGCTAGAAGAGCAGATCTGCTAGAAGAGGGGGTGTGTGGCACACCTAGATTCTAAGAAAGCCTAAGAATGAATGTAGGACACAATCAAGAGAATAACTTCCATGTAATCAAAATTTCAGAACTGAAGAGAAACAAAAATCACTAAGCTGATGGAAGAAAACACCTTTAATATCATGAAAATGATAAGGTATGCATTCAAGAAGCTGAATGAAACCCAAACAGAATATGCCCCCAAAGAAAATCAACCAGTTATATTGTTATCTAACTTTGCAAAACCAAAGACAAGGAAAAAGTCCTGAGAGCAGCTTAGGAAACACAAAAGGTCCCTTACAAAGGAGAACCTGTAAGATGAAGTTCTCCTATCTCCCCAGAAGCCGTGTAGACAGGGGTGACAGCGATCAACCTCTGAAAGAAAAGAAAGAATACCAACCGGAAATCAGATAGCCAACAAAATAGTCTCTCAGACACAAAGATAACATTAGAAAATTCCCAGAAATTAAAGGAATTTGCACACACAAAAAAAGACTGACAAGAAATGTTAAAGGGAGGTCTTCTCACAGAGACCCACTGTCAGAAAACAGCACCTTGAGGTTACTATAGATGACAACACCACTCAGAAGTCAGCCTAGATATAGAAGCATCCAAAGTAAAAGAAACCAACAAATCTGAACAAGAGGGGCCAGAGGTAGCCGTCTCTAATGAAGCCAACTACAAAGTCAAAGGAAAACTGTGGAGTTACCGAACTTCCAACTAGAGAGGAAGTTGAGTAGATTTCAAGAACGTGGGTGAAGGAGTGGGCAGTATAGAATCAGAGAGAGGCTGGCAAAGAATAATAAAGGCCAAGGAGGGCACCGGGAGGAGGGCAAGAGTTCAAAGCAACAGAGGTCACATGTGCAATCGGGGGAGATGCATGCTTAGACACACAAACTGAGCAGATGTGGGAGAGAGGGAGATGGGGAAGAGAGAGAGAGAGAGAGAGAGAGAGAGAGAGAGAGAGAGAGAGAGAGAGAGAGAGAGAGAGAGAGGCTATGTGGACACGTTACCAGGAGAGACCAGTCCCTGGAGAAGGACATCATGCTTGGTAAAGTGGACGGGCTTGAGACGGACTGACACAGCGCCTCTAACGATAGGCTCAGACATGACAATTGTGCCGGTGCTGCAGGAGCAGGCAATGTTGCGTTCTGTTGTACAGAGGGTTGCTGTGAGCCAGAACCAATTTGATGGCTTGACAAAAACATTGGTACATGTGTATTTGTTGACACTTGCTACAAATCTGCCCGTTGATATGGTGGACCATGGAGGAAGCAAAGTTATGACAACTTCTTAGACATAGCCAGGCAACTTGGGAGAATGGATTTCTGGGTCTGGGAAGTCAGGACCCTACTCTCAGGGGACACCAAGGTCAGTTGGTCTATTTTGGTGAGTAGCCATGGGGCCTTAAAAGCTTGTTGGTGGCCATTCAATGTGCAACTATTGGTCTCTCCCTTAGTCCAATGGATTAAGGACCATGCAAACATCTGTCTCCATGACCCTGAGACCAGAACTAGGTGATGCACAGCTACCACTACCAATAGCTCTGAAGGGGGTCACATTGCAAGGTCATTGATATAGTGGGAGGACAATATTGAGCAAAGATCTAAACCTTACAAGAGATCAGGGTTGCTGATTAGATAGAGACTGGTGGAACCCACAAAACTATGATCCTTGGTCACTCTTCAAGTCTGGAGCTAAAGACCCCCTTGTGGCTCAATTTTTCAGCCAAGCAGCAGACAGGTTAATAGAGGAAGAGAGTAGCGCCACTGATATGTGCCCACCTTAGAATAGGCTACCCTGTGAGATCCAGGAGCAGCCGTTCCCCGAAGGCAGCATTCAGAAGGGTTAGAAAAGAAGGAAGCACGGAGACAGGAAACACAGGGAGGAGGTGGGACGGGTGATGTGACATTGAAGGAGTTACAGTGAGTGAGATGAAACAGAATGGAAATGACTCGCTGAGTGAAAACCTGATGATATGCTCTGTAAATCTTCATCTAATGCATGATAAAAAGTTTATTTTAAGAAAGATGAAACGAATCCCTGTGTTAGTCTGGGTAAACTAGAGAAACAAATCCACAGAAACGCATATGTATAAGAGAAAGTTTTATATATTGGGTAAGTGTACATTCAGAAAGCATCCCAACCCTGTCCAGTCCACGCCCATAACTCTGATTTAGCCCATATGTCTGACACCGATCTCCAAAGTCCTCATCAAACGCACAAAACACACACAATAACACTGAGCGCAGGAGGATCACAGGCCAGTGGGTAGAAAGTCTTTGAATCCAGTGGCAGTGTGAGCAGGTCAGTGATGCCAGGGGTCTCCAAGCGGCTTCTCCAGCACCCAGGGCTGCGTCAGGGCAGGGCCATGTGGTTTCTCCTCAGGGATGTCTCGCAGGAAGTCAGTCTTGCCACCAAAGGCAGTGCACACTGGTCCAACCATCAGAGAACAAGAAACCAGAGAACCAGAAGGGCGAGACTCACTGAGCCATTTATCTCTCCACTCCAATTAATCCCGCATGTGTTTATCGGCCAGGTTGGCACAATAAACCTTAGCTATCAGTCCCTGTGTGTCAAAATATTCCTAACAGTAATGGCACATAATATACACTCAGTGAATGTTCGCTATTATTATTCCCCCAGTAAATCAACCGCAGAGAAAGTGCAAGGGAGCTGCTCCAAATAATCATCCTAGTGCAGACACAGGAACTGCGATGAATCCAGTGTCTGCCCCACTTGTCTCTGGAAAAGTATTTGGAGTGGCTTCACACGGGAGCACATAGGCAGACACAAAGGGTCACACATCGAACGATGTCAGCGATAGGAAATGTCTAAATAGGCAAATCTTAGAGACAGAGTGCGAATCTGTCGGTGTCTCCTAGGGCGGAGGGAGTTGGAGGGATGGCACGCGTAATGGATGCGGAGTTTCTTTCTGCCGTGATGAACATGCATTGGGTGTAGGCAGAGGCTGGTGGTTACATAACATTGTGAATGGGCTCAGTACCACTGCATCTTCTACTTGAAAATAGTTTCAGGTATGATGATTTCATCTCAATAAAAACATCTTCGTGGAGAAATAGAAGCACGCTGTCATTGGGTAATTTGAAATTGATTCAGCGATTAATAATCTATTGGAGGGCGGATGGAGAGAGGAGGAGGTAATGTTACTCAGAACTCAAAAACCAGATGGCGCGTTCATTTGGTGTAACAAATAGAATCCAAGAGCTTCCTAGAGGCCACTGCAAAAAATTTCAACACAGCCAAGAGAACACACTACCAGGAATGCCAAAAAGATGACTGTATTCAGACTGGCACTGAGCCCAAACATGAAGACCCTGTGGGACCGGGCAAGCTCCTGTTCTGTTACACACAAGGTCGCCATGAGTCAGAGCCCACTCTGCAGGAACGAACATTGCAAGCGCAAGAGGAACTTTTGCCCACTGAGACCTCACCTGGGGCCCCTGAGTAACAAAACAGGCAACATTTATTTCAATCAAAGTCATTCTGGAGCAGATATAGCTGTGCCTCTTCTGCCTCCGCTGGATAGAACCCTTGTTTAAAATTTCCGAATCCTGGCACCTTGAAGAGGAGCCCTCATCCTCCCTAGAGATGGAAACGCAAGCCCGCTCCCTGCCTGTCACGCTCACCTGTGGGCTGTGCCAGTCGCGCTGCAGGCCTGCCCTCTAGCACACACCACCAGCTGCAAAGCAGTCCTCATGACTTGGCTCTCTGACTCTGGCCCCTCACACTAGGGGGGCTCCAGCAGGCTTCACAGCCAAACGTAGGACAGCTCTCTCCCCGTGTGGTCATGTGTTGGCTGCCAACCACAAGGGTAGCAGTTTAGCCTCAGGAGAAAGATGCCGCTTCTCTGCTCCCATGAAGATTTCGGCTCAGAAACCCATCTGGGCAGTTCTGCCCGCCCTGCAGGGCTGCTATGAGGTGGAATGACTCCATGGCAGGGAGTTCCATTTTCCCTCCCACTGATGGCTTGCAGAACTACAGAGGTGCCCACGGAAAAGAAACAAAGAAGTGGCTGTTGGAACACTACCTGTGGAAAAGGCAGCCCCTGCCCTCCTCACATTGCTGTGCCTCAGTTTCCTCTTCTGTTAAAAAAAACAAAACCAACTCACTCCCACGGAGTTGCTGCTAACTTACTGTGACCCTCTAAGACAGAGCAGAGCTGCCCCTACAAACCTTGACCCCCAGGCTTTCCATCTTTATGAGAGAAGGCAGTTTGGGCTTTCTGCCTCAGAGTGACTGGTGGGTTTGAACTGCTGGCTTTGCGGTTAGCTGCTGGATGCATAGCCCACTACGCCATGTGGGCTCCTAAAAGGGGATACTATCGACCAGTTCCACGGATTATGACACGTAAAATACTTAAAGCCGTGATTAAGCTAAAGCAGAAGCCAGCCCCATTGCCGCTGTAGGACTATGACTGGAGGGGACCCATGTGTTTCAGCGCAGAACTGCTCTGTAGGGTCTTGGTGGCTACAATCTTAACAGAAGCAAATCGCCAGGCCTTTTTTCCTCGGAGCCCCTAAGTGGGGTTGAATCCACAACCTTGTATCTTAGCAATCAAGTGCGACCTGCTTGTATCGCCCAGGCTCCCTAGACCAACACCTGGCACACGGGAGGGGGCAGGGTGCCCTCCTGCTTCCTTGTGTGTAGTCTGCACTCACATAAAACATCTCCTGGGCGTGGGACCCAGTGCGAGTGTCGGGAAAGGTGGCAGGAAGGGTCTTGGGAATCTTTCAGTTGCCGTGTACCCTGGGCCTAGAGACGAGCATTTGCACACGGCCTGCTGAAGGACTCTAAGCTTGGCCGCTAACTGAATGCGCTGTCAGCGAGACATGGACAATTCCCCATCCTCCCTGGGCTGCGGTTCACTGCCCTGGAGGAGGATGGGATTTAGGGTTCCTGGGTTGGACTCTAGTCACTGTCCCTCAAGGACATACATTAGACAAGGCCCACTTCCAGTCTCACCCACGGAGCCTGGGAGTCCGCCGTTCGATTCCGAGCTCCCCGGGGAGCTACGGTCACAATCACAGTCTGGGTTCCCCCAGTCCGTCGCGGTGGACCCGGAGCAGGCATGGCGGCTGCCGTCAAGGCTCCAGGGCCAGAGCTGCCCTGCTCATCCCTAAAGTTAGGAAGTGCTGCTTTCTAGCTCAGCAAAGGCTCTCTCTCTGCAATTGACCTCCCGCCCGCTGCCTCTCCGGGCAGCAGCCCCTGGGGTCGTCCTGGAGGCGACAAGACTCCCCACGAACTCTCTGGACTCAGGTCCTTTTTGCCTTTCTCGCCGCCCCTGGTCTAGTTTGCGGCTGTTCATGTCTCTGAAGCAGGGCCACAATCCTCTGGCCGTGGTCTCTGTTCCCTGCCATTTCTTCTTCAGGCTGTGCTTGGATGCCATTAAGTCCTGTCCAACATCCAGGGACGCCGCGAACAGCAGAAGGCACCATCTAGGAGACTGTCCAGCGTTCAGGCCTCTGATAGCAGCCTGGGTGTCGATCATCCGCTTGCCTCGGATCACATCCCTTCTTCTGCCCACAAATCCCAGATGCGGCAGCATGTAATCCACACACCTCTGCTCACAACCAAAGACATCTCCAAGCCTCACTCCACCCGCTTTCCTCCACTTTCAGAGCTGCTGCATTTCTCTTCCGCAATGTTCCCTGACCAAGCGGTCACCTGGGGCTACTTGTTACATTTTCTGTCTGAGCCAGCCCTACCACTATCTATTTTTTCCAGGAAAAAAAATTGTCGCTGGCATCTCGGGGGTGCTAGTGATTCTTGGAGCCCAGTTTGGGAAACACTGCTCTTCCAGGGGACTGTCAAAGTCTTGACTCCACACTAGGACAGGCCCAGCAAGGCATGGCCACCCCCAACCACCACCTAAGGTTTCCCTACCGACTCTCTCTCAATCGAATGAACCCTGGCTGTGTAGCAGGCTACCCAGTTAGCTGCTGGCCACAAGGTCAGCCATTCAAAACTACTAGGTGTTGCTCCGGAGAAAGATGAGAGTTTCTACTCATACAGCCTCAGGGGGCTGACCCTGTCCTATTGGGTTGTTATGAGCTGGAATCAACCTGATGGCAGTGAGTTTGAGAGGAACCCTGGTGGCATAGCAGCTTACACAGTGAACTAGTAGCCACAAGGTCAGCAGTTCGAACCCTCCAAGTCCCTTTGCAGAAAAAGATGAGGCTGTCTTCTCCGGTGAAGATTGAAAGCCTCGGAACCCCTAAGGGGCAGTTCGACTCTGTGCTATGAATCAGAATCAACTCAAGGGAGTGGGTTTAGTCTCTCCCTCAATCTGACTGTTGTGGGGTTCTGACAAAGCTCCACAGAGGCGTGGAACTAGCACCCTCTACACTGGCAAAAAACTCATACAAGCTGGGGCTATGTCTTGCCTGTGAGTTGTATGGCTCAAGGTCTATCTTGACTTAACCCAATGAGCATGGTTAGCCATTCATCTAGCTTTATTCTCCCACTTTCCAAATAGACTTCACATTAGCAATCTAGCAAACCTTGTCTGAGACCATTGTCCATTCCCGCACCTGTGACAGACATTGTTAGTGGATCAGAGCATTTCTCCCAAGCTGATGTCAACCCAATTCCCTTGGCAGGCATTATCAATCGATCAGAGTTGGCAGGCCTTTCAAGACGGTCCTATTTACCATCCATGACCTAGTTGATTAAACAGCTAATGTGTCTACTCGAGAAGCTCTGTGAGTGTCGATTTCAACCTCCTTACGGAACCCTAGACGAGAGTAGTCTCTAGTTACCACCTGCCTGTCCCAAGCCTTTCAGGCTGGAAGGATCTAGGTTGTGGATGAGGACCTATTAGAAGTCTAATTTGGCGTAAGAATTGGGCTCAGACTGCCAAGGTCAGAAACGCTTCGACTAAGAACTCTCTCTCCTGCCAAACCCCACGGAAGCGGCTGGTGAGCTGGCTGGAGTCTGAAAGGAGCACCCGAGAGGCTAGAGAACAAATGACCAGCCACCTCTAGAAGGATGAGTCTCTGAGGCCAACAGCAATCGGAGATGCCCCGGTGTCCCCGAGCAGCGGCAAGGTTTTCAATTTGGCCTGAACTGATGGAAGCGTGTGCAATGGAAAGACTGATGTCTCTGGTCAAATAACAGCCGCTCCAGTTTCTCCCCTCTCTCCCTCCACCTCCACCCCTCCTCCCAGATGATCACATTTCCTTGGTGATTTTCATGCTCAGTTAGTACATCTTAGGGACAAATGTGTATTCCCCAGAGACCAGGTCTGTATAAACCACCGTTGTCCTTTCCTTCATTTTTTTCCACCGGCATTTTTTGGATACCGACTATGTGCTATTAATGAGTACTATGATAGAGACGGAGGCCTCTTGGGGAGCTGTTGGGTAAGCATTGGACTGCTAACTACAAAGTCAGACAAACAAACTCATTGCCATTCAGTCGATGCCCACCCACAGCGGCGACCCTATAAGGACAGGGTAGAACAGCCTCCTGTGAGTTTCTGAGACTGTAACTCTTCCTAGGAGTAGTAAGCCCCATCTTTCTCCTGTGGAAAGACTGGTGGTTTCAAACTGCTGACCTTACAGTTCGAAGCCCAATGCCTAACCACTCTGCCATGTGTGGCTCAAAACCACCCGCCTGGCCAAGGGAGAAAAATGAGACTTTCTGCTCCCGGTAAGGATTACTACATAGAGTAGCTATGAGTCTGAATCTACTCAATGGCAGGGGTGGATGGTGTAGAGAGAAGGAAAATCTGGTGGGGCTGCTAAGCACAAGGTTGGCAGTTCAAATCCACTAGGGGCTCTTCAGGAGAAAGCTGAGACTGATGCTCCTGTAAAGCTTCACAGCCTTGGAGGCCCAACGGAGCAGTTCTGCTCTGTCCTGTAGGATCACTGTGAGTTGAAATCAACTTGGTGGCAGTGAGTTTGGTCTTTGAGGTCATCTTAGTCCAGGCTGCCTAAAATATGTACATTTAAACAAAAAGCAAAGAAAGGGCTGGTCTGTGGCTTAGAGTGAAGTGGGTAGTAACCGGATGGAGGTTTTACGCCGAGATGACAGGTTCTGATGGCCCTGAGTGCCTAGTCCCACCCACCCCACTTTCCAAGAAGGCTTCACCAAGTCACCGCTGACCCCCAGCTCCTAGTGGCCCCCGGACAGACAGGCAAGGACTGATGCCTCTTTCCTGACCCCAGGCTTATGTTCTTGATTGCAGGCGGGGGAGACCGGTTTGCGTGGGTCTTTGCGTTGTTGTGTCGAGCTGTGCTTGCGACTGGATCACGTGGTGTAATAATTCCCAGTGGACAAACCCACTGAGCCCAGGAGTCTGATTGGAGTTTACCACCTATGTCCCTGGGCCCCATGTTTTCAATTTGTAGGTGGTTATTCGCGGAGGAGAGAATTCTGCGCGCGCCCTGGGGTCGGGGAACACACTGGTCAAACCCTCAGCTGGCAGCTCCAACCCACCCAGTGGGTCCCCTGGAAGAGAAGTTTGACCACCTGCTTTGGAAAGATTACAGCCAAGAAAGCCCTTGGGGCCGTTTTATTATGTCACTTGGGGTGGCTTTAAGTCCCCGTGGAGTCGATGACGCTCAAAAACCACCTGTGCTGAGCTCTGACAGCACCGGGTGGATACAACTGCTGCCTGGAGGAACTCAGGCGCTGGTGGTGCAGAGATGCGGGATCCCTCCGAGAGGGGTGGGGGAGGAGGGCGAGCCCCGCCCCCGGGGTTGTGAGCAGTAAATGGGATCACACGGGGAAGTGCTTTGTAAACAGCAGAGGGTGAGAACGAGGTGTGTGGGGCGGAGGTGGATTCTGCAGTCGCTCGTCTGGGAGCCGGCTGGGTGTGGGGCTGGGGCTGGAGCGAGGCCTCCCGGCGGCGGCGAGGGGTGCGAGCTCTCTCCCCGCAGAGCCCGGTGGCGGCACGATTGTGGTTTGTTGCCTGGGCACCAGGCGCTTCCGCACGCACTCCCACCGCATGCCCTGACCTCTGCGGGGCCCCGCCAGGCCAGGCACAAAGGCCTTCTCTCCACGGTTGGGCTGCGGAGAAGCCCGCTTTCCCACGAACCCCCTTACGTAATCACGGTGCCCGGGAGCAGAGCCGGCCGAGCCTCTGCCATTCTCTGTGCTGGTGCGCCACCGAGAGGCCAGTTCTAGCTCAACCGGGTCGCGCAGCGGACAGCTTTTCAAATTGACCAGAACCAAGGAAACAAAAGGCAGAGAGATGCCTGCTCCAAGAACAAAAGAGCAAGCAGATGGCAGAAGACCCTTAGGAGGACCCCGTGGGTCCCTTCCCCAGCCCCTTGGTGGTCGAGGATGGGAGATTCGGGAGCGGCGAGAGACGGTCTCTCCAGGCCTGTGCGTCTCAGCACTCAGGGCCAGGCCTTCCTCCACAGCGTGGACCCAGGGGGAGACCCGCTCAGCATGGAAGAGCAAGCCAACCTAGAAAAGCCTCCAGTGGGCCCTGCTGCCCAGGCCCCAGCCATCTGCTCTTCTCTCGCGTAATGCCAGGGCTCCCTGGCCACGTGGCGCCTGCTCAGGGCCACGGTTTTTCTCCTCCTGACATTGTTGCTTTTAGTGGCAGGAGGGGACTTGATCAGCTCTGCTCGGTCCTTGCAGCTGCTGGTGCGTTTGGGACCGTGGTGGTGGCTAGCTGTTGTGAGAATCCAAAGCATTGCGGGTTTTCTTCATCTTCCAGGACCCCCTGCCCTGTCAAATTTGATGTCCCTTTTAGCCGTTGGGCTTTTCCGAATGATGTGACCAAGGTAGCAAGGTGAAGTCCAAAGGTCCTCACCGCTTCTGGCCATGCTTCCTCCCGGGCTGGTGGGTCAAGGCCTCCTATGGGGAGAAGTTGCTGGCTCTGCTCACGTTCCTGGGAGCAGCTGCCTTACCTGGAGTGGGACCCACCTTTACCCTGGCCCATTCCTTCCAGAGGAGCTGGATGCATCTACAAAGGCTTCAAAGATGAGCTGATAGTTCAAAATCAGCATCAAGTTATTTTAGTCCAAAGAAATGTCAAGCCAGTCGGTAGCAGAGGATCAAGAAAAATGAGACAGGCTTCTAGACGTGGCAAGGAGATTTTGGTGGTGGTGGTGCTTTAAATCCTTTCTTCGGGCTCTTCTGTTCATGCCTTTGCTAAGCCAGCTACTCATCTTCCTACCACGGAGTTTATTGAAAGTTAAAGTATAATATGAAAACAAGATACTCATGTACATGAAATATTCATGCTCTCGTTGTTCATCAAAGCGCTCACACTACCTGGGGCAACAGCTAGCTGCAGGGTCCAGAGAATGCAGACCGAGGGGCCCATAGCTCGGCAATGCAAGCAGATGCTGGGCCCTCTGGAGATACCCCTCATGAGCCTGGAATGATCTTCTAATCATTAAGAAGCCAGTGTGTGAGAACGCCATAGTGGCTTCTCAGGGATGGCGTGCAGCCCACCGAGTGACCAATGGGCACAGAAGAGAAATGCCTTTTGTGTGTGTGTGGCGGGAGGTGGGGGGGGGGGGTCCAGTCCAAAGAGCACTTGGACTCGTGTGAATCCTTTGCTTTCCGGTGAACCGTCCCACCAGGCCATCTTGTGAGCCGAGGAGGGCTATCACTCCTGTTTGGCAAATAAGGAAACTGAAGCGGAAAGAAATTCGATGCACCTGTAAGTGGTGGAGCCAAGGGTTGAACTCAGGTGTTCTGGCTCCATAGAGCTTGTGGTTTCCCCAGGGCCAGTGTGATTGTGAGGTTTTATGTCAACTTGGCTGGGCCAGGATTCTCCCATGCTATCATCTAACAGAGTGGGGTCAACTCTGTGATGGGAGGTCTGTGAAGCAACCCAGCAATTCATCTGCTCACAGTCTTGATACAGTTGCAGGGGGCTTGGGGGGAGCAGGGTTCCACTTAGGGTGTGGCCTGCTCTGAGTACAGATTGACTGTGAGTGTGTGGAAGCTAACTCGCTTCGGTTGCCGAATCTGAATCCTGCATCTGGAGGATCGGCCACCTGTCACATTGCCTGCCAGTCCTAGGAACCATCTGCACACTGCCGACCTCAGGTTCATTCAGCTCTGCGTCCACTCTGTGGTCTTCCTGCATCCTCCTCTTCTTGTTGGTCAGCCCCTGCAACTACCGGTGTCAGAAGTCTTCAGCTGACGTGTGACCCACGGACTTGAACTGGTCTCGACAGCCCCACTTCTACAACTGTGTGAGACATTTCTTGATATAAACTTCTTTATATATACACATACATACATACATATACAACACATGTACATATACAGGAATCACTGCGCCTTAGAAGCAAGGATGGCAAGATTTCATCTCACATGCTTTGAACATGTTGTCAGGAGAGAGCAGTCCCTGGGGAAGGACCGCATGCTTGGTCAAGTGCAGGGGCAGTGGAAAGGAGGAAGGCCCTCGGTGAGGTGGACGGACACAGCGGCTTCCTCGTTGGGCTCGGGCATAAGAACAACTGAGGATGGCGCAGTGAGGCTCGTGCAGTGCTTCGTTCTACGGCGCCCATAGGGGTCGCTATGGGACAGAGCCGACTCAAGGACAACTAACAGTCATCACTGGCTTGCTTCTCTACAGAGCCCAGCCTACCTTAGCACGGTCCTTCCTGGCGTGAAGCACAGCAAGACACCTACTGGGAGAAGCAGCTCAGATGGCTGTGGGACTCCCTTTCACAAACCATGGGGCTACGCTCCAAGGTGGAATTTGTGGGCCAGGGGGGACCCTTACTTGAATTATCCTCCTCATTGGAGGTCGGTTCACACACACCTCTCAAGAAAACAAAAAGATTCCTGCTGCCTTCACTCCTTTTCACGTAAGCTAGCTGGGTTCTTCGTCCCCTGAGAGATCCGGGACAGGTGGTTGCTGTTCCCCTGAGAGAACAAGTGTCCACCTGGCATGTGAAGGAGCGCCACCGGTGACTTGGGTACAGTGGGGGGGGGCACGGTGAGAATGGCTCACCTTGGAGACAGCAGTGTACACAACTGGATGGGGCCTCTGAGGGCATCTGATGACAGTCCACATGTGTCCTTAGCAGCTGACATCAAGGGTCAGCAATCAAGTGGCTTTCCAGATCACAAAGTCAGCGAGAAAGGGGCTCCAGTCCAGCTGACTCCGAGCTGAAGTGTTCACGGAAGCCTGGCTTCCGCAGCTTGTGCACACTCGGCTGATAACCAGAGGTCAGAAGTTTGAAACTACAAGCCACTCCATGGGACAAAGATGAGATGTTCTATTCCCATAGAGAATTACAGTCTCACAACCCCCCAGGACAGTTCTAGCTTGTCTCTATGAGTAATAACTGACTCGAAGGCAGTGGGTTTGGTGTTGGGGATTTGGTCAGATCATAGCTTTTATCTAGAAACCTGGATTTCCAGAGCTCCCCTGAAACAGCCCTTTGGGGAATTGGCTGCTATTCTTCATGTTATACCTGAAGCTGCCCCAGAGAGGGACAGGCAGGAGAGCACCATTCTGAGTGCCCACAGCAGTTGCTCAAGGCAGCCCAAACCGAGTGGGCACTGGGCTTACTTCCTATGCACTTGCTCACCCGGTGCTCTCGACAAGCATGTCAGGGAAGACAGAGCGGTGAGAAGAGCCTGTTCAAGTGTGGTGTGTTCGTAACCAGGGAAAGGGTCTCCAAACCAACGCTCTTGCCCTCAGGAGCTCCGGGAGCAATTCCACGTGCTTCAGAAATGCTTCCGCCTCCCTCCATAACATTTCTTGCAGCTGAACTTAAATTAGACGCAAGAAGGCATTCCGGGCTCCATGAACGCACTCCCCTCCATCAAGCGGGGATTTTCTTTACAAAATCCCGTTCGTGGAATATGGACAGAAGCGTGGGGCGCTCGTGCCACCAGCCCTGTGGAGTTCCTCTAAGCTGAGGCTGCCAGAGTAAAAGCCCAGAGACCTCCAACAGGGGCTGTGCTTGGCGGTCCTCCGCAAACCTCCCGGTCTGATGATCTGACAGGGGAGAGGTGACAGGTCCGTGAGAGCCAGTGCCTGTAGAGGAGCAGGGTCTGGGAGGCAGGACTCCTGCCAGCAAGATGCACTGCTTTCCCCCAGAGCTGCCATTGATCCTGATCCTGTGCTTCCCCAGAGTCCAACGTTCGCATCATCACACACTCCAATTTTAACCTTAACTTCCTCTTTAGTAGGAGCCTGTCTGAACCAATCACTCCCGGAGCCACGTGCCTGTACAAGCCCAAGGCCACACAGGCAGCAGGAACTCGCTGCTGGGCCCCCATCGTGTTTTTTCTCTGCAAGGAACAGGCACTTGTCTCTTGAGCTGTCCGGGCCCAAATAAATCATCCAGGCCAGCTTCTCTTACTGCTGACCAGAACCACATACATACTTTGTGTTTCAAGACAGTGGAATTCACATTGCCTTGAATGCTGCCTTTAAAATTTATTATTATTATTTTTTAATGCAGCCTTTTCAAAAGGAGACAAAACAGAATGACTTGATCTTGTATATAATTTGGGACAGCAGCCAGTCATTCCACAGAAGGGCTCCCATACATCACTGGTTTCTGCTTGGAGCGGGAGAATCAAAGCATTAACCCTCTAATGCTCCAGAAAGCTCCTTTGTTCCCAGAGGCGCTCAGCTTCCTGTCGTGGAAGCTGCTTGCTCCCTGGGCAGCCTGGGTCCATCAGTGGGTGCTGCAGCCCCCGTTCGTTGGAATGTCTGTGAGGCTGGGCGTACAGGGTGTCAACCAGGTTAGCTGGCCGGCCAGGGTCTGCCTGGGGTCCACATCCAGAGTTTCCTCTGAGCAGAACAGCATGTCGGGACAGAGCCACTCAGCATCTCAAGCACCCATGGGGAAGAGGCGGAGGACCGCGTCAACGGACAGGATGGTCCAGAAGGCAGGCTGTGGAACCTGTGACCTTGAATGTGTTTTCCTGATTTGCAAAATGACAAGCACATTCGACCAGCCTGGCTGCGTTGTTGAAAGATTAACTGACGGAGCTGGAGTATTTGATAAAAGCTTCGATGGAGAGATTTTTTTCCTTTCTGTGGGAAAAGTATGCGTGCGAAAGCTTGTGCTGCTTGCTAACGATGGGGATTCGGGCACGTGTACAGCTCCTCTGTACAATGGAGCTACATGTAGCTCCCTGGACGGGGCTGTTCATGAGAATAAAAGGCTAAGGATGTGGAAGTGCTTGACCGGCTCTGCGAGGGGTGGGCAGAATAGATCCGCTCTCTCGACATCTTTTCTTCCTAGCCGAATTATGATTAAAACATTCTTTTTACCTCCTTTTAGTTTCTCCAAGTGCTCTGGCAACTTGCCGGGGTGTGTTCTTGGAATGCAGTGAGCAAGGCCACGTCGAGAAGCATCTCTTGACGGGCGCGCAGCAGGGGTGGCGGATGAAGGCGTCCCGGGCGGAGGCTGCCCAGGCGACAACCACAAGCCCATTTCAGACTCCACAGCACCACCCCGCCCCCTCCCGCGGTGAAGACCTGTGTCCTTCCTCTTCCCTTGGCCAGAGCTTGTTAAAGCACAGCTGCAGGCAGCCTGTCCCAGCGCCCGGAAAGAAATAACAAGCCACCAAGAACTCCACCCAGCAAGGAAGGCGGTCGGTCCAGCGCAGGCAGAGGCAGCTGAGCGGAGATGGTGGCTGAATGGATGCTTCTGATTGGGGAGTCTCAGTCTTCCGTGTGAGCCCTTCCAAGACGAAAAGGAACTACGGACCTGAGTGAAAACTCAACGTGTCTTCCCGTAGTCAGAGAAGTACCCGCCCAAAGTGGCCCCCAGACCAGACCACGGTGCCCACTGTTTGCAGAGGGTCCCTGACAGAAGCAAGGGCAGAAATCCCGAGTGCGCATTTCGACACTTTCACAGCAGGTGGACCGAGCACTCTCCTGTCGGTTCAATCTATCGTGCCACGCCTGGGCTTGTACTGTGTGCATCTCTTTCCACTTTTTAAGAAATGTATTCTTAGGGTATTTGGCGAAAGTGTTACATAAAACCGAAAGCAAAACCAAAGCAAAAGAAAAAAACCTAAACTCATGGCCATCGAGTTGATTTCAACTGCTCGCAACCTGGTTGAGCTGCCCTGTGGGTTTCCGAGGCTGTCAATCTTCGCGGGAGCAGAAGGCCTCCTCCATCTCTTGCAGACTGTTGACCTTGGTTAGCAGGCCACCATGTTGCCCATGGTGCCTCCAGGGATCGCACAACTTCACCCTGGGTCACAAAATCTAAATGTCTATCACATTTACATATAGAACAAGAATCTCTCATAACTCAGCAGAACAATACTCCTTGGGGGGAAGGCAGTCCCAACCCAAAGCAAACAAAAAAAACAAAATCTCAAGCAATCAGAATAAAGTATGGCTTTCTTCTGCACTCCACTCTGCGAGAAAAGGCAGCCTGTTTCCATACACAAAATGTGGTCATTTCCAGGGGACATTGATTCCACACTTTCACCACACAGGAACGAGAACTTATCGCTGTTGAGTCAATTCCGACTCAG
The DNA here is from genome assembly GCF_050624435.1 of Tenrec ecaudatus. Classification (NCBI taxonomy): domain Eukaryota; kingdom Metazoa; phylum Chordata; class Mammalia; order Afrosoricida; family Tenrecidae; genus Tenrec; species Tenrec ecaudatus. The sequence goes on along the minus strand of NC_134530.1, from coordinate 148,178,867 downwards.
AATGACCCAATAAGGCAAGGTAGAACTATCTCTGTGGGTTTCCACAACTAACTCTATTTTTTTAATTAAATACTTTAAAATAATCATTTTATTGGGGGCTCATACAACTCTTATCACAATCCATACGTACATCCATTGTGTCAAGCACATTTTTACATCATTGCCCTCATCATTCTCAGAATACTTGCTCTCCACTTAAATCCTTGGTATCAGCTCATTTCCCCCCTCCCTCTGTCTCCCCCTCCCTCATGAACTATTGATCATTTATAAATTATTATTTTGTCGTGTCTTACATTATCTGGCATCTCCCTTCTCCCACTTTTCTGTTGTCCATCCCCGGGGAGGAGGTTATATGTAGATCCTTATAATCAGTTCCCCCTTTCTACCCCACCTTCCCTCCACCCTCCAGTATTGCCACTCTCACCACTGGTCCTGAAGGGATCATCCGTCCTGGACTCCCTGTGTTTCCGGTTCCTATCTGTACCAGTGTACATCCTCTGGTCTAGCCAGATTTGTAAGGTATGGGGGGCTCTTACAGCTCTTATCACAATCCATACTTTCATCCATTGTCAAGCACATTTGTGCATAAGTTGCCAACTCTTTACAGAAGCAGAAAGCCTCATCTTTCTCCCACAGAACTGTGGATTTTGAACTTCTCACCTTGAGGTTAGCAACCCAACATATATACCCACTAAGACTGTGCTCACAATGGAATCTGAATCAGAAAATCTATATTCAAACCCTGGCTTTATTGACTGAAACCTTTTTGACATTGGGTAAGCAATCACCACTGAGCCAGGTTCCCTACTTACAGTAAATCTGCCCAATTTACATCATGCACAAGTTGAAATTCAAATGTGATCCTGTGCATGGGAAGTAGCCTCATCATATGTTAGAATTTAAATTCTAACTAGCATGAGGTTTGCAGGAGGCTACTGGGTCTGAACCTTCTCTTGTGAGTTTCCACATAGATTCCACCTTCACTGAATTCTTTCTGACCATTAACCTGCAGTTGGAAAAGCTTTGCCCTCAGGCAGAGTGGGTTTGAAAGTGTATTATGACCACTCCTCTAGCCAGTCCAGGGTCAGCAGCCTAGCCCTTAGGGACTTGCCGGGGGGCCCCCTTGATGGGATTTGGAGTACCAGGGTGGACAGAGTCACCAGTCATATCCTGACTGCGTTAGTCAGAGGGCCCTGAGCCAATCTTGTTAGCTCTTCTATCTGGTGTATATCTGTACCCCATTTCTGGTCCCTGGCCGGAATCCATAGCCCCACCTGGAGCCGCTCTGAATGGTTCTGCTGCCAACCATGCTCTGTGAGTTTTCCTTGTGCTCCATGTCCTACTCATGTGGTCACATTTCTGTAAAGCTTTAGATGCCATTCTGGTCTCCTACGGATGGTCTCCCTCATCCAGGTGAATTATCTTTGTCTTGTTTTGTCCCGTTTTAAGATTCAGTAAATTGTCTTCATAAGTTATATTTTAATTTAGGAGGACACCTGATGGTATAGTGATTTAGCCTCAAGGTCAGAAGTTCGAAACCACCAGCTGCTCCAAAGAAAAAGACAAGACTTTCTACTCTTAGAAAGTTACAATCTTGGAAACCCACAGGGACAGTTTAACCCTTTCCTGTGGTTGCTAAATAGGAATCTACTTGATGGTAGTGAGAGATTATTAGTTCAGCTTTAAAGAAAGTCACCAAACAAATGGTCCCAGAAAGAAGACAGCACCTCAGTTAACCAGAATGCTGACATGCTCTCAGGTATCTTATCGAAGGTTTACCAAACATGAGGCTTTCTACTTCCACTGACAGTCTTGGGAATCCCAAGGGCAGTTCTACTCTGTCCTACCGGGCTGCTGTTGGTTGGAATCGACTCCAAGGTAGTTGAGTTTGGAGTTTGGATCTGTGGTAGTTACATAATCTAGTGTCAATGTGAGGATTAAGAGTGTAGGAGTGCAGGCATCAAAGAACAAAAAATCATATCATTGTGAAGGAGGGGCAGTGCACAGTGGGGACTCAAAGCCCGTCTGCAGACAACTGGACATCCCCTTACAGAAGGGTCGCAGGGAGGAGACGAGCCAGTCAGGGTGCAGTATAGCACCGATGAAACATACAACTTTCCTCTGGTTCCTAAATGCTTTCCCCGCCCCCCGACCCCCAATCATGATCCCAATTCTACCTTACAAATCCGGCTAGACAAGAGGATGTACACTGGTACAGATCAGAGCTGGAAACATGGAATCCAAGACAGATAAACCCCCCAGGACCAATACTGAGAGTAGAGATACCAAGAGGGGAAGGGGAAGGGAGAACTGATCACAATGTCTACATATAACCCCCTCCCTGGGGGTCGGACAACAGAAAGGTGGGTGAAGAGAGATATCAGACAGTGTAAGACATGAACAAAAAATTTATAAATTATCAAGGGTTTGGGAGGGAGGGCGGAGGAGGGAGGGGACAAAAATGAGGAGCTGATACCAAGGGTTCAAGTAGGAAGAAAATGTTTTGAGAATGATGATGGCAACAAATGTACAGATGTGCTTGACACAATGGATACATGTATGGATTGTGATAAGAATTGTACAAGCCCCAAGTAAAGTGAGTTAAAAACAAAGAGTGTAGGGGTGGAGTCTAGACTGTCAAATTAGGATATAACCAATAAGGCCTCTGTGGGGGCATGGCCTTCTCCTGAGAATTCTGGGAACTCCTGTATTTCCTCCTTCTGTTCAGTCCCTGCAAGACATCCTGGTTGACAAGCCACATGGAGGCAGGCTGGTGGCAGCCAGGCCTCTGTAGCTGGAGGAGCCATGTGGAGATTCCTGCCAGCACTGAGACGCTTACAACACCACTGGATCCACAAGTTTCCACCCAGTGGCCTGTGATCTTCCTGCATTCAGCATTATTGCATGTGCTGCATGAGTCTGAAGAGGATTTTATAGATTGGTATTGGACATATGGGCTAATATTGGACTTATGGACTTGATCGGGACTGGGCTGGAATTGCTTCATAATGTACAATTACTCTTTATATAAAGCTTTTTTTATTCTATTTTTTTCTATAAATCAATTAATTGGGGCCTCGTACAACTCTTATCACAATCCTTATATACATACATCCATTGTGTCAAGCACATTTGTACATTTGTTGCCATCATCATTCTCAAAACATTTTCTTCCTACTTGAGCCCTTGGTATCAGCTCATTTTTCCCCTCCTCCACCCGAACCCTTGATGATGTATAAATTATTATTTTTCATGTCTTTCACTGTCCAGTATCTCCCTTCACTCACTTTTCTGTTGTCTTTCCCCCAAGAGGGGGTTATATGTAGATCATTGTGATCAGTTCCCCCTTTCTTCTCCACCTTCCCCTTATTTTCCTGGTATCGCTCTCATTATTGGTCCTGAGGGTTTATCTGTCCTGGATTCCCTATGTTTCCAGCTCTGATGTGTACCAGTATACATGCTCTGGTCTGGCTGGATCTGTAAGGTAGAACTGGGATCATGATAGTGGGGAGGGAGGAAGCATTAAAGAACTAGAGCAGTGGCTTACAACCTAATGCCTAATGCCATGACACTTGAATACAATTCCTCATATTATAATGACCACCCAACCATACAATTATTTTCATTGCTACTTTATAACTATAATTTTTCTACTGTTATGAACCAGGCGACCCCTGTGAAAGGGTCATTCCACCCCCAAATCGTTCAAGACCCACAGGTTGAGAACCACTGAACTAGAGGAAAGTTGTGTTTCCTTGGTGCTATACTGCACTGACTGGCTCATCCCCTCCCCATGACCCTTCTATAAAGGGATGTCCAGTTGCCTACAGATGGGCTTTGGGACCCACTACGCACTCCCCCTCATTCACAATGATAGGATTTTTTGTTCTTTGGTGCCTGATACCTGATCCTATTGACACCTCGTGATAACACAGGTTGGTGTGTTCTTCCATGTGGACTTTGTTGCTTCTCAGCTAGATGGCAGCTTGTTTATCTTCAAGCCTCTAAGAACTCAAGACGCTATATCCTTTGATAGCTGGGCACCATCAGCTTTCTTCACCACATTTGCTTATGCGCCCAATAAAGCTCTTTCTTATACACATATAAGAACTTGTTTCTCTAGTCTACCCAGACTAACACAGGGTCCTTAAAGATTCCAGTTTGAAAATCTATGGGGCAGTTCTACTCTGTCCTATTGAATGGCTATGAATTGAAATCCTCTCTTATTTCCATTCACTGTTTGAGAAGTGAGGAACCAAAGATAGAATAAGGAAGCTGGGAAATGGTCTTGCTCCTGCAATAGGCCTTGGAAAGAACCATGGACGTTACATTTAATAGTATGGAGAATTTCTGAAGACATAAACTATTAACAACATCAACAATATTCTAGAGATGCTAGTTTCATTGTTGTTTTAAATTCTCCATATATGACCATTTTTCCATTTTGAGAACTAGAATCGTGCTGTTAAATTCAAAAGCTTCAGAGTCATGGGTGGATTGAGGCGATTGTCAGGCTTGTTAGGGGGTACTTTGTAGGACAGTGGTCTAGGGGGTGGACTCTGCTCAGCTTCATTGGGAAATGTTTTAAAACTCTAAACTTGCCAACTTTGAATAAACTCCACACATTGCTATTTATACTTTTCATGCCATAATGCTCAAGTATTGTTTAAAATGTAGATTTTGTAAAAATGCATAAATGATAAGCACATTGGTCTTAGACTTCTATTACATAGAAACTTATTTAGTATTACTGGGGAGGGGGGAAGACTAATCTAATGACATAGAAATTTATGTACTAGTATTGGGAAAAAATAGACTATTCTAAATACTGCTTTTTTAGTTTAACTGTGAATTTGCCACGTGGGTTGGACCATGAGTGCAGTCATAGCATAAATGAATATATCAGTGTTTAAATTTTTTACCAGATTCTGAGATAACAGATTCCCTTCAGTCTTCCCTGTGCAGGCGCTAACGAGCCATTGAGCGTGTCTGCTTTCTGTCCTTGGCGCATGTCTGCCACCACATGGAAGGAAGCAGAGAGCCGTGTCCCTGTCTTGGCACAAGGCAGCATGTCCCTCTCGACCCACAGGGACGAGAGAACAGCCGGGCCCTGCACCAGGATGCCCACCCCCAGCCCCCGACAGGGCCACAGACTTCAAAACGCACCCATCACTCACCCACTCTGGACAAGACCAGAAAAAGTATTTTGTATTTCAGCTTTATTGGAGACATTGTACAGTAGACAAAAACAAGTTGACAAACACATGCTCTACAAAATATACATTCTTGTGGTGAGAAAATATCGATAGGTACTAGGAAAGGGTCACACTGAACAACAGCTTGGCCTATCCATCTCTCTACGTACATCACATACCAGGAAGGCTCAGACTAACGCCTTCTGACAGGAGGAAGAGAACAGGCAACAGGGGAAGGCCGAGGGCAGAATGAGGTCTCCCTACAGATCGAAAGGCCACAGCACCAGGAGCTATCCCAAGAGCACTTCACCCCATGACAGTCACGGGTTCTTTGGAGACACTCAACTGTTGGTCAAAGACCCCTTCTTCACGCCTCACGTGAGCATAGGCACAAAGCAGACTGCTCTCCCACCGCTCTCTCTTGGTGGAGACTATTAAGGCTGCTAAGACTCAACAGAAAACCTTGAGGCAGCATGTCCCAAACATACCCTTCTCTTCTCTCTCCCTCTCCCTCCCCCCTTAGCACGCACACCCTTGCCTGCCCTTTCAGGCGGGATTTGTTGTTTTCAACAACCAGCTAGGCAGCAGTCATCCCCAAATGAAATCTGAGGCTAATGGATGTTGGTTTCGATTCTACCGCAGCCAAAGACAGGGCAAAGGGGGTAGCGGTAGGAGGAAAGCAGCCGCTACCCAAGAGAGACCATGTGGAAGAAAAAGAACGCGACTTCCAGGTTCAACTGTTCACGGTCCACCTGGTTCACAATTACCTCCATCACTTGCATCAAGAAGCAGAATAAGTCAAGAGAGCAAATGTTTTGAAACCGACTGTGGTAGCGATTGTACAATACTGCTTGAGGTGCTGGAACTATGGAATGTTATGTTATGTAAGCGCTCCCAATCAAAGAATTTTTTAAAAAAGCAGACAAACAAGCAGAATAAGAAAGGGACCCACTATCGCCAGTCCTCGTGCACAACCTCCTGTGTGCGGCCCAGGAGGGGCCCTTTCCCAGGGTCTTGTTAAGAGCCTGGGCCTGCTTCTCAGCTCCAGCTTGCTCTGACTTTTCTTGGTGTCAGAAGTGGGGATTTCAAAGGAAACATCTTCAGCAGCCCCGAGAGGATGAGGACTTGGGAGTTCTGGTGGCAACAGAAGCCCACTGAAGCTGCTCCACTTACCCAGATTCCCAGGACGGGCTGGGCCTGGGGCGCAGACCGAAAATAGGACTCCTACCACTACAGACGTGGCAGGCCACACCGTCCTGCCCCCTGCCCTCACTCACTCAGTGAGAAGAAATGCCAGTGAAGATGACATAGCAGGTCTCATTCACTCAGAGGCTCTGTCCCACCCTCTGAAGAAGGAGAACAGCAATCCAAAACTGTCAGGTGGGGCTCAGGAAGAGCATAGCTTCCCGGAGAAGCAACGGCACGTGAGAAGCCATGGGTGGTGCCAAAAGCCAGGAAGAGGACCGGGAAACTGGTCCAGGTGAGAGCACCGAGGGGCTGGCGAGGGAACACATATATGGAAACGGAGGTAGGAAAGGCAGACTGAGTCCGGCAGCAGGCACCCGGAAAGGGCTAAGGAAGCACCGTGTGGAAGCAGCACAGCTCGCCTGGCCATGCCCTGCCCCAATGGGCAACGTTCACCCTGCAAGATCCTCGTCTGACTGGCAGTCACCAGGCTCTCTGGACCCTCATCCTCTGGGGGCCCTGTTGAGGACCTGGCTCACCTCGTGGCATTGTTTCTCAAGCTGAGGTCCCATCGTTGAACACAGTGACTACAACCGTGGGCTCAAACCGAAGAACAATGGTGAAGCCGGCACAGAACCCAGCAGTGCTTTGTGTGTACTTGTAGGTACGGTTACCAGGAGTCCGGCTCCATAGACAGCACCCGACAGCAGCGGCCATCGTCCCACGTCTAATGGCTTATCAAGAGAGAAAAAGAGAACCCACATACCGGGGGAGTGGGGTGTCTGGTGATGATACCTCAGATAAAGGGCTAATTTCTAAATCTATAGAAAACTACATTTTAATAACAAAAGCACAAATAACCCAATCAGAATATGGGCTCAAGACATACACAGGCAGTTTACTACAGGTGACATCCTGGCGGCCAATAAGCATCTGAAGAAATGCTTGCAATTAGACAAGAGTTATATGAGAGACACACATTAGAACAAGGCTGACACACCACCTCACACCAACACTCTTAGGGAAATTCCTGAAAACAGAAAATAGGAAAAGTCGGAGGAAGTGGAGAAACTGGCACGCTCATATATTATGGGTGGGATTGCTGAATTTTACACCGACTATGGAAAACAGTCTGATGCTTCCTGAAACCAATGTGAGTAAAAAGACCTTATGATCCCACCATCTCTCTCCTTGGTATGCACCCTAAAGAAACTGAGACCCAAACAGGAGTATATATATCCTCACCCATGTTTATAGCAGCAATCTCTATCATAGCAAGGAGATGGGAATCGTCAAAAACTCTCTCTATGGAGGAATGGATAAACAAACTCTGGCACATATACCAAAAATATTAAGAGAAGATGTAATATAAAATGGTAGCAAATTTACCTCTGCTGTTCTAGCACATCATTGGCATTAGGAGTTGAAAAGGTCACTCACTAATACACTTGAGTTTATTTAAAACTGAACATCACAATTTCAAGTCCACTCCAGCATTTTCCATTGATAAAAACAAGAATAAAAAGTGATCCAAAATTTAGTCAAGGGAGCTTTTAGCACATTGTAGGCTTTAAATGCTTTATTTACAATGTCACTTGCATTGGAAAAACTGGTTACCAGATTTCCCCAGAAGGAATAAATCTAGTCTCCTATAGTTAGCCACTAACACAGGAGACCAGGCCTCTTTTGTCAACCAGTGACTAGAAATCTTTAGTTAAGAAAAAACTTGAACTATTCTGCGTTGAATATCAAGGACTCTGAAGCACGGAAGTTTTCCAGACTGCCAGATTACTTGGGGAGAAGCTCCGGTGAGAGTTGAAAGAGACCCTCTGCGATAGTTTATTGTGCAAGCCTGGCCGATAAGCACAAGTAGGATTAACTGAAGGACGGAGGGATAATTACTAGCAATCTGGTTTGTCTCTCTAGAGAACCCTGTCCAACACACCCTCCTTCAAAGTCACTTTGTCCATATACACAAAACCAAACCAAAACAAGAAAGAACACCAGCAGACATGCCTTCATTGCTGTAACAACGGTTATTTAGAGACTTCTGCATGTACCTTTCCTATGATGGGAGGCTCACTAGCGTTCAAGGCAGGTTATTCCAATTGTCAGACAAAACCATCAGAATGATAACTTAGACTGAGATTATTATAAAGTGTATACTAGGCTCCCTGCAATGTCAAGCCCACTGATAAGAACTGTGTCCTCGGCTATAAGAAGGATGAATCTAATCCTTATTTACATGGCCACTCTGGGAGAAAGATGAGGCTTTCCACTCCTGTGAAGATTTAGTCTCAGAAACACCCTATGATCTGTGCTTGGTTTGGGGAGGTGTTTTTTGCCAGCCCCATCTCCTAGTCCAGATGGTTTGACATCCTACGGCTCCTTTTGCAGCCCTGCTGGTCTAGTGGTTCCGGGTTGGGCTGCAGCCCGCAAGGTCAGCGGTGAAAACTCACCAGCTACTCCTCGGGAGAAGAGCGAGGCTTTCTACCCTGTAGAGGGTTATCGACTCAGAAGCCCACAGGGCAGCCCTCCTGCCCTAGCGGCTCGCTGTGGTGACACCACTCATGGCAGTGAGTGTGAGGAAGGGGCAAGGCAATGTGAAGGCAGCGTACAGAAAAGCTGCAGGCCAGGCATCCAGAGGGGCACTCTGGGAGCAGCTGGGCATCAAGGGGATCTTCAGTGACTCCCTCTTTGAGAGGGTGGCTTGCAGACTAGGAAAAAGCACGTTAACAGCCAAGTGAGAGAAAGCCAATGGCTTAGCTGTAGTCCTTGTGCTAAGGAATCCAGAATTCAGCGGAAATGCAATTTCTTCTTCCATTTCATGCGCAGCATTCAGCGAAGAGGGGCACAAACAATTAAGGCAATGAACGGACCTCATTTGGAATGGCATGGGAAGCGGGTGGGAGCGGGAGGGTTCTTTCTTTTCGTTTGTCTCGCAGGGTCAGCATCCCTGCTCAGCTGACATTAAACAGATGCTGTTCTATCATGAGGAAACATACCCGCGCGCCACTCACTGACCCTGTTCGGGGGTGGTGGTGGGGGTGGTGGTGGTGTTTCCATCGCTGCGTGGTCAGAAACACAGGCAATAATGAAGTTTCAGGACTTCGCGCTAAGATTCGACTGTGTTACACTGACACAGGCTCGTCACGCTTTCACTCAGCCCTGACCAGTTACTGAAGAAACGTGGAATTTCTGGGAGGACGTCTCAACAATTTGGAGAACCATGTGACCCTTGAACAAGGCCGGGCTCTGATGCCCTGGACAGTAGACGGAGTGCTGCGGAGGCGCAGAGGGAGCACTGCCACTGTCCACTTTCTGAGCACTGCTTCACAGTCCCGCCTCGGCCTCCTCCCTCCTCCTGTGCGGCAGCCGTGCTCGCCGGCACGCTCTCTGCCAGCTCAGCTCAGCCTCTACCTGTCTCACTCAGGAAACTGCCCCAATGTCAGCTAGAGTGCAGTAATGACAGGGAAAGGCAGGCACCAACCTCAAGACTTTGTTAGTGGCACCAACACAGCTAGGACACTCCACGCAGCAGACAGACGTGTGCCCCAGAAAGCAACAGGCACCTGCCAACCAAGTCAAAGCGGTTCTTTATGTTGACTGATGCTGGTTCAAAGCATTTGGTTCAAGTCAGAGCAAGAAGGATCATCATCTTCCTTGGTTCCCGGAAGGACCAGAGATCCCAAGAATATTACAGCGTGGGAGGCCTTTGGAGCGCCTAGTAAAAGTGAAAACCAAGGTGTCGAGAAACAAAGGGACTTGCTCTTGATCGCACCACTACTAAGCTAACAGAAAAGGACCTGAACGGCCTGGCCCCCGAGTCCAAAGTCCAGGACAAATCAAATTATCACCCAGTAAATAAGAAGAGCGATCACAGGCTGCAGGCCTAGGGCAACAAAGATCTGAAAGTGCGATTGAAGAAGTTCACAGTAAAAATGGTGAAGGCTGGCCCATAGCACAGGAGAGCGCTATGAAACAGCTACAGACGGACTGCTCCCCGTGGGAAAGGCTTGCTGGATGGAAACCAGCATGAAAGAAAGGTAAACTTTCAGGCAGTGCGCCGAGAAAGAGTGAGTCTGCCACTCTTGAACTGTACAGAGACTCAGACACTTTCATTCCAGGGACTGACTAGCGTAAAGCACAGACTCAATCTCCCGGCACAAAGAAAGAACTCCAGCTCGTCCCATCGTGTGCTGCGAGGAAGCATTTTCCTATCAGAAATGCAAAGGGCAATGCCGCTCCAATCATCCCTTGTCTGCAGACGTCCTACCGTATGTGTCTCCACACCTGCAACTTCCTTCTCCCCAGAGGACTCCTTCCTGTTGAGGATGTTTAAGAAACGAAAGGACTTCAGAAAATTGTGGGAAAAAATGCAGCAAAAAGATCGAGAATGTTTCCATGAACTTTTTGCCATCCCTCATGTGTTAGGCCTTGGTAAAAACAGCTACGAAGATCAAGCACACACATAGAACAAGCAATCTTTGGTTTCCATGCCAACTAAGTACTTTGTAGAAAGACTGCCTCCAATGCTTTCTTGTCTCCGTGGGCATGTGGCTGTGGCTGTGCCTGAGCTGCGTGTCTTTGGAAAGAGCAAGCAAGCCTCATCACACTGGCAAGGTGGCACCAGCTGGCTTTTGCACAGATGGCAAGTGAGTAGATGTCTGAACCTGGAAAAATGATAAAATGGTTCACCAGACCAAGACTGTTTGTGTGCAGGCAATCACTAGGTACCTTGCTTCTGTACATACAGTTAACAAGTACCTTTTCGAAACTTTATACAAAATCTGTCCACGATCACGAGATGCTGCTGTCAACAAGACGACTGAGTATTATATATAGATAGATCTTTTGGCATATCAAAAATATGTACATTGCAGCCAACACATATGGTCAATGAATACAAAAACTATTTATAAAAGCAAATACATTTACAATGAGATCCCTGGGTGAGAGAGGCAAAAAAAAAACCCAAAACAAACAACACACACACACAAAACGGAATCCCAAGACTATAAAATCCCAAGACCTTATTCCAGCTGGGCAAGTCTGGGATCCCTGCCGTAGACCTTGAATATCAAAGCCTCAGTCTCTACTATACATATGCTTAAAGCCACTGAAGAACCCCAGCATGCTTCCTGAGGGCTCCAGCCATTTCTGTCCCTTGGACAACAAAGCAGGGCAATGATGCCTCCCCCAGGGTCCTGGTGACGGGCGAGACAATCCAGCACGGTAAGCAGCGATGAGACGCATCCCCTGGAACTTTCTGGAAGCACATCTACCCCCTCTCTTCCTCTGGAAATGATGCACCTTTTCAGTAAGATGCACCCGTTTCCTTCACCAGGTACAACCCCAAGCAGTAGCCTGGCCCAGCTTGATGTGATCAGATGTGATGGTACACAGAGAAAAGCAAATGCCGACCGTGGGGCTTCTTCTGCACGTTGAGGTAGTAATGCAAAATGAAATGATCTGCGTTTCTGCCCAGATGCCGTCTGGGGCGGAGCGGCGTTCACAGGCTTTCACTCCCGTCTTGAACGGTCCGGGTCCGACCAGCGCGGAAAGCGTGGCCGCGCGACCTGTGGCAGGGTAGCGGGGAAGGGGGGCAGTCTGGGTCACTCTCGGCCTGGCCCCCATCTCGGAGGCCTGGTGGCAACTCGAGGATTGGCTGCTGGGAGAGAGGAGAAGGAGGAGGAGGAAGGCTTAGTTCCTGGCTTTCGGTCCACAAGGGCTGCCGCAATGTTTCTGAGAATCAAACACAAGAATTATCAGTGGTGACCAAAAGTTCAAAATTCACTTTCTAAGATGTACTTTTGTTTCGTCTCAATTATTAAAGAAACATGTGCAATATTCTTGAACAAGGACAATGAGATCAAAAGCCATCTTCTTAGCTACAACCAAAAAGAACAAAACAAAATAAAAACTGGAACCCCTCTGTCAGCTCCTTTTACCCAACACCTTTAAGCCCTGCTCTTCCATCTCAGGCCAATGACAATGAGAAGTTGACAGCTGACAGTAAGCTCAAATTATACTGACATTGCAAACCTTCATTATTTAAATTTAGATGGGAAAAAAATCGCTAACGTCTACATAAAACTTCTTTTAAAGCTTTCTTTGTGCGGGCTCTGAAGTTTCAGGACTGTGATCCCATTGCCTCCTGCCCCCCTTGGGGCTCCCCGCCCTCCTCTAAGGCAGTTTTGACCCTATACATGAAGACTCCTTAGTAAGTCTATTATCTAAGAAGGCTTGAGAGCTCTATTTAATACTTGTCTTGCTTCTTGCCACATCGGAAAGCTGCCCATATCACGGAGAAAGCCAATGGGGTAAAGACAGCACAAGCAGAACCAGAACCAGAAGCCCTGCCCCTTACCACTGCCCAGCTGTGTGGAGGGCAGGATCACCTCGCCTATCCTCTCGTGGTTGGTGGGAAAGGCAGCCCGCTCTCTGTCTGCCGGTGCTCTCAGGCTCTCCAGGGTCGAGGTGTCTTGCGGAGGATGTGCCAAGTAGGTCTCTTTGGGCATCTGGACCACGAGGCCAGACAATGTCTGATCCAGAACCTCCTCCTCAGCGATATAAGCGTACGGGCAGTATTCCCGGGTCCTGGAGTAGATGTTGGCGTTGTCATAACAATCTGAGCAGATCACCCGGGAGCCAGTGCCACCTAATGACAAGGGGAGAAAGAACCCCAACATTGCTCCCTTGAGGAATTAGCTTTGTGGTGGAGTCTCTTCAACAGAGCTATCATCACCCCCACCCCCAACACGCGTTCTCTATAAGCCTGGTGAAGTTTCAAGACCATTCGAGGTATTGCAATCCTGCCAATCCCCACGGCACCTCTGAGGCAGGTACTATGATCCCCGTGTTCAAAATGGGCACCTACGGTGCAGGAAAGTACCTTGCTCAAACTCAGAGCTCCGGGGTGGGGACCCAGACACTGGCTCCCAGGGCCATGCTCTTAGCAAGGGCATTAAACCACCTCTGCGTGTCTGGACAAGGCCATGTTCAAATCAAGGGCACCAGGAGGAGGCTCAGCCCACATGTCTGGCTTGTGCAAACTAAAGCAGAGAACAAGGGGTTGTGACAACGTCACTTCACCAAGGCCCAAATAACTGCCACAGGACAGGAGGTAAAGCAGCCCTCGTCACTGAGGCCCAGTGGGTCTGACAGACAAGAGCCCTGCCTGACAAATGGGTTTGCCAGAAGCACAGGTTAATCTCCCCGGACTTCTATGTGCTCTGAAAGTTGTAGAGACTTGTAATTCTTATTTTATTTTAAAAAAATCATTTTATTGGGGGCTCTTACAGCTCTTTTAACAATCCGGACATCCACTGTATCAAGCACATTTGTACATATGTTGCCATCACCCTTTTCAAAACATTTTCTTTCTACTTGAGCCCTTGGCATCAGCTCTTTTCCTCCCTCCCCCACCCTCCCACTCTCATGAACCCTTGATAAATTATAAATTATTATTATTTTCATATCTTACACCATCCGCCATCTCCCTTCACCCATGTTTCTGCTGTTCATCACCGCAGGTGGGGGGGGGAGGTTAATACGTCGATCATTGCTATCAATTCCCCCATTCTCCCATAATTCTTCTTTTAAAAGTTAGAACTTCCCAACCTAAAAAATCTCTAAAGAAATGGAACAAACCTTTCACAGGTATGGTACTTGAAATACCATACACATATCTATTGAATGTATTTTTAAAAATCTTGGGTAAAGTGCTTTATTAAGTATTATTTACTTATTTTTGAAATGAAACAAAACCTCAGATCTCAAGTTGGTTATCTGCGGTCACAAAGCTGAGAAAAAGGAAGGCAGGCTTCGCTTCAATTCCTCTACCCTTCGCCCTTCACTGGCGGCCTGAGAGTGTGGGCACTGCGGAAGGGAGAGAGGGCTGGGGCTCAGGCTCATTGAGCAGGGATGCACTCTCCGCCACTCGGATGGGTACTGATGGCTCAGGATACACTAGACCCTCAGTACCCTCCAAATTTAGGCTAGCTGTCAACAGCAGCACAGATCTAAAAGGCTGAGACATGGAGAAGCGTCTGGTGCATCCCTTCCCTATAACGCCACCATGGCTTGGGAGCCTCCCCTTTATACTCCAACCCCTTGGCTAAGGACACTTTGTTTCTTTGTGTCAGGTGACTCTCCGCTCCGTGAAGCCTCAGTTCATTTTCATTCTGTTTTGCACAGAGTCCAATGCTCCCACTGAGTATCTTAACTTCAAATATTACTTCCAGTTAATTGGGGGGGGGTGAATCTAGACACTGAAAAACAAGCTCAATAGGATAGGCTGACAGCATAGCAACACGTAACAAAGGCTTCTTACCGTCAGTGCCTTTGTGTGCGTAGCCGTTGGCCGGAGGCATAAGCTGCTGATGGCTCCCTGCCTCAGAGTTGCTGTAGCCTTCTTGTGGCTCAGACAGTGTTCCTTGGGAAGACAAGTAGCTGGGAATGTCTGCAGGTAGATTAAGCTCCTCTGTAAAAGAAACATTTGTAATTCTCCCCAAAAGTTAGGCAAGAGGCTGTTGTGCAAGCAGGGTCCCCTTTGATAATGCTGGCCGGGAACCTGCTGTCTAGCAAGGGCCTTGACAGCTCGCAGCACTCCCCTGCAACGCTCACTCCAATTCTCCTACCAGTTTCCCTTCTAAAACCACTGCCAAGAGAAATAAAGCCTACAGGCTGGAATCGTATCCCTAGTCACGTTCCCATGATCTACCTGGCTGGGCCTCTCATCTCCTGGGATTACAAGGTGGGGGTGTCAAAGACTGATCTCAGACAGGGAAGCTCCACTCTTTCCTGTGGGGTAGTAATCATGGGAGTGAGCTTTATGCATTCAAGCAATCTATGATGTGTTTAGAAGGGCAAGGTTTCCTGGAAGGGTTTACAAATTCTCAAAATTATTCATCAGAGGCTTTATCAAGGCATTCTCCCTCATACCAGGAAAAGTACCAAAGCGCTTCATTTTATAATAAGTTCTCCTTGCATTTTATAATAAATTCTATTTTGCATGTTATAATAAATTCTATGCTGCTAATGTGGCGAAAGGACGGAACAAATGGCATCTGGTTGCCACTCACCTGTGTTTGTGATACTGTAGTCTTCACTTCTCCTTCTCATGTGGTAAATAACAATGACCCAGATCAGAGAGGTGCCCACAACACAGCAGACCACGACGATGATGACAATGCCGATCGTCGTCCAGTCACCAGCTTCATGCCCAATGCTGCTCTGCGCAGAGTCACAGTTGGGGGATGTAATGACATTGAGGTAAATGTGGCCACGTTCCGTGCCAAGGGTATTAGACATAATGCAAGTGTACTTCCCAGCATCATCTAGCCCCGTAGCTACGATGATGAGGAGCTGGTTGGCTGCAGCAAAGAAGTGCCGTTCTGTCACGAGCAGGACCCCATCATCTTTGGTCCAGTTGAGGCGAGGGGCAGGGCTGCCCCCAGCGATGCACTGTAGCACGGCAGTCTCACCGCGGGTCACCGTCTTGTCTTCCAGCGGTCTAATAAACGAGGGTGTCTCTAACAGGAAGATGTTAAAAAATATATATACATCTATCAAGTGATGTAATTTTATTCCCCCCAAAAGCTAATAAGAACCCTTTCATATACTTAGGGGGCTTAGAAATTAAGGTTTTTAAAAAGCAAAAGCTTCAAAACGCTTAATTCTTGTCTCATTAATTCTACCTTGGGAAAACTATCCTAAGCAAAGAATTCAATGATGAAGACACAAAGATGCTTATTATTAAATTAACTTTATAATACATTTATAATTACAATTAATGTAATAAAAACCTTTATAAAAATAAACAGAAAAAAAACTTAATCTAACAGGAAAATGATTAAGTAAACTGCAGTACATTCACATGATGTTTTACGAAGCTCTATTAATGAGCAGCCCTCAGAGCACTTCAAGTGGATAAAAGCAGGTATACTTTATCCACATAGAAATAATTTTTTTAAGTCAAGCTCTTCAACAGTGTTTAAATGACTTGCCCTCCTTTATTACTAGTTTTCTCTATATCTTAAAATTTTTCAATAATAAACTTATGTTTCTGATTATAAAATTAAACAATACAAGCAAGTAAAGGCCTACTACAATCTAGGGAAACAGAGCCCTGAAATGGAGAATGTGCTTTAGATTTGAATTCTGTTAAGTATTGGCTAGCTGGTGGAAATTTTCAGGGAAAAGACATTTTTGTGTGAGCATGGGATTAAGAGGAGCACGCTAGAATGAAAACAGAAAATCTAACCAGAATAACAGGTTGAAATAAAAACAGGGAAACAGGGGGAACCAGTTAAATCACCTCAGATTCTCTGCACAGCAGGAGCCAAGGCTGAGCCTCCACGCAGAGCAGGCAGCACATGTATCGATGGCAGAAAGCGGCCCGAGGGACACGGTAAGAGGATACACGGATACAGGGATTTGCATTTTCAGTTCACGTGACAAAAAGTTCTAATTCTGCCCTCGCATTTCCCTACACTGATAACCTAAGCTGAGAAAGCTGACAAAGATGTAAGAATCACAATCTTCTAACCACATGACATCCTACTCTCACATGCAGACTTTTCTGCCCACGAAGCTGAAGCGTGGATCCCAAAGGACAAGGACCTGTGGCGCAGTGTGCATACCTAACACGGTCAGTGAGGCGTTGGCAGAGAGGCCGCCGGCTATGTTCTGTGCCATGCAGCTATAGACCCCCATGTCTTCTAGTTTCACGTTCGCAATGAAGAAGACATCATCCTCGGGCATGACGTGCATGCGCCTTTCTCGAGCGGCAGGGAAGTCAGTGCCACCGTCTTTCTGCCAGGAAATCTGAGGAGCAGGGTGTCCTTCTGCAGCACATTCGAGTCTGGCCATGGCCCCGGTACGGATAGTGAGATCCATCGGCGTCTTCAGGAAAGAAGGCATCTCTGTGACAAGAGAAGGAGTGTGCATGTGTGGACGTGAGGATGTAGGTAGGAGACTTGCAGGTGAAATACCAACCAATACAGTACTCTGTGAAAAAAGATCTGCTCTCTGAAGCCACAGGGAATGCCGCTTCAAAGGTCAACTCTGCTCGGGACCCAGAGGAGCTGGAGCACAGTGCCACACAGCCACCCCCTTCTCCCCGCCTCATCTGAGCAGGCGGTCTTTCCAGAAGGCCCTCTGCCTTGCCCGGCCTTTCTCAGAGGCCCGAGGGCTGCTGTTCTGCAGCCTGCTGGCCAACAGAGGAGCCAGCCGGTGCAGGGCCATGGTCTCATGCGGGGTGGAAGACCGCAGGGAGACAGCAGTCACGATCCCTGCGCCCAGCAGTGTCCTCCACACTCCCAGCCACTGGAAGGTCCTGTGGACAGGGCCAAGAATCCAGTTCCTACTTTCAGAACAGAATTAAGGCTCGGACAGAAAATGGAGACTCTGAAGAGAATTTTTTCCTAAGTACAAATAGCAGTGAAAGTAGTCCATCTCCCACGGCCTCGGGACTCACCCTCAGAGACTGATGAGGGGCAATTTGGTGGGCAGTCTGGCTAATGCAGTGGTTCTCAGCCTTCCTAATGCCGCGATCCTTTAATACAGTTCCTCCTATTTTCGTTGCTACTTCTTAACTGTCATTTTGCTACCGTTAGGAATCGGCCGACCCCTGTGAAAGGGGTCACGACCCACCAGTTGAGAACCACTAGGTTAATGCAAAGAACCCACCCATTCCGTGCACTTGTCACAACCCTAAGAATCAGAGTCAAATCCCCTCTCCCCACGACGTGTCGATTGTGGCCTGATTTTCTCGATCGTGTCGTTCAGAAACAGACCGTGAACCTCCCTTCCCAGTTTTCTGGAGGAAGCATAACTCCTTACCGTTCACCGTCAGTTTGGCTTTCAGGGAATAATTGGAACCAAAATGATTGGTGGCAATACACTGATATTTTCCTTCGTCTGTGAAGTTCACATTGAAAAGACGTAAGACACTTGTGTATTCCAGAGCTTCTCCAGCTTGCTGCTGGTAACGAACGAAGTTCTCAATGTCCACGTCATACAGGATGTCACTGTCTTTGCGCCACATGGTGGACATCAGGGAATCGCTGCTGCTCACTGCTGTGCAGGTCAGAGTCACGTTTGTGCCTCTCAGGGCAATCGTGTTCTCAGGATGGGTCTTGATCTGGGGCTTCAGAAAATCATCTGAGGAAACAAAGTCCAGCCATGGTCAAATCCACTGTGTACTTTTTTGCTTTAAAAGACTCCATTTACAAACAAATACTATATAATTGTCCAGTCTGTTCACAAGGTGACTGGGACTATGGAGCTAGAGTCCAATTCCCTTCTTGGAAGATGAGGAAAATGAGTCCCTGGGGTAGAGGGGGTCGAGTGACTTGCTCAGAGACAGAAGTCAGTGGCTGGACCTCCATGGAGCCCAGGGTCCTGCCTTCAGGGTCCAGCGCTTTCTACCGCCCTTCCTGGGGGAAACAGGGAAATCCTATACAAGAATTTTGAGATACATTCTAATATTAATTCACTGCATGTTTGGGTATGATACATATATAAACATGCACATAACTATTATTACATTTTGCTTGACAGTATAGAAAGCAGGCATTAAGAACTTGTTTTATTTTCCAAGTAATACTTATCATTACTAAACCAAGTGATTTGGAAGTACTTTGTAATGTGTGAAGCTTTCACCTAAACTAGAGAGAAATTTCCAAGCATGTTAGATGTTCAACTGTCTTATGACGTGCTAATAAAACTACACTCTTTACCTGCAAGTTGATTCCGACTCGCAGCAATCCTGTAGGACAGGGCAGAACTGCCCCTGCGGGTTTCTGAGACTGTCACTCTTTACAGCGGGAGAAAGCGGTCTTCCTCCCAAAGAACTGCAGGTGGTTTTGAACTTCTGACCCTGAGGTTAGCAATCCAACATATAACTACTATACCATCAGGGTATGTCACTGACTGATTCACAGAAGGGATAGGTGAATCCTTACCAAACAATGACACTGGCTAACATTTCACTGTGCCACAAAAGTCATGACTGGAAAGAGGGTAGTGGGGGAGATACAGTATGCTCATATTTAGAGGTAAGCCAAGTCAGAAAGGAACTCACAGCCATGCACACCATACTCAGGCTTTATTAGATTATGTTTTCATCTTTAAAATGTACAACAACCGCTTAACAAGTATGCACCGCTACGTGGACCGTGGAAGCTGAGCTGACAACCGACAGGCACCCGAGTGACGGAGCTACTAGAGAACACACACAATGTGCTACAAATGTCAGCTAGGAATTCGGTATTCCACTTAAAGGAAATTTAAATGTACAGGAAACTGGTGCTATCTTTTTGGAAAACGTCTGGCAGCGTTTTTCAAGAGCTATTAAAAATATTCACATTAAAAAAAATCCAATCTTTTTTTATTCAGGAATCTTTCAAAGCAAACAAACAATCCAAATTCACTCCCAGAGAGTCAATTCTGATTCATGGTAACCCTAGAGAACAGAGTAGAACTGTCCCCGTGGGTTTCAGAGACTCTTTACAAGGGTAGAAAACCTTATACACGCTTTCTCTCGTGGACTGGCTGATGGTTTCAAACTGCTGGCCTTGCAGGAACAGCCTAATTCATAACTCACTATGCCACCAAGGCTCCTTTCAGGAATGTTACTACTCTATATCCAGTCTCAGGCTCACAATCCCCTACAAGAAACGACTCACGTGCATACAGATGCTGTTATTCCGCCATATGAAATTAAAGCCTGCTAACTACTGTATAAAAATGCTAACGCTCATGTGCTGATACATAGCTGGAGAAGATGACAGAAATGGACACAGATGTGCTGGGGAGCAAGTATTCTATTTCATTTTTGTAGATTCTGCTACTGTTACACGTCCTGTATGAACTTTGTAAACAAAGATACCAACCACAGACAAAATCTTTCAGATCCACATGCAGGATGCTTTGCCCCGCTAGCCATTCAGGGTGTGCACAGCTCACAGTCAGAGAGTGCTGGAAGTTGCTGTCCACCAGCCAGCCAAGTAGCCACTTCAAATGGCAGTCACAGAGCAAACTGCTTGTGTTCAGAATCCTGCAGAACAAGAGGAAAAGAAGTGACTCTGGGTTTACATTTCATTCCAATGGTTGTCGGCATTCCAGTACACCTGCATACTGTGCTTGCCAAAACCATTCAAGCTGGGGCTGAAATTCAGGATCGGTTTCCATTCTTCAGACACTGGTGTGATAAAAAGGCACTAGAAGCGAGGGGGCAAGGGAAAGGCACCGTTTTGGATTAAAAGCCACTCTAGTCAGTGGCAGGCCCCTAGGCTGGGGGCAGAGCGAGGCAGACAAGGAGGGCACTGGTCGCCACAGGGAGCATTGGACTCGGGTTGCATGTCAGAGACTACTCTGTTACCAAGGTTAATCTCCTTGGGTGTGATATTGGTGTTGAAGCTATAAAGGAAAACAGCCCCTTCTTAATAAAAACAGCTTCGAATGTCTAGTAATAACGCGTCGTGCTGTCTGCAACTCACCTTCAGATGGCTCAGCAAGAAATAGGAAGCACTTATATTTACACAAGAGAGGGTTAGAAAGCTCATGAAAACAAGGGTTTTCCCAGGAACGTTTCAAAGCTCCCTTGTATGTCTAGCGAGAGAAGCGGAGGGAAGGACGGAGGGATGAATGGGAGGTGGAAACTAGGTAGCACAGTCAGCAAAGTGTTAACCATTGGTAAATCTACAGAAAGAATATATGGATGTTAACTGTACCTTTACACACAAGGTCGGGGGGAGGGGACCGACATACATGTATCAAAGGGTTGAGATCACTATTGTGAAGAAGATCCAATTATTTTCTGATTGTTTCATCAAGACTCTGGCACACACATGGCTACTGAAATTAAGAAGCAGCGGAAAGCACTGGGGTCTGGCAGAGGCCTGTGAAGATATTGAGAAAATGGTGCATGCTTGTCATATTTCACAAACTGCTCCTCCATCCACTTGCAAACAGGAGAGCAAGTGACCTACAGAGTATTATGGTTTGCTCCGTAGACATCACCAAAATCTGCATCGAGTTTAAAGTTTGGTGTAAAGCATGAGTTGGCTTCGATGTATTCTTCAATAGTCTTTAGGGGTGCCTCAAAAGCCAGGTTTAAAGAAACTTAAATTCAAAATGCCAGAAGTTGCCTTTTACATTTAACAATTCTGGTTACAGGGGAATCCATGGCGGATGATCCCTTCAGGACCAGGGGTGTGAGTGGCGATACTGGAAGGGTGGAGGGAGAGTGGGGTGGAAAGGGGGAACCGATTACAAGCATCTACATAGAACCTCCTCCCTGGGAGACGGACATTAGAAAAGTAGATGAAGGGAGACATGGGACAGGGCAAGATATCCCAAGGTAATCATTTATAAATTATCAAGGGTTCATGAGGGAGAGAGGAGCGGGGAGGGAGGGGAAAAATGAGCTGATGCCAGGGGCTTAGGTGGAGAGCAAATGTTTTGAGAATGATGAGGGCAATGAATGTACCAATGTACTTTACACAACTGATGTATGTATGGATTGTGATAAGAGTGGTATGAGCCCCTAATAAAATGACATTAAAAAAAAAGAAAAACTTCTAGCTACTTTTCCTCACTGATAAAGCAATATCGAGGACCCTACTTTATACCAGGGGCTGGTTGAGGCTACGGAGATACAGCCATCAAGGAGCTTACCTATTAAGTGCCATGCAAGAAATAAGTAGGCATAAAAGAGTGCCAGAAAGCAGCAAGCACGTTGAAGAAAAACAATGCTGGCAAAGGCAGCTGCTAGTTGAGACAAAGTGGTCACGGTAAGTCTCTCTCAAGAAATCAAGAGAGCAAATCAGGTGAAGGCCCTGAGGTAAGCGTGCCCAGGCGGAGGTATCTCAGCAGTCAGGCCCAGGGCAGACAGGCAGTGTGCTAAAGGTAAAGCAAGGGGGTCAGCGAGGCAAACCGTTCCGGGAGCGAGGAGACACAGGGCAGCAATGAGGCTAGGGAGCAACGGGCCATGCAGGCACCTGATAAACTAGAGAGAAAGAACCCAGTGTCATGTTTCCCCCAGGGTACTGGGAAGTGAATGCAAGGTAATGATCAGAGGCATGGCATGGTCTGCTTAGTGCCTCCTCAGAGAAAAGCTAGTCAGAGAAGAGTCCTTGATTCATGGCCTAACTTAACTACTCAGGCAAGACACTCATGTGTCCAAAATCCGTTTCCACTTCTGAATACAGAATTAGAGAATGCCTGCCTCAACACAGGGGTGAAAAGAAGTTTAAATAAAATGTTTAGCACAGGGCCTGATCATATGCAACACTAAATTCATGTTAATCCCTCCACATGTATTTCTTGGTGTCTCTCCAGCCTTCACACACTACCCAACATTACATACGTGTCTTATAGAATATCCTTCAACCAATGTATGACTACATACCAAAATATTAATAGTGGTGATCTCCTGAGTCATTGGCATTTGAGGGCTCCCCACATTTATACCTGCTTTTAACTGTTCTTTCTTGTATTTCTACCATGATTGTATAATTTTCTATGTAAAATATTTTAAAATTATACATAACTCTACCACCACCACTACCCAATATTTATTCAAAGTACTATGAGGGATTACCAAGAAGTATAAAGAGAGGTTTTAATAAATATTGGCCTAAATATTACAAAGATCACTTAGATTTAAAATATAACCAAAAGCAACCAAAAGTTTTTAATAAATGTTTCACTAGAGTGCCTGTGTTGAGAGTTGATTACTAAATTATTCTCTGAAACATGAACTATAGTTATTTGCTTTCACCTACTTGCTCGGTGCTACTTTGATACTGAGTTCTTCTAGCAATGGTTAGAACGCATTCCTATTCTTGCTGGCCCTGGGGTGATCACTGGCACCAAGAAGTAATGCTGACTTCCAGTAACTGTGTCCTTAGACGATTAAGTAAGCCTAGCACAAGTAACACAAAGTTTTCCAACAGACCAAAACGAAGCCACTTTTAAAATCTGGCAGAAAATAAACTAATGATTTGCATAATGTCGTTCTTCTCGTTACTACTATTAGTCATTCAGCTTTTACTAAGAGCCAGCACTTGCTGATGCTCGCGTTCTCAAAACCCTCCAAGGTTTCCCGATGTGCTTAGGGAGAAGCGCCTCGCTCCTCGAGGCCTGTGAAGCGCTCCATCCCACCTGACAGCTCCTGCTTACCTCTGGCCTCTGCGCCTGCCCTTCCCCCTCGCTCCTGGGTAACCATCCCTGGACTTTCCTGGTTCTTAAGCACAAACAAGCTCCTGCCCCAGGAGCCTTTCATTTGCTCTCCTCTACCTGGAAGGCCCCTCGCTCATTTGTAGTCACTATATCCCGACCTGTATGCGAAAGTGACAGCAACCCGTCACTTTCCAAACCTCTGACCCAGAAAGCCTACTGTCCGACAGGCCAGTACATTATCTACTGACTCATTCCCTATCTTCCTGACGACACTTGACTGTAGCACACTTTGAGGAGAGAGCTGGTCTTCTTCACTGCGATAGAAGGTGTTTACAGCATCTACAATGTGCTTTACATGACAGCCAATACCTAAATTATCTCATTTTATCTTCACATCACCTTGTGTTATTCTCCATTTGAGAAGGGAAACTGAGTCTCAGCTTTAAAAACCCATCCAAAGCCACACAATTGTATGGAATGAAGCAAGACTTTGAATCCAGGCAGTTTGAACTTAAGCTTTTCCAGTGTCTCCCATACTATGTGTGATAAAGGCCCAATTAAAAAATGTTCCATATTGCTGCAAACCAATACAACTATTCAATAATTTTTGAACATTTTAATAGCTTAACTAAGAGACTAATGACATCATCTCTAACCATTATACTAGATGTACCTGGTCATCTCAGAAATGAAAGAATACAATCAGATATCTGGATTCTAACCTACCAAGAGTGAGGTTTGTGAAACCTATGTTTCTAACAGTTCAAGAAAGACAGGAGGGAAAATAAAAGAACAGTAGGATAGGGGAAATAATTAGATCTGGCCTTGCGTATCTGGCTACAGAAAACAACCTGAGAATTTAAGGCGCTCCTTTGTCTTTCTGTCTAGTAGGGGCTACCCTGGTCTCACAGTGGCTGAACTAACTGCAGGAAGGGAGGGGGCCTGATGCAGTAAGTCATATATATTCATTGGGTCAATCATAATTATGCATTGACATGCTATTCATGCATATTCACTGAGTTCCAGTGACTAGGGATTCTGGACCTAGGAGCTCTTTTGAGGGCTTTCCAGGATGAATGAAAACACCCATTCCCTGAAGAGGCAGCAGCGCATCCCTGGAAATAATAGAGGCCCCATGCTAAGAACGCTCCCAGAGCTTGCTTGATGGAGCTCCTAGCTCATATCCTCTCTGGTTACAATAAATGTGTAACTATAAGCGCAGGTCACAGTCTCCATGAGTTTCCTGAGCTATTACAGGGAATTAATTAACCAACCCACAGGGGCAGGGAGCAAGCAGGGCTGACAGTGCAGGTGCATTAGCACAGACCCAGCCATGGATGGCTGGATGATATGGAAAGACTGAACAGGTAGTAGATGAAAAAGAACAGTCCTTCTCACTTACAGCCCGGTCCCAAAGGGCTCAAAGGTGACAAAAGCGGCTGTTGACAAGGTATGGCAATATGGGAAGGTGGGTTCTGGATCCATTTCTGGCTGGGAATTGGATTCCTGCCAAGTCTTGCCATCCAGTTAGTGACAGGGCTGGGGTTTCACTTTTCGAGTGCAGCTGGTAGTGACGGCCTGTCACAAGGTAGACACAGGGTACACAGAAGCACTGCCAAGGCACACAGGCAAATGCGAGGTCCTAGAATCACCCTCTGGGCTTTTCAAATGTTGGGTTACTTTTGAACTTCAGCCAGCCACAAACGGTGTTCACGCTTTCTGGTCACTGGCCTGAACTGCCTATTGTTCAGAGCAGTGGGTCAGGCTTATCACTCTTTAAGCACAACAAGCATGGATAATGATTTAATTGGCAGAAGAAGGAAAAAAGACAAGTTACTTACAGTTCTTTCAAGTGAGTCTGAGAAAAAGCATTCTCTTGGATAGACATTATAGCATTGTTGTTTAAAT
The DNA here is from genome assembly GCF_050624435.1 of Tenrec ecaudatus. Taxonomy (NCBI): domain Eukaryota; kingdom Metazoa; phylum Chordata; class Mammalia; order Afrosoricida; family Tenrecidae; genus Tenrec; species Tenrec ecaudatus. The sequence goes on along the minus strand of NC_134530.1, from coordinate 148,153,386 downwards.
CTCTGAAAGGAAGAAAAATGAAACATTGCCAGTAACCATTTCTACAATTAAGTTCTATGAACACTTTAAAGTGGTCACAAAACCCTCTGCTAATAACAAAGATTATTTATACAGGGAGCAAAATGTATGCAAAATACTTACAGATGTTCCAGGGATCCCAGACCAATGAATGCTTTCTTTGTAATTGACTTAATCTGGTTTCCCTGTAGGATTCTGAAACACAAACAAGCCTTTCTACTAAAGCTCTACAGTACACGAAATCAAATTCATTACATTAAGCATTTACCTGAAAAAGGTGAAAATAATCTTAGCATGCATTTTAAGAACGTTACAAACCCTTATTATTAACCAACACCAAGCATAAAGTGAAGGTTCCTAATAAGATGCTGGGGGCACCATGAGGGGCCTCAGAGCAAGCAATCACTGGGGCTGCGGAGAAACTAGAGTTCTCATCTGGCCAACTGAGTGACCTCGCCCAGGTTCTCCCTGCTTAGCAAACGATCACAGGGCCGAAGGAAATCAAGAACCCCTGTGAACCCCTGGAGAAATTCTTCTCAAGGGTGATCTAAAATCTTATTTGAATGAACCCTCTCCTGCGAGACAAATTACCCATAAAGCTCACCTAATTAGATTAACAGGTCAACTCTAGCTCCTCAGTGCCCTTATTTTACTTGGTAGATGTTCTAGTCTATAAATAACTTCGGAATTTTCCATCAATGGAAAGACATGCCCCTGCAAACACCACTCCCCCCAAAGCCCAACTTAATCAACAACAAAGTTTCTTCCTTTAAGTAAGGGGTCAGAAGGCTCAGACGTTTGGGTTACACCTAACAGACATAATCTAATCATATTTACTACTGATCTAAGAAACACCGCTTTACACACACACACACACACACACACACACACACACACACAATACATACAATGTAGTGAGGCTCGTGAGTCCAGCAAAAGCTTCACTAGCATCTTCGATGGCCCATGAAATTTCATTGTTTCGTAAGTCTCTGTAAACATGTTGGGGAAGAAAAGATGTCAGTCACCAAGGCCTACGCACCCTCCTCCAGGCCCGGCTATGTCAAAGTCCAAATGCTCAGCGGTCCTTCTAAGTTGTGTTACTCATCAAACATCTACTTAGGATGGAGACCTAATTCTGATTTTTAAGGATTATCTGGCCTCGTAAAAGAGAAGCATCTAAGAACCGATTCTCATAAGCAAAGAGATTGCAGAACTAAGCTTGCCTTGGTAAATGAATTAAGCACCTGCTAAGGTGTAGGGTCACTGTAAGTCAAAACTGATTCATCAGCAGTCGCTTTGGTTGTGTTGTTGTGGTTGTTTTCTGTTTGGGCGAAGACTATTGATCTTCGCTAACAGCTCTGAATTGTGCTAGTATATCTAACATTTACACGTAGGGTTCTACAGGAGGCAGGAGATTTCAAGATGCAGCTTACAAATCTGATTTCACAATAAAGGGATTTTGGGAGAACCAAAGCCATCCCCTGGGGTTCTTAAAACAGCTGACAAAAGGTACTATCAATACAGAACTTCACAGCTCCAAGGCAATTAAGCATGCCCCCTGGGTCACAAGAACGATACATTCATGTGCTAAAGCCGACTACAGTGTCCTTTAAACGGCCAAGTATGGATCTTTTCTTTTCGAATAAGTGCTCCATCCTCGGAGATAAGGTAGTTGGACTATACCACGTGCTGACTTTTAGTTGTTTCCTTCTGCCTTCGCATAAGAAAATAAAGCACAAGCTCCTGGGTTTATAATGCACTACTTTAAATTTGCATATAAAGGTAGGCGAAGTATGTGATTAACAATAAGGAAACAGAAAAGCATTCTTCTTAGCTGCCTCTAACGGAAGTGGAAAAGTACAGTTTTACTTTAAAAGGAGTAAACATTGACACTAGTGGCTCATCTCTTTAGGACTCATCCCTCCACCACACAGAGCAGAAAGAGAATTCATGTCCCAAGCTGAGTAAGAGATTTACCCACTGTTCTGACAAGAACATTGGCCTGAAGCCAGAATTTCTAAGATCTGATGTTAATACTGCCTTAACTCTTGCTGTTGGCATTACGTGTTTGCTTACTTGTATAGTTAATTTTCTAAGTTTAATACCAAATAATATGCAACTACGGAAAGAACCTAGCTAGGTTCATTACTAGCCACGGGCCCGTTTGCTAGTCTCAGAGTTGCCAACAATTTCCCAGGGTGCAGCAATTTACTTTCAACTCTGGTAATGTAGAAAATAATTTTTAATTTTTCATGGTCAAATCTAAAGAAAGATTACCCAGCAAAGTTAAAAAGAAAAAAATCAAACACATACTCGTGCATGTATGTACACTGTCACAAAACTATCACAAAGTTTGAAGCCTGCTTCTTTTCTGAGAAACCCCATTTCTCAGCTCTGAGTCTAAGCACCATAAAGTTCCCAATTCAGGGTCCTTAGGAGTCTGTAAATTCTCTTTGTTCTCTTATTATGGCCCATGTTTGAGACTTACATTTCATTAAAATACAAGGGGTTTCAAAAAGGTCATTAAAAACTTCCATTATATTTTAATTCCCACGAGGAGCCTTTGAAGCACCCTCATATTTCTTCATTCGATTAAATTATATCCCATGTATCAGTGTAGAACATTCAGCATTTAGTTAGAGTGGTATTCAGCAAACATCGAATTCCATGTCCTTCCTTTATTTAACCAAAAAAAGCAACACAACGCAACAAGCAACGAAGAAAATGACATCTCGCTCACTTTGCTCACCTGGTGGGGTTGTATCAACACCCCTCGGTTCTAATCCTGGCTTACCCAGTTACAACAAGCAAGGGGACCTTGCTCATTTTAATCTCTGGAAACCCCTGCCTCCTAATAGGGAAAAGAGTGATAAAGTTCTAATACCAGTCTCTGAAAGCACTATGAAATAATTAAAAAACATGAGTTTCCCTCTGTCCAAAGTCATACAGAAAGCTGTAACAGTGAACAGGTGGCCTGCCAGAGCTGCTCCCTACACACCCTATATCCTTCTGAATGAAACTCGCTGTGGCACACGGTCAAGGTCAGAGGAACAAGGAAATGACTACATGCTCGACACCAGCAACTGTGTTACATCCCACAGCTGTTCAGTTGATGATTTCAACATTGCAGCACGCCATCATGGGCTCTGGGTCATGCACACAGGTAAGCTTGCCTGTTAACCAACACGTTGGCTGTTTGAGTCCACACAGAAACACTTCAAAAGACAGATCCGGCAATCTACTTCGGAAAAAAACCAGTCACTGAAAATGCAGTGGAGTACAGGTCTACCCTGACACCCATGGGCTTGCTATGTGCTGAAGTCACAAATGGTCCCATAGGTTAGAGAGAAGCAAGATTTATTTATAGGGAAAGAGATAGATAATTAATATGATAATGTTCCAAGGTATAAGACAGCATATCCACAAAATACTAAACATATATAAATTTGCAGATTGATCATTTAAATTACCATATATACTCGTGTATAAGCCGAGTTTTTCAGCTCATACACAGGTCAGTAGCGTGAATGGATGTCATCTGGTCAAGCCCGACTAACAAAAGGAGGAAATCTCATCAAGCCTGACATAGAGTTAATAGCAAAGTGGGTTCGAGATGCATGGGAAGACATTCCAGAAGACATGGTGCGATGTGCCTTCCAGAAATGTAGTATTAGTAATGCTATGGATGGCAGTGAAGACTGCGCTTTGTATGAAAATGACAGCAGTGATGGTGATGACGGCGATCTCAGTGAGGACAGCATCTATGATGACCTCACACCAGCTGAAGCTCTGCATTGGGATACGGATGATGATGAAGAATCCAGTTTTGAAGGATTTTAACTCTTTACATTTTAGCTTGGTTGCTGATTGAGTTCAGGGAATAGTACTCTTAAGGTATCATTGTTGATACCTTATTGTTTTTGTTGAACCTATTTTCCACTTACTGTGCTGGTTTACTAATGCTAAATGACTTGTCCTTTTATTTATGCTTTTTATTTAAAATAAATATTTAAATACATTACCCCACTGATGTCTCAATTTTCAGTAATTTTATTTTCATTTGTTTTGATTATTGAAACTCACCAATAGCTTCTGCATTTTCCACCCTAGGCTTATACTCGAGTCAATCAGTTTTTCTGGTTTCCCAGGTAATAATTAGGTACCTCAGCTTATACTCGGGTCGGCTTATATTCGAGTATATACGGTAATTTATTAGTTTTAAACGATTAGCAGCAGCAAAGAAGGGTATTAGGAATGTACTTACAATGTCTGAAGATTAGAAAGAAACCTAAATACACCATCAGCAATGTGAGTGACCCTGTTGTCCCCTAAATTCAACGTCTCCAGTAAATTCAGACCCACAAATGCAGATTCATCCAGGCGAGTCAACTGGTTATAGGACAGATCACTGAAAATGGAAAACATGGAAAAGAGGAAAAACATTGTATATTGATTCAACTTTCAAATTCTTAGTCCATTTATGGGGCAAATTCAGAGCTTTCAACAAACCTCTAGTTAACCAGGGATAGCATTTAACTTTCATTACTGGTCACAGGAATGAATTAATTCCAACCTTTTCTAGTCCCACGGCCTCCACTAAAATTCGACCCGACACTTACAGTTCAGACAGTCTTTGGCAGAACTCCCATGCATCTGAGCTGATTCTTTCAATAGCATTCTGGCTCAGGTGGAGGTGCTGCAACATTCGCAAGCCATACAACCACCCTTTGTTCACGTCTGTAAGGTTGTTGTGCTCCAGTTCTCTGCAGAATTACAGAGAGTCAAAAGTATATTTCAAAACAAGGCACGTCAATGAAAGTGCAGTCCTTAAATCTCCATTATGTCTTGCATGGAGAAGCAAGCAGCTTTGTTCAACCTAAGTGAGCTGACAAATCCTATCCCATAACTATTTACACATTGCTTAAAGTTTAGTTTAGTTGAGGCTGGCAGGTGGCAAACCCATCTAAAGTATCAGATCTGCAGAGTCAACATGCTAAAATATACAGCATACCTGGTCTGGGATAAACCCCAAGCACTGCAATCAGCCAAAGCATTAAAGGGATGCAAGCATTTTAGAAAAGATGTCGTAAAAATGGCAGAATACTTTGCTAACCCTTTCAAAGACCAAATTATTTTCTGCTTTTAAGTTTTGTTGAAACCCTGCATGTTCAGTAACTGATGGCATTTCAAATCAAATGAAACATATATATATATATATGTATATTTGAGATAATATGGATGTTGGTACAATTAGTGGGACACGTCTGTCCTAAGGGATCTCTGGGGGCGGAGTTGGTGGGATGAGGCACTCAGATTCACATAGCTATATAGGCCCCCAGAAGATGGCAGCACATACCAAAAGGTGGGCTCAACTTCCCACTGAACCACAGAGTTGGAAAATGTAGGAATATATGTCCCATGGGTCACACAAGTTAGTGTGAGTTAAAAGGTTTTTTGCGTGATTTCACCTCAGAAGATGAAGAATGAACTAATGTACCTTCGTGTAAGTAAAGTAATAAGTACATGAGTTGTTTGGAACTGGAATGTATCGGACTGATTCCTTTCCTAACAATGCCCACCTCTAGTTCCAGTACTTACAGCTCTTCCATGTTCTCCAAACCAAAAAAAGCTCCATCCTTAAGCTTGCTAATTCCATTCCGCTGCATTTTCAAAGATCTTAAGGTGTCAAGTCCTTGGAATGTCAGACCTTCCACAACTTTAATTCTATTTCTTTTAAGTTCCCTTTAACAAAAGTAGTTTTACAGTCAGTAGATGGGGTTGCTGACTTGCACAATTACAAAGAAAAGATGCTATAAGAAAACTGATTTTCTTTACATGTTTTCTATTACACTACTCACAGGACTTGAAGGTGAGGCAGCTTGAAGATCTTGGGCGGAATCATGCTAATTCGGTTCCGGTTTAACTTTACCACTAATAAGGAACTTGATAAATTATCGAAGCAGCCAGCCTCCAATGTGGTTATCCTATTATTACTCAAATTCCTAAAATGAGCACAAGGAGGTTTTGTAAGAGAATTTCTACCACTGGAATACTATCCAAAGCCCACAACTGTTTCTGCTCTTCTAGTCACCAATTTATATACAGCCTTACAAACTGACCATTTGGTTTCGTCACCTACAAAATAAGGATGCTTACATGTTTCCACCCAAATGATGTTATGCAGCGTTAGCAAACCGCGAAGCTCATTTGTAGTGCATGTTCTGTAAGTGAGCATATTATTTATGTGGGTACATTATTATGCAAAGATACAGAACTTCATTTAGGTAGCTGTGGAACAGTACGTATTACTATATTTTGTAAAGTATAAAACACATATGCTAATCATCACCCTGAATATCTTTCACTATCTTATGAAAATAATGTACTCTTTGAATTAAATAAGGAAACAAAATCCCAAGAAACTGCCCTTAGGTTTCATATAGATATACATATTAAAATCACAAGAAATGATAGACTTTTATGGGAAGGCATCTCTTAATGACAAATAATGAGGCATTTCAAGTACCTAGTTTCAATTCTGTTCTACTTACAGGTATTTAAGCTGCATGCGAGGGAATGAAGATGTCTTGATTTCTGATACTATATTAGAGCTGAGGTCTAAACTCTCAAGAGCAGGGTAGAGCTGGAGCACTTCTGCATTTATTTCTGAGATTATGTTATGTACTCTAGAAGATAAAGATTATCTGAAATTACTGCCAGCATCCACCCCAAACCAAAACATGTTAAATGTTTGAGAACACTATGTGTACTTTGACTAAGAAAATCAACAACACAGAATGCTATTCTTAATTTTAATAAAACATATCAAATCATATTTACTTACAATGAGAGTAGAGTAATATTAGAAGTTGATTCTCCAAAATATGGCATTTCTGTTAACTCATTGTAATTCATTTTCCTAAGTGGAGAGAACAGGTTTAAAGGTTCAGTGAGGGAAATGCTTACCTCCTGAATTCTGGTTTCTAGCTAAAACATATTTGAAACCAGAATGAGTTAGACCAAGATAAAAATGCATCATACTGAGAAACTAGAGGTTTTAGTGAATTAGAAAAACGCTTAGGTATTTTTAATCTCGGTAAGTACCTTTGAATAGTTCTGTTTAAAACAACTAATTTGGGTTTCCCTTAAAGATGGGACAAATGATAAATATCCAACCTCACTATCTGATCCTAGATTATCTACAGTGTGTTGGTAGAACTCGAACACAATCCCATCTCATCAACCTGGTATCCAATCCCAGAAGCTTCAGAAAGCAAAGGCTTCCAAGAGACCAACCCAACTTACAAAGTCCACAATTAAGCCTTGACCATTTATTTCCAGGCTTTCCTGGGTGCCTAGTCTTCCAGCTAATAAATGTATCACATGTGTATTCAGTCCACGGTCAATGGGAGGCGCTGGGGATGTGGGGACCATGACAGTAACTTTGTCAGCAATTAATTTAAAAGATAACTAAGTCTGGGCATTCTGGAAGTATTTAACATAAAATCAAACAGTCCTGTACAACTTTAATTTTCTGCCCCAGAAAATTCACAATGCAGTAACTGATATTAATAATGCTTTAGAAAATTACTTCCAAATATACATGCTAATATTTTAAAGGGAAAGCTTCAGTTAACGGAAAAACTGAATGATCCCAAATGATACCAATACTACTGTACAGATTTCATATAAACCTACTTTAGACAAGAAGATTTGAAATCAGGTAACATGATAGAAGATGAAACAACGTTTACACAATAGAATGTGTCACTGGTTGAAATTCTGGCCAAAAAAAAGGGCATATTTACTCCTCTGGTCTCAAGAAATATAGCTTACAGCTCAAAACCACCCACCCAGAGGCACACTGCCCAGAGAAGCGGGGAGCGAGCGCAGTGAAAGAGCACCGCTCAGGTTTTTAAACAACGTGTCACTCGATCTTCCTCCAATCTCCTGACTCAGTAGCCTAACGTTCACCCTTCACCCGATCACCTCAGCCTTATATTCAATGACAGTAACTTACACTTCGTGCAATGTCTGCAGTTCCAAGCTGATATTCCAGTTAGTCAACCGATTATGGCTCAAATCCCTAAGAAAGGAAAACGACATTCTTAGTTTGGTGTTGACACAGACTAAAGGAGAGAAAAGAAACCCAAAGCAGAAAGAAAAGAGGAGTATTAAGGCCCAATCAAACAGGAATTTTAAGTGGCACAGGAAAAAAAAGAAAAACTGTTTCTAAAGGAAGTATAAAATCTTCTCTAGATTCCAAATCATCCCTTATTTTACTTTTTTAGAATTAAGTATGAAATGTACTCACATGGCTCAACAATCAAAAGGTATCTTAAAAAGGAAAGAAACCTCAATGTCATTGAGGCAATGCTGACTCATAAGTCCCCCTGTGGGTTTCTGAGACTGTTGATGAGAGCAGGAAGGAGTCTTGAACTGCCGACCATGCGTATTACAGCAAATGCTCCCTCCTCTCTCCAGCCACTCAAATGCCCTCCCCCAGCAACTGATGAAGAGGAATTGTTTCTGATACAGCCTTCCAGGTATTCACTTCCAGATACCAGCACATTCTTGAGACCGATGATAGACTAATTTGCACATCTTTGCCTCTTGCTTCTTTCTCTTAAAATACATTTCGTAAATCACCCCAGAAAGATGAGTGTTGTTTTCATTCCTTTTAGAGGCTACACATTATTTTACAAGTCAGGGTGATATGCTTCCATGTTTTAGAGTTGGGGCTGATCAGATCCTTGAACGGAATGTAACCTTTCTAAAAAAGACAATCTAGCTTCAGGAGAGAGGAATTCATCTCACCCCAAATTATACTGCTGCTGATGGTGGTGACTAACATTTATTAAGTGCCAGACACCCACTTTACACATATTAACTGGCTACATCCACACAAAAGCCTTACAAGGCAAATACCTTTGCAGTCCTCACTGTCCTGAGAGATGAAATATTGGTCGATCCAAGGTCACTTGACTCATGCGGGGAGCCATACTAAAATCCAAACTTCATCTCACTTCTAGCAGGTCGATTATTAGCTATAGTAGTGATTTCACTGAGATTAGTCAGGAGTCTAAATATTTTAAAAGGCTTTAAAAATTCACCTTGCTGCTTCTTGGCATCTTTACAAGGCTGAGGTGGCATGTAGCCATCTGCACAAAGGGTGTACTGTATGTTACAGTATGGCTGGCAACAGGAACCCACTGGAGATGCCTCGCTGGTCACTTCATTGCACCGTGCCGTCACGGGCACTCGGCAGACGCATGCGGACTCGAACAATCTCTCCATCACAGCAAAACAATTTGCCTGCCCTTCTGTAAAACCTAGCCACTTCCACTTAAAAGCCTTAATTTGCAACATCCCCAAATTATCACTTTTCCCTAACAATTTTTAAGCCTTTATTAGTGCTCTGGCATCAGGTTATCATTAGCTCAAGGACACTCTTGAACAGAAGGATATGTTGTGGAATATGAGACAAAAATATGAACTTTCCCCATATAAAAATCTTACACTCATGGACTTTCATTCAACTTACACTTGCTACTCAACAACCAACCCGGAATCTCACACAAGTGAAAAGCTGTTTATTTCTTATTTTATTTTGTAGGGTGGCAAGTGAAGTAGAAATTAAACTTCCAATTTGAGTTAGATATTCCACATTCTGTCCCAAGTTGCTTGTTCGAGCAAGTGGAGAGCTGCGAGCATCTGTGTGGCAGACCAGTAAACAGTCTAAGCCCACATTTCACTCGGGCTGAAGCTTCATTTTCTTCCCCCTTGCAGATTAAGTGCTTTCATTTTAACCATGATAGCGTCAATTATGCCTTCCCAAATCCTCAATCTCCCAGACACTCTCAATCTTGATAGGACTCTAAAAGGTCACAATAGCTCCTCTCTACATTTCCCCTACAGATGATGACCAGATAATCATTTTTAAAGAAAATCATGATTCAAGAAACTTAATGCAATAAAATTATCCTCAAATTACACAGGGTACAACCCACCTTATATTCTGTATCAGTGAGATCTACCCAATCTCACCACTGCGGGAGGCATTTCTTTGACGAGCCCGTAGGCGTTTCGATGGAACATCAAGGACCCGTGAGGGTTTCTGAGAGAACACTGTCTCCAGTGCGTGTGCTTTGAAATGCCTCAAAGTCAGTACACCATTACAGTGAGGTGTTCCACACTCTTGCAGCAATCTAAAATAATGCCCATGAAGAAGTGAAATACACTCTCAGAGTAGGACTAATATCGGAAGCAACTAGTTATACATCAGCATTGCTGTTTTAAAGTTAGCAAAAGAGCAAGTGCCTAACTAGAATTTTAAGTCTGCCCTACCAACTAGTTCAATCTCACCAGCTAGCCTCTCCAGAGGAGGAATAAGAGGCAGTCGGCTTCTGGAAAAAGTACAGTCTTGGAAACCTCCTGGGGTTCTACTGTCTTATGGGGCTGCTGAATCAGAATTAGGGAGACCTAGTGGCAAAGTGGTTACAAGTTGGGCTGTTAACAACCAGGTAAGCAGTTCGAAACCACCACACCAGTCGCTCCAAAGGAAAAAGATGGGGCACTCTACTTCCATAACAGTTACTGTGTCTCAGAAATTTAAAAAAAAAACGAACTACTCTATTCTAGGGTCTCTGTGAGTCGGCATCAACTCGATGGCAGTGAGCTTGGTTTGGTTGGGTTTGAACATGACTAGCAGCACCCAATACAAACAACTAGAATCAAATGGGCGCTCATGACCTCGAGTGCTCATGTAGCAAATGTTTAAGGGACCATGTGCTGGGTGCCTTGCTAAGTCCTAGTTACAAACATGTCATTGTTCCCCTTTTCATAATCGGCAGTTATTTCTAGTACGTGGAGGCAAAAGCACTCCTCAACAGTAAACAAAACTCCCACGCTAACTTTCCAGTCTCCACTGCAGAGGGGCACACTCACTCACTCCTACTCCTAAATTTCCTCCTGGAATTTAATCATTCGACATGTGCATATGAGACTGCTGACACAGGATCAGCTTTCCTAATTTTTAAAATAGTACTCAAAAAAACCTAACCACCCGACGACCATCGAGTCAATTTCGAGTCTCCGCAACCCTAATGGAGAGCATAGAACTGCTCCTTGAGGCTGCATCTTGGGAGCAGACCACCTCATGTTTCTCCCTGGAAGGAGGCCCCGTGCTTAGCCCTCAGCAGCACAGCAGGGCCCTCTCCCCCAAAGCCGAATCTTAGAAAGTTCAAGCATTAGATGAAAACTCATTTCAAAGTTGGATACCTTTTTAAGCCTCTTACTATTCTTCCCAGTGGTTAATCATTGATTCCATTTAGTTTCCATAAACTAATGAGTTAAAAAACAAACAAAAGTCTTAAAACTGTGACCTTTTGTTTCAATGGTCTTCCCCTTGAAGTATCCCTAAAATGCGCTGGAGAACATGAAGTAATCTAATGCTTGGGGAATGTAACTCAAAGAGTCGAACTTAGCAACAGCCCATCTCGCCTTTGCCTTCTCACACTACTGGTATCTGAATGTTCGTGGAGCTAGGGATTGCCGGGGAAAGGTCTGGGGAAGGCCTTATCTCACACTGTAAACTCAGCTCTCCTCCTGCTGGCCTGCAGGGAGGCAGCTGCAATAAACGATGAATTATTAAAGTTCGTGTGGATACCATGTGGAGCCAGAGGTGCATTAAAGTAGTCGTTTAGTACCATCAGGGTGTAAATAATTTATAGGATGTACAGAGCAATCACAACTGCTTGAGGAGCATCACGTTCTGCAAGCTAATTGCAAAGAAGTCCTGCAGCCATGGAGATGCGGGGGGTTCTTCTGCACTGTCCCACACGGACACTTCTGGGGCCTTGGCAAGCTTGGTGAGCATTCCGTGGCCTCAATAGGCTCACGTGAACTCAATGGTAGCCAGGTAAGCAGCGGAGCCTCTGGAGACGCTGAAAGAGGGGAACACGGTCTCAAGTATCCGGAGTATACTAATGCATCATCAGACAGCATATTTGCCCTATTTTGTGAGAAGGGAAGCCCTGGTCTTGCTAATGAAGTGTATATCTAATAATTTACTTGTTGACATAACACTCAAGAAGTAACCATTATCAATCACAGTGCTGTGAGCTAACATGCTGATAAGCCAGAATACCCCTGGGTACACTGACCTAACAGGAGTTTCAAGACACAATTCCTGTGGTGAAGGGAGATGGCAGACGGCATGTAATATGAAAATAAAAATAATTTATAAATTATCAAAGGTTCACAAAGGTAGGGGCGGGGTGGGTGGAGAAAGAAGAGGAGCTGATACCAAGGACTCAAGCAGAAAGAAAATGTTTTGGAAATGATGATGGCAACTTATGTACAAATGTGCTTGATACAATGGATGTATGGATTGTTTTATAAGAGCTGTCAGAGCCCCCAATAAAATGATTGATTACAAATATTTTTAGAAGACAATCCTAAGATTCTGTTCTCCGAGGCTGCTCTTCCTTTACCACTGCAGCTTTACATGAAGGCATCCCTTCCCGGAGCTGCTGGCCTCCCTACCCGGAGCAGGGCTATTTAGTTTTTCTAATTTGTTATCTTTAATCAATGCCATGGGCTGGAACTGTCTGTGATGGGAGTCAGTGAGATCTGATTCAGGGTCAGGGAGGGGTCCTATTTTTAGAATCCAGGATATACCTTTGCTTTGAGGTTGGAGATGGCTATAAAATATTGGGTAACAATCTTTAGGATAAATAATATTTTATTTGCGTGAGTCATGCTATTTCAAATTAAGCATTTTACTTCTCGGATATTGTACTAATGCTTCTTATGACTCCAAAGAATTGGGACATGTGAAGAAGATGGAATGATTCATGTAAAACATCAGAGGCATGCTTTATTTTATCTCTCCCTTGGTTCTTAATGATTGAAAATGCCTTTTCACTAAAATTTGTTGTGGTGATGACTGTTCAACTTCTTTTCAATATGACTGAGCTATTAAATTGTATAATATGTGAATTATATGCCAATAAAATCGTTTTTTAAATGCCTTTTCATTGGGGACAATAATAAAATGCACACACAGTTAAGAATGTAATTTCTACATGCCTATCTGGGACCTTGGGCAAATTAACCTCTCTAAATGCCAGTGTCCTCTACAGTAAAATGAGAATACTAGTAAAGCAGAACAATGGTTAAGTGCCTAGCTGCTTACTGAAAGGTTAATGGTTCTAATCCACCCAACAACTCCACGAGAGAAAGCTCGAATAACCTGCTCCTGTAAACATGGAAGCAAAACAAAACACTACAGGCAGTTCTACTTAGTCAAACAGGGTCGCTATGTGTCAGAAAGTGACTCAATAGCACCTACCAGTATAAATATTACTGTCTTACTGAGAAGAGTAAAAGGATCAAAAATAAAATACTCAGCAAACAGGTCAGTATAAACGGGTTTGAAATACTAGATTTGAGAAAAGGATGGTATTCTAGCACTCTAACACATTCTCCTTTTCTGAGTATTTGTCTTTTGAGCATGGGGGTATAATCAACTTCCCTATAACTAGAGCTAATTCCTGACATTAACTTATTCAAGCAGTAATCTGAGTAATATTTCAGAATTCCAATTGCATAAGGTGTCATGGTCACATTTTTGGAGTACATAGACTTCTTTATCACAGAAGTGAAGATAACCCAGTGACATCATTTCTACAATTCTACATATATACTCACAGAAAGATGAAACAGTGTCTACCAGAAGTTACAGTGATAGCAAAATTCCAAAATAAAAAGAAATTCAAACACCTACCAAAATGAAATCAGCTAAGGAACTTATGAAACATCCAATTCACTGGAATTCTCTTGGGCCGATAAAAAGAAAATACAAGGGGGCTTCAAAGCTTATAGAAAACTTCCATCATCTTTTTATTCTATTTTCCAGTAAACTTTTTGGTGCGGCCTCATCCTTATGCACACAATTATCATATGATTGTGCTTGTGTGTTTTCTTTAAAGGAAGCAATGCAAGAAAAGCACACCCAGAAGCTGTTCAGTGATTTCTCATCACGTGGAAGCAATGTGTGACCTTGCCGCTTTGCATACTCTTGCAGCTTTAATATTTTACCATGGAAAGGTATTAGTTAATTTTTAAAATAACAATAAACATGAGTAAAAACACGTATCTTTAAGCCAGAATGTAAATAGGTAATAAAATTGTAATTGACACTTTTAAAAGACTAGAATTCTTCCTACAGAGTGTTTCCGAACAACGGTCACCCTGTGACAAAGAAACATTGAGTTAATCATGACAGTATAGACAAGGAAAAGAGTGTGACGAGAGATGTGCTCTGAGCTTTATAATCAGCAATATACCTCAGAATTATAATGGAAACCATCTGCCCTGAGGGCGCTTCAAACAGCTCCAATAGGCAGGAAGTGAGAGAGAAAGGAATCTGATAGAACTTTCTGACGCCCTCTCGCCCTCTCACACTAGACTTCGTTTTCAGACTCATGAATGAAATAGTAGTTTCGTTTTAGAACCTGGTGTCTGGTTGTCAAAATTCAAGCCAATGAACAGAGTTGATTTTCAGCAAGCAGCATGCACTCTTGCAGGCAAACTGAAAAGGTGGGAGGTTCTGGTCTACCCAGAGGCATCTTACAACCCTGACTCCCCAGGCCATCATGGAGCAGAAACTAGTTGACAGTAACTGGGTTTTGCTTTTAAATAAAACCATGAAACACTACTTACATGGTTTTAATATGTCTCCTTTTCCATTTAGAATAAAATAATAGCTTGACAATAGTGGAAGGAAAGTTATTGCTTACTCATAACACCAGGTAGAAAGCTATGTTATTTTATCACCATTAATTAATAAGCATTTTCTGGAGGGTCAACTGGGCTCCCCTTTGTATCAGACGCATTTTATCATAATCATTATTTTTTAGGGATTTTTTTAGGAATGGATATTAAAACAAGTTGTCTTATTACAAATTATTGGCAGAGACTCTCTAACCCAAACCAAGCTTCAGTTAGGAGTCTCCAAATTAATATACACCAGCCTCCCTTATTTGTATCCATTTTGACTCAAGAGGGTCTCATCTGTGGGGACTTGGGTGACCTGCAAGATGTGGCACAGCAAAGTGAGACTCAGGTAGGAAGACCAGGGAACAAATGAAATTCAGTAGTCTTATGTTCCAGGGAGGAACTGAGCACGCCTCTGTTCAGGGACACACAGGGCTCATACTGGGGGACAAGCAACACAGAGGAGAACTGTAGGACTCAGGTACCGTACGGAGCATGAGAGTAGCTAGGTTTTGCAGGTTAGTTTTATTGGTCAGCTTAAAGGTTTCTAGAGTATCGGCACAGGAAAGGAGAGTCTTCATTACAGGAAGGTCTATGGGACAGGGCTGGGAGCAGCAAGGCACAGTTGTGCTGTTGAAAGGCCGGTCACATAATAGCAATGGGGTCTGTCTCAATGGAAAACAACACTGGGCATGGATGGTTTGGAGAGCTAGTTATCAACCTACATCTGCTGAAAATGTGTGTGACACGAGAACAGGGGTCATAGCAGAAAGTGGGTCAGTAACCAAAAATGCCAAATCACTGCCATCACGCCGATTCTGAGACAACCTGGGTTCTCAGACTGTTGCTTCTTTATGGCATAGAGAGTCTTTCTCCCCTGCAGAAGTTGGAGAGTTATGAACCACCAGTGGTCTAATGCTTACCTGACAGCTTACCAAAGAGGAACTAGAAGGAATTCATGGGCTGCCTCGTTTTTGCTGCCCCTCCACTTTACCAAACATGATGTCCTTCCCCAGGGACAGGTTTCTCCTGACATGTCCAAAGCATGTGAGACAAAGTCTCATTATCCTTGCCTGTCGGGTGCATTCTGCTTGTATTTCTTCCAAGACAGATGTGTTTGCTCTTTTTGGCAGTCCATAGTCCTTTCAATATTCTTAGCACCTAATTCAAATGCACCAGTTCTTCTTCAGTCTTCCGTATTCAGTGTCCAACTTTCACATGCAAGTGAGCTGACTGAAAATACCATGGCTGGGGTCAAGTATGCATCTTAGTCCTGACAGTAGCATGCATGCTTGTCAATGCTTTAAAGCGGTCTTGACTGCAAATTTACCTAAGGCAAGGCAACGCTACAGGGCAGTTATAAGCTATCTTTTTCAAAAACCGCCATCAAGTCAATTCAGACTCACAATAGCCCAACTGAACATACTAAAACAGTCCCTGTGGGTTTCCAAGATTGTAAATCATTTCTGTTTGTTGTTTGTTTGAGTCAGAAAGTTCAATTTACACGTGGGCACAGGTTAGGCAGGGCACAGGGCAAAGCCTTCAGGAGTGCACGGCCCATCACTTGTCCAAGGGGCCATGGTTAGGGATGTATCTGACCCCATGGCCATCCAAGATGAGGTGCTTCTCAGCCACCATGTCCTTATATTCATGTGCATTACACTTGTGAAGCCCCACTTCTTAGAGATGTGGCTCTTCTGGCACCTAGGGAACTTGAACTTGGCCCTGTGTAAGGCCTCAATCACATGTTCCTTGTTTTGAGATTTGCTGTGGATGAACATGATGACCTGGCCAATGTGGACTCTAGCCACTGTGACTCAGGATCTCCCCAAGGCCCCTGAATCCCAGTTTGAAGCCTAGGTTAGGGACACAGAAATTAGCCAGGCCAGAGCCATCGAAGAGCTGCACAGGGTTGTCTCCAAGGTCCCTTAGGGCAGCCTATACATACCAACAGGCTGCATACACTACCCCACAAGGTGTGCTGTTTGCAGCCACTGCACACTGGCTCCCACAGGAAGGAGGATGGTCGTCTTAATTGGCTGCAAAAGGCTGTAAATCCTTATGGGAGCAGAAAACGGAATCTTGCCCCAGGAGAGCCTGGTGGGTTGAAAATGTGAGCCAGGCGGTTAGCAAGCCAACTCATAGTCAGCTCATAACCCGCTCTGCCACTAGGGTTGCTATTGAGTCAGACTCTGGCACTGCCAAGCGAATTTTGAAAGAGGTGTGTAAAAAACAAAAAATCTTTTGGGAGAACCTCAAAGTCAGGAAGTATCTAGTTACAAATTTATTTACACCACACTTCATTGCCGGTGTGCCTTTTCCAGATAACTTTAACACTGGTCATTATCACTCGTATTCTGCCAGTCACAATCATTTCAAATACTCTAACTGTAGTCTCCTTTTTAGAAAAGCTTATGGAAAAGCAAGGGAAGGTGAAAGGTCACAGTTTAAAAAGAAATTCTTTTATAACAGCCAACTATGAATTGTTCCTTTCTTCTAGTTTTGTTTCAAATATGAAATTAATGGTTTGGATGAAACTGCTTCAACTGTCTTTAGTTTTTATTTGCCATCTATTGAGCATCTTAACATTTTTTATAATTGACTAAGACAGACTAAGTCTAAGAACAGAGTCATTTACTTTGGCACAGGAAAGAAAGCACAGCTTAAGAACACGTTCAAAATAGTATAAAACAAAAATCACTTTTGTTAAGTTCTTAGTATGCATGGCTCCTTCTCCAGTCCCCCGACATAAATGCAGTTTTCGTTAAGAATGAATAATCCTTTTTAAGTACTATATAAATGCCAAAGATCTAGTACAAGATAAATGTATTTTCTTACATTAGCAAGTTCTCCAAAGGGATTGGAGGGCTTGCTAAATAATGTATACAGGGGAACACAGCACCCTGTGGGTAGAGCCATGCAAATGAGGGGCATGGAATCCTAACCTGGGAATTGGTCAGTTTTGCCATTCTGCTTAATTTTAAATGAGCCACCTGAAAGTGGTCTTCGGGATCTCAATACCATCCAGAGGAGCCAGGATAGGAGCACATCCTTTAGGCCCCAAGATCCCCAGGTTAAATCAATCCAGAAGACAGCTGACACCAGAGACGGTGAAAGACAAAGAAAAGAGGTAGTTGAGAAGGAGCAGCAGCAGAACCAAGGGCATGAGAGTGAGTGAGTGCCCATAAAACTCACTGCCATCAAGCTGATTCTGACTCCCATAAGATGGGTAGAACCACCCTTGTGAGTTTCCAAGACTGTAACTCTTCATGAGTAGAAAGTCCTGCTTTCTCCCAAGGAGTGAAGAGTGGCTGGTAGTTTTGAACTACTGACCTTGTGGTTAGAAGCCCAAGCATAACAACTACACCCCCATAGAGCAAGAAAATGGAGTGCCTTCGGGCAGGAAGCTTGCAGGAGGCTTGCTAGGGGAGTGGATTACCTCTAAGCATTAATGAGGGGGAGGGGGGATACTAAGTTTGATGATCCACAGAGCCAGAGTAGACACCTTCCATCTGAGCTTACTGGAACAGTGGGCACTGACTCAGTAGAACTAGCCCACGTAGAACAGAGAACAAGGGGACACAGGGATAGGAATCTGAGAGCTAAAGAATTGGGTAACACTTGTGCCAAGAGGTCAAGGGTCTAGATAGGCCTGTGAGCATAACTGCGGAGACTGTCCTGACTGTCCTGAGCATTCCTGAACCTGAAACTCCTAGACCAGTGTCTCCTTCTATGACTCACCTCTCAAGCCCTCATCCTTGTTTGGTATTCTGTAAGCCCCTCCTCCTATTACCTCAATCTTCCATCTTGCAGATCCTGGTCATCAGCATTCTGTCCAAGACCCTTCATCAACAAGTGATCCCAGGGCCTCCCACTTTGGACCAGGTCTAAGTAAATACACAGTTAATACATCAGTGTCCTTCAACTACCTCTGGACCAAAGAGTCACCGAAAGAACACATTATCTCATTCACTGTTCTCCCAAGCCTATTTCTCAACCAAGAGGTCGGTCTGGAGAATATGACCCACTAACTGGATGTCTGTCAGTGGACAGAGGAGGGCAGGGAGGAACTGGAATGAGGCAGAATTCAATTAAGTCTGAAGGGATTAAAAAGACTCATTTGCCCCCAATTCAGGGAGCACGTGGTTATTTGGTTATGAAACTCCATGCAGCCAATAACAGCCCCTCCCTTGTTTCTCTTGTACATTTTGGCCATGACATTTCAACTGGACAATAAAGTAGGTCTAAGATTCATAGGTTTAGATGACAATCCTGAATTATAACTAATTACTTCCCTAATAAATCTCATAAGCATGAGTATAGTCCAAGTTGTATGTGGCCATTGAAATGAATCATTAAACCCAGGAGAGTACAATGCGTGCTGTGGGAGCAATTGTTGGTGTCAGATTTGGTAAAGAAGGTTGGGGAGAGGACCCTGACCTTGGCCCTATGGCAATAGCCATGGGCTGATGCTGGTGTTGACTCCTCCTTCCCCTTGTGATGTTAGAGGTCGTAAAGTAACATTTAACAAAATATTTTCATTTCCACTGGAATGTCTAAGATCAACTTACACTAGGACTCACCGAGATACCAGAATATCATTAAATTATATTTACGCTCAAAATAACTGTAACATGTAATATGCTGTATACCACAGGTAAACATAGAAAGGATATAAGTGGTTGTTGCATAATTTCATGTGAATTTGATAAATAAGATCAAAGAGGTGGCGTCTAGCCTTTTAATCAGGTCACAGCCTAAATGATGCTTCCTTATGGGCATGGCCTTCTCATGAGGATTCTGGGAACTTCCTCTCTTCCTCCCTGGAGGCAAGAAGCAATCTCTCTGAGCTTCACCTTCCTGTGGAGAAGACACTCAGAGTAGGAGAAGTCACTTGGAGCCACACTGAGGGCGGCCAGAACCCTGGAGATACTTCCACCACCATTGGATCCACAAGACTTTCATCCACCGGCCTGTGCAAGTGGCTATGTAAGTCTGAAGAGGGCTGTATGGACTAGTATTGGGCTCACAGGCTGATATCAGACTTGTAGACTTGATTTGGACTGGGCTGTATGTTTTCTTAATATACAATTACTCTTTGATATAAAATTCTCTCTTACACACATATGAATGTCAATGGATTTGTCTCCTTAGTCTGCCTGGAGTAACACAAAGTATACAAAGGGGTGGATTTATTTTTATCTCAGACATTTCTGCCTCGCATGGTGCTTTTTAATGTGTATGTGTGTCCTTTCCTAACTTAAAAAATAAGACTGAAGAAATGGATGCTTATATCAATGCATTAAAACGTTCCGATAGATTCTTGGTGAAGTCCCTGGCTATATATTTCACGGGGGAGGTCAGGATTTGGGCTTGGGTACTGGAGTCAACAGCAAGCTAAATGGTCCCAGGTTTTTTAATCTTTTACAGTAGCAGCCCTGTTGGTCCTTCCTAATAATTTAGCCCACTCAGATTATATCAAAAGGTGAAAATTAAAGGTCAAAATCCTTAGGGATACATTTGTCATGCTTTCTACTTTCCAGGATGGTTCTAACATTGGAGAAGCAGTAGACAATGTTAATATTTTAAAAATCAAACTGCTTTTACCAAGAAAACCAATTCAAATAAACATCCAAATCACCCCCACCCACCACCACCACCACCCCCTCCACCCCTGGCCAATTAGCAACAACAATAAACTATGAATGATCATCCCTGCTGGGAAATATGTGGGCAGTCTCACACTGCTGAGAGGAATTTAAATTGGTGTATTATTCTGGGCTCAATCTAAAAATCATGCTAATCCAGGTTTGTTGCTGCTAGCTGCCCAATCATCAAGACCTCACACACAGCGGGGCGTGGCCAGATCCTAAACCGTGCCCACTCTCAGCTGCAGTGGGGACCATTGCGTTCCACATCCACCTGGTTCTCACTGGCTAATTCTGAGGCAGCACTCCTGACTTTTCCTCTTAGTCCATGTTAGCCTAGAAGCCTCACTGAAACCGGCTCAGCTTCTTATCAGCATGCAAGCCTCCACCAGCACACACATGGTGGCTGCACACGAGGTGCACTGGCTCGCTGATGAACCAAGCCCAGGGCTCCACGTGGAAGGGGAGAATTCCACCGCTGGGCCACCACGATCCGATAAAGGCCAAGTGGACTTGCTCTTCATGAGCTCCAATGAAACAGTTTCTTAAGGCTCTCTCATTGCAGACTTTTTTAGCTCAAAGAACTTCTGAATTTAACCAAAAAATGCCTTTGAAAGTGGCAATAGATTTTTATGGGCATCTTGTTTGCCACCTCCCCAGTTAGACCACTGAAAAGATGAGATAGGTTCAAAGTCTTCACACAAGTGAAAAGCACATTATACATGCTTTAAAATCATGGTTGAATGTGAACAAGTTCATAAACAGTAAGTAGGGCGGCAAGCTGCAAAGTGAAAACACCATAAACACTTACTCTCTCTCCATACAAAAAAAAACAAACAGTTAAAGGAATTACCCGTAAGTCTAGTGGGTTACGAGTTGGGCTGCTAATTTCAAGGTCAATCCGAAACCACTGCCACTATGCAGGGCAAAGATGAGGCTTTCTACTCCTAAAAAGAATTAGTGTTGGTTGATGTGATTGAGCTATGGATATGATAGCTGTAAGAGCTCCCAATAAAAGGATTTAAAAAAGCAAACACAAAGTAGTCTCAGAAACCCAGAAGAGCAGTTCTACTCTGTCCCATAAGTTTGCTGTAAGTCAGAATCCACCTGATGGCAAGGGATTGAGTTGGGGCTAGGTCTTTTAATGAATCAAACAGATGTTTCTGCTAACTGCTAGAATAGCAAGGTTATCGTCTGTGCTGAGACATCCCACAGTGTCCTTCCTTGAAGTATCCCAACCTTAGATGGGGGGAGGGAGGGGGTGGGGGTGGGCAGGGAACAGGTTGGAAGAAGAGGCAGCCTATCAAAAACTCCTCACACTATAGCCGCAAATCCTAGTGACTCTGCCTGCAACTATTATTTATTACTCTTTAGTAAACATCTCATAGACGCTGGGAACAATGATCACAATAAACACAAGATTGGTTCCGGTGAAAGCTTTTCTAAATTGTGTCGCAGTTGGACAAAGCCAGAATAACAATGTGCCTACATGAGGGGCATTCAAACAGTGGGTGGAAAAACTCGTCTTTTCATTCCATTTTTCCCACAAGCTTTTTGAAGTCCCTTTATATTCAAAATTCCCTCCTCCCCCCTTTTTAAAGATGATTTCGAAACACAAATATCTAACTAAGATAATGTCCCGATCCACTCACAATGTTTGCAAAGAGACTCAGGTATCTTGAACAGAAACCATCTGTTATGGATTGAATTTTGACTCCAAAAATATGTTTTGGAATCCTGGCCACTACACCTGTGGATGTAATCGCTTTTCAGAACGGGAGTGTGTGGTCAGCACAGTGTCAGGTATGTTACACCTAATCACTTCGGAGTTATAAAAAAGATCAGACTATATACAACAGGAGCACCAATGGCTCCTGAAGAGCCCCAAGGAACCAAGGCATGCCAGACTCCAGAGGCTGAAACAGGTCCTTCCTCAGATGCGCCCTGAATTCTCACTTCCAGCCTCTTGAACTGTGAGAAAATACACTTGTTTCTAAAGCCACCCACTTACTTGTTACCATAGCACTAGATAATAAAACAAACAAAATAAACCCTCGGCCATGCCAAGAGCGCTGGTGGCGTAGTGCTTGCAGGGGTGAGGGGTGGGGGCCTGCGATCTGCATCGTCAGCAGTTCAAAACCACCACGAGCTCCTCAGGAGAAAGACCAGGCTTCCTACTCCTGTATACACAGTTACAGTCTCGGAAACCCACACGGGGTCCCGGTGGCAGCGCGCTTGATTTTGATTTGGCCATTCCAATGGCCAGCAACCCTGTAGGGCAGAGGAGAGCCCATGCAGCTTCTGAGATGGTAAATGTTGGGGAAGCAGACAGCCTCAACTTTCTCCCTTGGAACAGCTGGTGAGTTTGAACTGCTGACCTTGCAGTTAGCAGCACCATGCTTTACCCTTTGGTGCCACCAGGGCTCCTTAGATAACGAAGTCTCCATCTAACAAGATTTTTAAAGGCCTAGAATTGGGGCAGGATACCTTTGACAGTTCCTCCTGACAGCTCTCAAAAGACATAACTGCACACTTTAATTCAATTATTCATTGTGCTCATCCAACAAATATGTTTGAGCACCCACACACCTGGTGCCTGTTCACCTATAACACGAACAAAAGTCCCTGCCCTCATGACATTTGCAATCTGCTGGAAGACAAAGTAAAATGAGTAGAGCATGCTGGAGGATAGTATCAGCTGAAGACTAAAAGGGGCCTGGATGAAGGGATGGAGGATTGAGGAGAGATAGGGACATGGAGTATGGGAGAAGGACAGTGTGCCTCTGGGAGAGTACAGGTCGTCTCGAGGTCCCGGGCTTCTTGTGGACACTGATGTAAACAACAACAACAAAATAAAGGGGATAATGAGATGGACTAAAGGTATCAAAACAAATCACTGTCCTTGGTGGTTATATTGTGAGCACTGAAGAAAAGGAAGGGGTGAAAGACATTTCCAGCGTCACACACGGCTCTCCACTCTGCGGTGTGGACATGGAAGGGTGATATTATCCAGAGTATGAAAACATTCCTCTTCATTCCTGCCTGTGAAGGGCTAGAGGCCTGGAGCTGGGGAGTCCTACCCAGCCTTGATCACAGAGAAAGGCAAGTTTCTAAGCACACTATTTTTCAGCGCCACAGTCAGTCAGCCTCACCTCTCTGAGAAGTATCATGACACATATCCTGGAAACAAAATGAGAGGAGGAAACAAGAAAGAAATATAGACAGTAACAGTGGCAGTAAGCATGAAAGACCTCAGTAGAAAGAAAACTTATTCTGTACCTTTTCAAAAAGGGCATTTAGTTCACCACTTTGCAGTTTAAAGCAATTTGGGTGGACTCTCCCAACTGAAAAGAACTGTTATGTCAAAAAATGCTTCAACTTCTCAGTTTTCTTCAAAGTTTTCCTTTACACACAATAGAAGGTTGAAAGAATTCATGTCATGTTCAAGGAGAGAAAGTAAAGGGGGTGGGAGAGTGAAATGAACTCAAAAGCCCTTAAGTCAACTACGGAGCAGCTGGTGGGTTTGAACCACTAACCTTGCAGTTAGCAGCCAATGTCTAACCTGAATTTGTTGGTGCTCTCATAAAGGGCCACAGTGACAGATTATCAAGGAAGAGAGGTTCTACTGCCTAACCTGGCACAAGATGCTGACTAACATACCTGCTCCCCCAACTCACATGTGTGCACGTGTGGAGGGAATCCAGAATATCCAATGCCTGGCATCCACAGAGAATCCAGTCAGACTTTAAATAAGTCAGCTTGATTTCAGGGATAGTTTCTGATACAGAGCAAAATAAAGAGAGTTTCTAAAACAGTTCCCCAAACCATGACTGTCTTGTCCATGACCTTTCTGATGGCTGTCAGTTTGGGTATTTGGATTTTACTCACTAAAATACTTCAATTATGACACCTGTTTCAAAATTTCAAAACCGCATAAAGAAACCCATTTGTATTTGGTGGTTTCACAGTTGAAGAATGCTACCTTTTTTTTTTCCAGCTTAAAACAGTACAGTTCTATCTTTTAGCATTCTAAGTACCCATCTGCTAACAGAAGACTTCCATCCAATTACATTTCTACAAGAGAACTGCTCTCCTAGGCATTGCACTGCAAGTAAAATGTCAATTTCATTAAAGGACATTTAAAAGTTTTGAATGTCATTGGTTCTTAATGTCATTGGCTTTATGCAATCTAACTTAATTAAACAAAAATCAAATCACAGCAGAAACTATATCTTACATAAAACTATGACTAATTACTGTTTACCTACCAGTGGAGGATCTTAAGAAGTTGGGAAAATGTATTCCGATTAGCTAAATGAAGTTGTGTTACTTTTCAACCTAAACCAAATGTATTCGTCATCTCAGGTAGCTAGCTGTTCCCAAAATGTCTTAGAAAAAGAAGCTTGATATATGCAGAACAAAGAGATGCGATAGGTACTAGTTTTAACTCAGATCATATTGCGTATTGATATGAACTTTTACATCTGAGTGGGTGAAACTAAAAGTAGCTACAGGTGTCACTAGGGGAAAACAATCAGAGGCATTTTACTACACCGCAGCTCTAGGCTCTCAACAACACTTGACTATTTTTAAATTATCTGAAATTTCCGCAGTGAATACAAGGGGAGGGACTTCAAGGGGCATGGATAAAGTGGAATCAAAGCCCATTTGTATATTAAGGAACTCCGTGTCCTATCTACATTAGCCTAGAGGTCTGCACATCAGCAGACAGAGGCCTTCTACTGTATACAAGCAGCCTATTTCCAATGAAAATCCAAACCACCCTCCTGCTGTAATCGCACCTCAGGTCATTCTGGGTGCTCTAAGATGACTCTATGAGAAGCCTGTCAATTAATGAATGTGTTGCTCAGTTAGCGGCTGAGAAGTAACTATGTTATTGGTTGGGTTAAGGCATTCCATAATTGTAGCACTTAATACCTGTTGTTCTTAATGCCACCAGGCCTACTCAGCCTAATGAGAGCTCCAGGAACCACTAATAGAGGTCTATGGAGGTGAGCAGCAATAGAAAATCTCTGGGGGAATTGTACTAGTCTCCCATATATGAAGGATGGGCGTTAATTTTTAGTTCTTATCACCAGGAAATGCACTGAACACAGAGCATCACATGATTTTGGAAAGCATATCCTTTCCGGTTTTACAGGGCCACCTAAATTAGATCAAGAAGAAGGCCACCTGTCAGGGCACCTGTTCTAGGCAGTGCTGGCTCTCCTGCCACCTGAGGCAGTTTCCAGCCCTGTCCATCCAGGAAAACTCCAGGGAGCAAGGAGTCTATTCCCAGAGGGCTTGCTGGATGTCACCCACCACCAACAGACCTATCAAAGTTGCGGCCCAAATTGAGCCACCGTGTGAACTAGGACAAAAAGCCATATGCCTCTAGTGACACTAGGTACAAGATCAGGTGCGGGGGGGGGGGCCTCAAGCTGAAAGACACGCCAAATTATGAAGCTGCCTGCCTAAAGTCAGCGAGGCGATCAGCTCCACGCTCAACGCACCCAAGAATCAATCCCAGAGCCCAGGACCGGGGACCCCTCTAACAGCACCCCAACCCAACCCCTCTCCTCTCCAAGCTTGGGATCCCACCTGCTTGGCCCCCAGAATCGTAACCCAGTACTTCATACAAGCCCCCAGAAACCCTGCCGACACTGGTCTTTCAAACCCACCACAAAGTTCCCCCACTCCTTCCTGGGCTTTTCCTACAGAACTTCACTCGCGCTGCCCCTCGGGCCCCCTCGGCGGGGACGCTCCCCTCCCCTCCCCTCACTCACAGGCTGGCGGTGTGTGCGGGCAGCGGGCCCGACAGTGCCCTCCAGCTCGACGCGGGCACTTTCCTGCGGCTGCAGTCCAGCAGAGGCGGGTGGCAGGAGCAGGGCACCGGGCAGAGGCCTGCCTGGGCGGGCGGCAGCAGGAGCAGGACGGCCTGAGCGAGCAAGAGGAGCCAGGGAAGCGGTTCGGACCGATGCCCCAGCAGCGGCTCTTGCCGAATGCCTTGGGGCGCCGGCGCCATTTTCCACCCCCCCCAGACGCGGACTGGGTCCGAGAAGAGCCGCCAGCTAGAAGAGGCAGCTCGGCAGAGGCGTTTGGCGCCCGGCGGGACCACTAGAAGCCCCCGCTGTCCCTTGTCCCCGCTGAAGGCAAAGGAGGGACGGATGCAAGCAGTGTCCAGGGAGAGGCGACTGAGAGGCCTTACGGACACCCCGCCTCGATCCGCCCCACGACGCAACGTCCTCACGCACAGGAGCCAGCCAATCCAGGCTACAGCCTGAGATTGCGTCGGGGCGGGGCTCAATGAGGCGGTGGGGGCGGGGCTCAAGGAGGAGGTGGGGGCGGGGCTCAAGGAGGAGGTGGGGGCGGGGCTCAAGGAGGAGGTGGGGGCGGGGCTCAATGAGCGGTGGGGGCGGGGCTAGGGGCCAGAAGAGCTACTCGGGAGGGAGCCCGTCAGGTGTCTGGCACTTGGGGGCCCTTCTAGACCTCCGTCACCGTCCATCCGCTGGAGTGCACAGGCTCCTTTAAGGGGAGCGACTGGGCGCAGCGCTTGGGGTGGAAGTTGCGACTGTGGGTGTATAGACTCCAATGGTAGGCGAGGATCTTTTGTCGTTTCTGGACCCCAACAAAGAAGAATTACCGAAGGGCTGCCTTCCCTTCCAAGGCACGGCCTTGAATCTGGAGCCTCCTGCGCTTCCTGCCATCCGGCGTTAGCCAGGTCAGCCTCCAGCCCGGAGCTAGGCAGCCGCGTCTGCCCCCTGCCGGTCGTCTGCTGTTCGTGCAGTCCTGCAAGGGGCGACCACGCCCACTCCGACCACACATACGTAATCCCTATCTGTTGGTGGGCCAATAAACTCCTGAAGACGGGGTCCTGATTAGTCTTAATCTATGCACCCGCCCCCACTACTATTAGAGCGTGGAATTCAATAATGTGGGCAAGAATACCGTTCCTTCCTTTCTTTTGGAGGATGCTGTCCTGAATAACTCCCTTAGAAAAGCAAGGGAGATAGGCTGATTTTAAAGGGTATTCGTTAAGCAGTCAGCAAAGTGAAGCCTGGTGCGACATTCTCCAAAATTTACTCTGGAGCCGAGATTCTGGAAATTGCAGTGAAGTTTTTCCACTCACTTAGTCGTGTATTATATCCCAGGTGATGAGTAAGACGTTTAAGAATACTAATGTTGGTTGTGCAAGTGGTTGGCATGCTGGGCTGCTAACCGAAAGGTTGGAGGTTCGAGTCAATCCAAAAACACCTCAGAAGCAAGGTCTGATGTTCTCTACTGCACAGATTATACTTGCTGCCATCAACTCAATTCTGATTCACAGTGGCCATAGAGGGCAGGGTAGAACTTGCCCCTTTGGGTGTTAACTCTTCACCAGAGTAGAAAGCCTCAGCTTTCTCCCACTGGTGTCCTACTTCCGAAAAATCAGCGATTGAAAACCTTGTGGAGCACACAGAGTTCGCCATGCATCCACCTGCAGGTAATATGGTTTGTACCTTCCAAGGAGCATTTGCACCTATTGCCTTGCTTGGTTCCACAATGGCTACAAAATGGGCAGATCAGTTACAGCTGGAGGAAACGTGCCTAGAGAGGT
Source organism: Tenrec ecaudatus (assembly GCF_050624435.1). Lineage (NCBI taxonomy): Eukaryota > Metazoa > Chordata > Mammalia > Afrosoricida > Tenrecidae > Tenrec > Tenrec ecaudatus. Next base: position 148,125,342 of record NC_134530.1, on the reverse strand, counting down.
TAAATCATGTCATGCTGAAGTAGAGGCCAGGCTGTCATTTGCTTGTGGGTTTTCTGACTCTTGGATTAAAAACCTGGGTTCAAAAGACAAACGATACCTGCATCATGAGTTGTCCTAGGAAATCAAACTTTCCTATGCCTTTAAAAACATAATTTTGGAAAGAATCTACTCTTCCTTTTTCAAAGTGACATCTAAATTACATCAATCTATAGTACCTTATGTAGTATCCATAATATATAATACTGAAATGATTCCTGGAATGTGGGTTCCATGCAAGACTCTAATCCAAACCAAACTTAAAGCCAAGATGGCATAGTGCATTTCACCCTTAGTCTCCTTCCCCTGATTGCTGTATAGGCTTCACAACCTCCGGTCAGAAACTGGGCATAGGCAGTAACCCTACAGAGAAAGGGGACATCTTACTACCTCTCTGGATTATGGCTTTAAAGCTCCCTGTGAAGTTATGCCAAGTGGACTGATTAAAAATGTATGTTCTCTACCTTGTGTTTTCCCCAATAAATAGTATAGATCAGTCCAGCTCAAGTCCATCTCAGCTTTTAATTCCATCCGCACGTTATTTTTACCTCTCTGACACACTTATGTACACAAATACCTTTGTGCTCCCTAAATTGGCTAGTATAGTCCCTGGCACATAGTAGATACTCAATAAATCATGAGTGAGAAGTTATCTTACTCCCTAAGTGATGAAATTACCTAAATATTTTTCTTTAAAACCTTTTTCTCTTATGAACAATGTTAATATACACTGAAGAGAGAATAATATAAGCCCCCATATGTCCAACTAGATTTCTCAAGTATGTATTTTATTTTATTATTTTTTAATCATTTTATTGGGGGCTCATACAACTCTTATCACAAGCCATCCATTTTGTCAAGCACTTTTGTACATTTGTTGCCATCATAATTCTCAAAAATTTGCTTTCCACTTGAAACCTTGGTATCAACTCCACATTTTTCCCCTCCCTCCACACTCCGCGCTCCCTCATGAACCCTTGATAATTTATAAATTATTATTATTTTGTCATATGAACAATGGTAATATACACTGGAGAGAGAGTAGTATAATAAGCCCCCATATACCCAACTAGATGTCTCAAGTATGTATTTTATAAAGGCTTTAGGAATTAATCTCATTAATAATAAAACAAGGCTTTTGTAATCATTGCCCTAGATTTAGAGGTGGTCTGGTGGCTTAGTGGTTATTCACTGGGCTGCGCTCTACACGGTGGGCGGTCCAAACAGCAGCAGCTTCTAAGGAGGAAGGCGGGGCTTCTTATTCCCTTAAGCAGTTAACAGCCTCAGTATCTCACAGGCACAGTTCTACCCTGTCCTACGGGGGCCGCTGTGAGTCAGTGCTGACTCGACAGCAGTGAGCTGCTTTTTGGTTTGGCTCTAGAATTGTCTGATCAATCCTTTGAGGTGTCAAAGTAACTAGGCCACGTTTTCAGAATTCAGTGTGATCTATAAAGCAGAGTGATATCTCAGCTTCAGACTCGTAAAAAAAAACCTCTTTGAATATCTCCTTGCAGACCTTTGTATAAACCTTAGCTATTTAGCTGCCCTATATCCCATTATCTGAGAACTTTACTCTCCATTAGTCAAAGTTAACCACAAAGTCAGTAGTTCAAACCCACTAGTCACTCTGAGGGAGAAAGATGAGGGTCTCTCTTCCCAGAAATATTTACAATGTCTTGTCTCAGAAACCCTCTGTAGGGTCACTGTAAGTTGGAATTGACTCACTGGCATGAGTTAAGTCATAGATAGATAAAGGAGCCCTGGTAGCATTGTTGGATAAGTGTTGGGCCGCTAACAAAAAGATGAGTCTATCTGTTCCCATAAGGATTTATGGGAAAAAATCATAGCCTCTGAAACCCTATGTTGAGTTGCTAGCCTGATGGACTTTGGGACTCTACTGAAATTTACCTCAGTACAAGAATGTTTTTTTCTAATAAGATGGCAGTATATAATACTGAACTTTCCTAACACAATCACTGAAAACAAATGGGTTCATAAGCAAATGTGGTGAAGAAAGCTGATGGTTCCCAGCTATTAAAAGATATAGCCTCTGGGGACTTAAAGACGTGAAGTTAAACAAGTGGCCATCTAGCAGGGAAACAAATAAGCCGACATGGAAGAAGCACACCAGCTTGTGCGATCACGAGGTTTCGACTAGTATCAGAAGATCCAAAACAAGCAATCAAATTGACGGGAAGGAGCCTGGACAAAGGGAGACCCAAAACCCACCTGTAAGATAAACTCCCCCACAGAAGGGCCACATGGAAGAGATGCTAAATCTAGGGAGTGGTATAGCACTGATGAAACACCTAACTATCCTCTTGTTCTTTAATATTTCCTCCCCTTACTAGCATGGTCTTTCTTTTACCTCATTAATCTTGTAAGTCCTGTGTATGTTCATTTGTATAATTAAGATTGTTTGATGCATGAAAATCAAGGTAGATCACCCTTCAGAAACAATAATGGGAGTAATGATTCCCTGAGGGTACCGGAAGAGGGGTGGGGAAGAGGGACCTGATATCAATAATGACTATACAACCCCACTTGAGTGGAACAAATAACAGAATTGCAGGTGAATTGATACACTGGATGGTGTAAGATACAGAAAAAATTTATATGTATAGGGGTACCCCCAAAATGGAAATTAAAAAAATCATTTTATTGGGGCCTCATACAACTTTTATCACAATCCATGCATACATCACTGTGTCAAGCATGTTTATACATTTGTTGCCATCATCATTCTCAAAACATTTGCTTTCTACTTGAGCCCTTGATATCAGCTCATCATTTTCCCCTCACTCTCTGCTTCTCCTTCCCTCGTGTACCCTTGATAATTCATAATTATTATTTTGTCAGGTCTTACACTGTCCAACATCAGTTCCCCCTTTCCACTCCACCCTTTAAGTTGTTTTACAAAACAACCTTATCACCTTCAAAGTACTCTCCATTGCATAATGCATTTGTCAAATCTGTGATTCCTTTCTTAAAAACATTTTCAAACATCTGGTTTGGATGGCTGACAGCACCTCCCTCGTTTTTTTTCTTTACCCCTCTACTTTGTCAAATCGTCCTGTCAGGTCCCTCTTCATTCACAGACACGAAGAAAAGTTGTGCAGAGCAAGATCAGGTGAGGAAAGTGCATGGGGCAAGAGAGGCATGCTGTTTCTTTCCCCAAAACTGGCACACTGAGATGGCTTGTGCTGCTGCGTGAGCAGGTGCATTGTTGTTGTGGCAAAACCAGTCCCTGTCTGCCACAAGTCAGGCCTTTTTGTCACACACTGTTACACAATCTTTTCAGAACCTCTAGATAGAAAGTGTGATTAACAGTCTTACCTAGTGGAATGAACTCCAAATGTCCTACAAGTTGACATTTTCATCTGTTTTGGAAGTTGATGGACGATCAGAACAAGGTTTGTCATCAATTGACATTTCACCTTTATTGAAAAGAGAAAACCACTCATGCACTTGAGTTTTCCCCATACGCTGTCCTTGTAAACTGTATTCATCATCACAACAGTTTCTGCAGCATTTTTCCCAAAAAGGAAACAAAATTTCACAACTGCACACTGTTCTCTTAAATCAGCCATCGCAAAAAAGTGAGGTTTGAACAAAACTGCTTTTAGGGAAAATATTCACCGTGACCAGCTAGAGCCTTCCTAGGTGACACCACTGGCTATACTGAGTCAGAGCAGTTGCTCAAGGCTCGCCTGGTTGGAAAAATAAGTACCACGAAAGCTCCACTATGCCCGATCAGTTCTGGGGATTTTGGTCCCCCTTGAATAATATCATAATAAGGGTTCCTGGGGGGCAGGGTGGGGAGGAAGGGGATAAAGGAGAGCTGATATCAAAGAGTTCAAGAAGGAAGAAAATGTTTTGAAACTGATGGTGGTAGCAATTGTACAATTATGCTTGATCTAATTAAATGATGGACTGTTATAATATCTGTAAGAGCTCCCAATAACATGATGAATAAAATAAGCCCACTGCCAGTAAGTCTTAGCTAACAAATCTGATTCTATTCTCCAAACTAGAAATCCCAGGGTTACTCACTCTGCTTTCTTTCCTCCCATGTCCAACCAGTCACATTCTCCAAGGGCTGACTCAGATCTTGCTTTCTCACTCTCCCTCCCTTCCATTCCAGTCATTGCTTGACCTCCATCTCTCACCCCTACTATTACAATCACCCCACCACCCATTTCCAGAGCCCTCCAGCCTCTCCCCTCTCAGCCCCAAATCACGTCACCAGAATTGTCTCTTCAAAGAATAGACATGCTGTTAGCTTTCTTCTACAACAAAAGACTATGCTCTGTCTTGGTTTTTCTTTCATACTGTGTGTTTTTTCAAATGCTTTATAAAATATATCTAATTCCCTATTTTCTAAAATATAAAATAAATGACTCTCAATTGATTCTTAAAGTTCACATTTTTTGTCCTACCATTTTAGGGTCCACATTCAGGCCCCAGCCTAACTACCTCCAACATTTCCCGTCTCGGCAATAGTTTCTCCATAGGCTGGCTGCAGGAAATGATCCCACTTTCAGGAACTGGGAAATTCATGTTTATGCTTATTTATACAATTCTACTTTCCTTCCAGGCTCTTCCTTTATAGAGACTTCTCTGGCTTTCCTGAGCCCTTAGTGTTTCCCACTTAAATTCTAGACCCACAGTCCACTGCAATGACGTAGCTACAGACTTAAGGCTAAACCCATCGCCTTTGAGGGGATGACAACTCATAGCAACCATAAGGGCAGAGTGGGATTGCCCCATTGGGTTTCCTAGGCTATAAATCTTTACTGAAGCAGGACTACCTCACTTTCTGCTGGCATCTGAGAGTGCTGTACCCACTGCTACCAAGCCAGCAGACACATAGAAGTGAAGATAGAGGTATAGCACGTTCTCTTTCTTAACTAAGCCAATTGTTTATTCACTTTAGATCCTCAGTGCCCACTACAAGGAGCCCTGGAGCCACAGTGGGTTTTGTGTTGCCCTGCTAACCTCAAAGTCATCAGTTTGAAACTACCAGCCCTCCTGGGCAGACAGGGGGGGTTCTGTTCCTGCAGAGACTTGCAGTCTCTGAGCCCCACAGGGAGTTCTACTCTGGCTCACGGGGTCCCTGTGAGTCAGAATCAGCTTGATGGCCGAGAGCGAGTTGGAATGCCTAGTTCAGTGCCCGAAATAGAAGCGATGCTGAATAAATTAGAGATGGGCTTCAAACAGTTTGTGGGGAAATCCCATCATCTTTGATTCCATTTTTCCACAGACTTTTCGAAGCCCCATTTTTGTTGTTAACCATTGTTAACGTATCTCCTCATCCACTCCATCAGCCCAGATCTTTCTTTATAGATCAGCGGTTCTCAACCTGTGTGTCACGACCCCTTTCACAGGGGTCGCCTGATTCATAACAGTAGCAAAATTATAGTTATGAAGTAGCAACAAAAATAAGTTTATGGTTGGGGTACACCACTACATGAGGAACTGTATTAAAGGGTCACGGCATTAGATGGTTTTTGTCTCTTTCTAGCTCTTCTTCCATCATGCTTTTTCCTACTAAAGAAGGGGTTATTATATCATTTTGTTTAAAAAAACAATCACTGCTAATAGTTAATTCCCAACCCATTTTGACCCTATGAATGATAATAGGAACTAGTATTTATTCAAGCAAAATCTGCCGCTAGAAATCTGGATCTCTTTGGGGGGGTGGTCTTTTCTTTCCTTTATTCTCCAATACCTCCCACCCAACCACCTCTCAGATTTAAAACAGATCTTGAAACTGATAGGCTCAGTCCAGCTCCGTCTCCACCAGCCACATCAGTCTAAGTCCCAGCCAGCTTTACCTGCGCCCCTACAGGGTCTCCCGGCTGAACCTCCTGTCTTCAGTATTGTCGTTGGAAACCCGTGCTCCACAGCAAACCATGTCATCTGGATAATAATAGGTAAGTCGAAGCGTTCCAGAATTTCACTCTATTGTCAAAAGAAAGGAGAGAGAGCATTTGACTATGGTAACATATGCTAGAGCTTGTTGTTCAGAGTCAATTCTGACACACAGGAACCCTGCAGGCAAATGGAACTGCCCTACAGGGTATCCAGGTTGTCCATCTTTGTGAAAGCGGACTGGCACATTTCCTCCCCACAGAGCCACTGATGGGTTCAAGCCCCTGATCTTTCCGTTAGTAACCAGCTGAGCACGTTACCCACAGTGCCACTGGGGCTCCTCTATGCAAATGCCGTACATGTGTGGGGCGAACATGATAACCACTACACTCCGGAAACCATGGACAAATATAGCATATGAGCTGCATTAGACCACATATAAAACACAGTGATATTGAAACATACTCATCTAACCTGGGAAAAGAATGAACTTCATTATTTATTTTTTAAATCATTTTATTGGGAGCACGTACAGATACGATAACATTCCACAGTTCAATCACATCAAGCAGTATTGCACTAGTGCTCCCACAGTCAGTTACAGAACATTTTTTTTCTTTCTTCTTGAACTCCTTGATATCAGCGCCCCTTTGCCCCTCCCTCCCCCACCATCCCAGGAACCCTTATTCTATTTTTTCTATAATAGTTTTTTTGTGTGCTATATCTTACATAATCCAATATATCCATTCACATACACTTCTGTGTTCAGAGTCATCGAGTGTGGTTATACACTAATCAATGCTACCAGCTCCCTGTTCTCCCCCCCCCCTTCCCTTCCCATACCCTTAGGGAACCATTACTCCTGCTCCTCTTTCTGAAGGGTTATCTAGCTTGACTTTCATGTATCAAATAATCTCAAAAATGCAAATGAACATACTCAAATCTAACATGATTAATGAGGTAAAATAAATAAAAACCATAATGGTAAGGGGAAGAAGTATTAAATAACTGGAAGATAGTTTATGTGGTTCATCAGTGCCACACCAAACTGTGTATTTATCATCCTTCTGGGAGGGACTGTCCAATTATCTTAAAAGTGCGTTTTGGGTCTCCTCTACATCCACGCCCCTTCACATCGATTTGGTTACTTGTCTTGGAACTTCTGATACCTCTTCCCACCGATAGCTCATCATCACACAGGCTGGTGTGCTTCTTCCATGTGGGCTTTGTTGCTTCCCTGCTAGATGGGCTCTTGTTTAACTACAAACCTTTAGGACACCAGATGGGCACTATCAGCTTTCTTCACCACATTTACTTATGCATCCATTTTGTCTTCAGTGATCGTGTCAGGAAGGTGAGTATCATAGAATGCCACATTATTAGAACAAACTGTTCTTGTACTGAGGTAAGATTTAAGTAGAGGCCCAAAGTTCATCTGCTTTGTTGCATTTGCATATATATACATATATAAGCAAATACACATATATTTATATTTTTAAAATATTTTTTCTTCTTTCCTCTTTTTTTCCCCTCATACCTTGCTATTCTGTTTATCTAGGGGTTCTTAACCTGTGGGTCGTGACCCCTTTGGGGGTCAAATGACCCTTTCATAGGGGTCAGTCACCCAATTCGGATATTTACATTATTATTCATAACAGTAGGAAAATTACAGTTATGAGGTAGTAATGAAAACAATTTTATGCTTGGGAGGTTCACCACAACATGAGGAACTATATTAAAAGGTTGCGGCATTACGAAGGTTGAGAACCACTGATGTTTACCCATAGTTCACCTCTCAGTAGTTCCTCTCAGATACAAATCAATTGAACAAACATGACCTGAACACCTACACCCTCCTTACCCCCAAGAACCATCAGTCCAGTCGCTCAGCAACATTGTCTATCATGCCTGTCTTGTATAGCTAAACACACACACACACAAGACATACAGTTAGTCACAAGTCAAACGGGGATCCTGATACAGAGCAGACAAATCTCTCTCTGTTAAATAGAGGGAAAGATGTGTCATAAACCATATCCCAGGTCCTGCTTACCCAACAACACATACATTCCTATTAGTCTTCAATATTCGTCTCTGAAAGGCGAGCGCATCCTCAAAGTCCCCATTGCTGTTCCTGCAGTCAGGGATGGGATGGTCTAGTGATCCCCTCTCCCCATGCCCACCCCAACCCCCAAGTTATGCCTTTAGACTAGATATTCAGTGTGAGGATGAACTTCTTTAATCTGGTGAAAGGCATTTACCAGCTATAAACATTGTATTTAAGTGTGAGACATTAAAATATTCCTTTTATATTAGAGTCAAAACAGATGCCTAAAGAAATGGCCTTAGGGCCATATCTGACTTCCTCTCATTACAAAATAAAAGGAAAATCAAACACCACACCAGTCAAAGGTCGACTGTCCTCTTGCATAGATCAGGCATGCCTCCTGACCCTATCTGACACCAGTTGTCTTTCTGTCCCAGAGCACTCTACTTCCTGGCTGGCTTTGATAATTTGTTGTACAGGCCGCACAGAACTCAGACGATACTCATAATTATGAGTTTATTAGGGAAGCTAGCAGGTTAGAAACTGTTTAGGATACAGTCACTTTATCCACAGCACCTTTTCTCAGGCACGGCTCTCTCTGGTCCTCAGCCTCTCAGGCTCATAGTCTCTTGGCCTCTTTTCCATGGACCGGACAGGCCACTGCTCTGCCTCAAGGTCTCAGTACTGCTTTGCTCTGCTCTCTCTGTCTCTTGGTTTCCATGCTGTGGTCTCTGGTGCCTCTGCTGCCTCCAGCACTTCTTACACACATTCCACCAGCGGCTCTTCTTTCTCAATGGTCATGGGATTCCCGATCCTGCTTTTAGGGTGGCTCACTCTTATACTCAGAATGACAAAACTGACCAATCCCCAAGTTGAGAGTCCTCTCTATCTCATTTACAGCCGTTCACCTATTCACTGAGTGGAAGTTACAAAGACTGCGGATAGAAGGCCATTCAAAGCAACTTACTGTCACTACAGTGCCAATCACTGCTTTCTATCCCACACGGTACTAGAGGTCCCAGCCAGTATGACAAGATAATAAAAGAAATATAAAAGGTATTAAAAACATTAAATAAAACTCACCTGATCATCATAGGGCAGAGAAAAGCATCTGAAATAATCACCAAGGAAACTAAGCACTAATATGGATTGATGGAACAAGTGCAACGTCAAAAAAGTAGAGATTGTTGACGGTTGTTGTTGTTAGGTGCCAACAAGTCTGTTCCAATCCACAGTGACCCAGTACACAATGGACCAAAACATGGCCTGGTCCCGTGCCAGCCTCACAATTGTCCCTATGCTGGAGCCCATTATTGCAGCCACTGTGTGAGTCCATCTCACTGAGGGCCTGCCTCTCCGTCACTGCCCTCCCACTTTACCAAACATGGTGTCCTTCTTCTGGGACCGATCCCTCCGAATAACATGCCCAAAGTGCTTAAGACACAGTCTTGCCATCTTTGCCTCCATGGGGCCCTCTGGCTGTACTTCCAGAATTGATCAGCTTGTCCTTTGGGCAGTCCATGGTACTGTCAATATTCTTCACCAGCACCAGAATTCAAATGCATCGATTCTTCTTCAGTCTTCCTTATTCAGTGTCCAACTTTCACACGCATATGAAGCTATTGAAAATAGCCTGGCTTAAAAAAGAAAAAGAAAATACCATGGTTAAACTTTTAACTTAATAGGACTCCAAAACTGAGATAATTCTATGGAAAAATTTTAAATCGTTTTATTAGAGGCACATACAACTCTTATCACAATCCATACATACATCACTTGTGTAAAGCACATTTGTACATTCATTGCCCTCATCATTCTCAAAACATTAGGGCTCTCCACCAAAGCCCCTAACATCAAATCCTCATTTTTCCCCTTCCTCCCTGCTCCCCTCTCCCTCATGAACATTTGATCATTTATAAATTATTATTTTGTCATATCTTTCCATGTCCAACGTCTCCCCTCACCCACTCTTTTGTTGTCCGTCCCCCAGGGAGGAGGTCACATGTAGATCCTTGTAATTGGTTCCCCCTTTCCAACCCACTCTCCCTCTACCCTCCCAGGATCACCACTCACACCCCTGGTCCTGAAGGGATCATCTGCCCTGGATTCCCTGTGTTTCCAGTTCCTCTCTGTACTAGTGTACATCCTCTGGTCTAGCCAGATTTGTAAGGCAGAATTAGGATCATGATAGTGGAGGGGTGGAAAGCATTTAGGAACTAGAGGAAAGTTGTATGTTTCATCGTTGCTGCACTGCACCCTGACTGGCTTGTCTCCTCCCCGAGACCCTTCTGTAGGGGATGTCCAGTTACCTACAGATGGGCTTTGGGTCTCCACTCCATACTCTACCCCCCTCATTCACTGTGATATGATTTTTTGTTCTGATGATGCCTGATACCTGATCCCTTTGACACCTCATGATCGCACAGGCTGGTGTGCTTCTTCCATGTGAGCTTTGTTGCTTCTCAGCTAGATGGCCACTTATTTACCTTCAAGCTTTTAAGACCCTAGACACTATATCTTTTGATAGCCGAGCACCATCAGCTTTCTTTGCCACATTTGCTTATGTACCCATTTGCCTTCAGCAATCATATCAGGGAGGTGAGCACACAATGATATGATTTTTTGTTCTTTGATGCCTGATAACTGATCCCTTTGGCACCTCGAGATCACACAGGCTGGTATGCTTCTTCCATGTGGGATTTGTGGCTTCTGAGCTAGATGGCTGCTTGTTTACCTTCAAGCCTTTAAGACCCGAGACACTATATCTTTTGATAGCCGGGCACCATCAGCTTTCTTCACCACATTTGCTTATTCACCCACTTTGTCTTTAGTGGTTGTGTCGGGAAGGTGAGCATCATAGAATGCCAATTTAATAGTAGAAAGTATTCTTGCATTGAGAGAGTACTTGAGTAGAAGCCCAATTCCTTCTGCTACCTTAATACTAAACCTATAAATATATGTGCATAGATCTATTTCCCCAACATCATATATAAATATATTTGCATATGTATATGCCTTTATTTAGACCTCTATAAATGCCCTTTGCTTCCTAGCTCTTTGCTCTATTTCCTTTGACTTTCCTCTTGTCTCACTATCCTGCTCAGTTTTCATTTGGGTTTCAGTAATTCCTCTTGGTTACGTTACCCTTGATCACACCCTATCAGGCCTCCTATACCCTTCTCACCACCGATTTGGATCACTTGTTGTTCCCTTGTCCCTGGGTTTGTTAACACCACTACCTTTCCCCCCACCCCCACTTCTCCCATGTCCCCCGGAACAATCGGCCCTATTGCTTTCTCCTCCAGATTGTTCATCCAGCCTATCTTATTTAGACAGACCTGAGGAAATAAAAACATGCACAAAAGCAAGACAGAGCAAAACCAAGCAATAATATGCAACAAAATAACAACAGCAAACAAATGACAACAAAACAAAACACAACAAGAAAGAAAAGCTTGTAGTTAGTTCAAGGACTGTTGGCCTTTAAGAGTGTTTTCCAGTCTAGTCTGTTGGGGCACCATGCCCTGGCCCCAAAGTCCACCTTCAGCATTCCCTGGGGACCTTGCTGTTCCATTCCCTTGCTGTTCTGTTGCACCTCCTTAGTGTTTTGCCTTGGTGTGGTGGGGTCAGATTGGGCACAATTCCCACGCTGTGTCTACAGTTTTATCCCCTGTAGGGCTATGGGTCAGTGAGGGTAAATGGAAAATTTTTAATTGGATCCTTCTCACACCATAAACAAAAATTCAATATCTAAATATAAAAGGCAAAACTATAAAACTTTTAGAAGAGATTATCAGAGACTTTTTTTTTTCACTTTAGGGCTGAAAAGAATATCCTAGAGGGAAAAAAATCACTAACCATGAATGAAATGATGATAAATTTGACTGTTAAAGTAGTTTTTCAGTGAACTTCTGAGAAGAGGATCGTGTGAGCAGATTAAAATCCTGATCCTTTCCAACAATAAAAGCAACTAGAATCCTTTATTCAGCTCTGTGAAAACACTAAAATGGGCAATGAACAGCAGCAAGGTAGTTTTTCTGGGGAAATATTTTTAAATAAATATTTAAATAGTTAAAGAAGTGACTCCAATTCTTTTTAAACGTTTCCAAAGGGGGTGGGGGAGGGAATAGAACATTTCCTCACTCATTCTATGAGGCTAGCATTAGTTTGGTGTCAAAACCAGATAAAGAAAACCCAAGATAACCAACTGCATACCAATTGCTATTTTGAAAATAGATGTAAAGATCCTTAACAAAATATTTAAAAATTGAATTCAAGGGCATATTAAAAGGATCAACTGGTATGTGTCCCAGAAATGCAAAGGTGGTTCAACATTAGGCAACCAATCAATGCAATAAAGCATATTAATAGAACAAAGGAAAACAACCAAGTAATCACCTCAAATGACCCCAAACAAGAATCAGACAAGACCCAACACCCTTCATGATATAAACACTCGACAAGAGACCGATGAAAGGGAAATCCATCAATATGATAAGAGGCATTTATGAAAAGATCACTAACATCATTTCTTCATTCCCACTGCCATCAAGTCAACTCTGACTCAGGGCAACCCTGCACAGAGTTTCTGAGGTTTTAAGTCTTTACAGTGGATGACCTCCCTTTCTCCCAGGGTACATCTCATGGGTTTGGAACGCCCCTCTTCGTTAGCATGGATGCTTGCTTACCTGATAGTGTCCCTAGGACTAACATCATACCCCACCTGAATTTTGAGACCATCTCAAGAACAGACCGATGAACTAAATGCTAATGACTTAAGACCAGATGGGTTGTAGAATGATATCAAGGATATCCTACATGAAAAAAAAGCCAATGATCATTAAAAAGATGGGGGTAGGGGAGGGTGGAGAGGAAAATGGATGTCAAGAGAGGCTGAAGCTTGCTCTTGAACTTGAAGTAGTTAAAGCCAATGATAGAAGTGACGACATGAACAGGCTGAACAGAAGGCTTCAAAGGGCAACTTGTGAAGACAAACTATTACAATGAGATGTGCAACGTTCTGGAGTTAGAAGACCAAAAGGGAGGAGCACACTTGACATTTCTTCAGCTGAAAGAACAAAAGAAAAAAATTCAAGTCTCGAGTAGCAATACTGAATAATTTCACTTTACTGGAAGCAGCTGCGAGGACAGTTAATAATGTACTACATTGAACAGATCTGCTGCACAAGATCTCTTTATACCGTAAAGAGCCACGATGTCCCTTTGAGGACCAAGGGAGGTCTGACCCAGGTCTTGGTTCGTTCACTTGCCTCACATTCCATTCATGTGAATGCTACACAAATAGGAAGGGGGCTCAAAGAAAAATGGATGCCTTTGAACTGTGGTGTTGGCAAAGAATACTGAATATACCATGAGCTGCCAGAAAAGCAAACTAGTCTGTCTTGGAAGAGTACAGCCAGAATGCTCGTTAAAAGCCAAGATGGCAACACTTCGCCCCGTGTACTTTGGGCATGCTATCAGGAGGCAACAATTCCTGGAGAAGGACATCATGCTTGATAAAGTGGAGGAAAAGATAGAGGAAGGCCCTCAACAAGATGGATTGGCTCAGCAGCTGCAAAACTGTGTCCAAACATGGCAACAATTGTGAGGATGGCACAGGACATGGCAGTTTTCATGTGGCAGAGGGTCACTGTGGTAACTAACAGTGTCATCATCGTAGCCAGTGGAGAAAGACTGGGGGTTTCCCCCTTAGGATCATGAACAAGACAAAGATGTCCAGTCTAAGTACTTTATTCAATGTTGTACTAAAAAAAATCTATGTAGAACTGCCCCTTATGGCTTCAGACACTGTACACCTTTAAAGAATAGACCACCTCATTTTTCTCCTGAAGAGTGACTGGTGGGTTTGAAACCTTGACCTTAGAAGTTAGCAGCCCAATTCGTAATCCACTGTGACACTGGGGAATCTTGATACTATATATAGAAAACCTCAAGTAATCCATAGGAAAACCACTAGAGTTGATACATGAACTCAGCAAAGTGGCAGTATACTATTATCCACACACAAATCAATCATTAATGAGTAATATAAAAATAAATCTAAGGAAATATTCCAGTTGCAACAGTATCTAAAATAATGAAATACCTAGGAGTAAACCTACATATTGGGCTGCTAATTGCAAGGTCAGTAGCTCAAAACCATCAGCTGCTCCATGGGAGAAAGAGGGGGCTTTCTACCCCCATGAGGTAGAGTTTCAGAAACTCATAGAGGCAGTTCTACCCTGTCATACAGGGTTCGCTATGAGCCAGCATTGACTTGATAGCAATGAGTTTTTTAAGTTTAAGGAAGGAGAGAAATTACACTAAAAAATATCAAACATTGCTAAAAAGAAAGCAAAGACCTAGATAAATGAAAGGATCCATAGTGGTGTGGTGGGTTACACACTAGCATGCTAACTGTAAGGTTGGGAGGTCAAGTCCACCAGTCACTCCATAGGAGAAAGATGAGGCTGTCTGCTCCCAAAGATTCACAGTCTCAGCAGTCCTAGGAAAGGAACAGCTCTCCTCTGTCACAGAGGGTTACTCGGAGTCAGAATCAATTCAATAGCAGTAGATTGGTTAGATAAATGAAAGGACATTCCATGCTCATGGATTGCAAGACTAAATATCATAGATATCAATAGTACCTAAAGCAACCCATATTATCAGTGCAATCCCCATCAAAATTCTAATATCCTTCTTTGCATCAATGAAAAAGCCAATCTTCAAGTTCATATAAAATGGTAAGGAATCCAGAATAATCAATGCAATCTTGAAAAACAATAATAAAGCCAGAGGACTCATACCTCCTCATTTCTTATTTTACAAACTAGAGATATAAGCCTTTATTTCACCAACGCTGTCATAATCACCTTAACAAGGACACGTCTTGGGGCCCTCTCCAGCCCCTAGGGGCTCGAGGTGCTAGGTGTCTTGCTGGCAGGAGCACTGTGGGGGGCCTCAGGGCAGGCAAGGTCCTGGCTGTTGCGGCGGCACTCGCCAGAGGCACAATCTCATCTGGCTCCGGCTTTACTTGGGGCCACCTCCTTTTGGGGGACTGTTAGTCCTCATTTCATGCCAGATTTTCACCAGCGGCTCCCTGTTCTCACAGGTGAGTTCATGACCATAAATAATATAACATATTCCGAAGAGAGCGGCTCCCAGATGTGCTGCATGGTCAAAAAACTTCCCTCCCAGGTTCATGCCAGCTTTATCCATGGCAATAATGAACGTGAACATGGGGATAAAGATGATGGCGAGCCTCCCTTCTGGGATCCTGGTGCAGATAGCGGCCAGCACGGTCATGATGATGCCCGATGCCCTTATCTTCCTGTGGCAACTTTACAGACACAGCTGACAAAATTGGAAATCACGCCTGCTGAGAGGTACACTGCCTTGAACTGCTCCTGACCCAGAACATTTACTATGCTGGAGGAGACGCTCCACAGGACATACATGTTGGCGGCCATGTGGAACAAGGAGACATGACTGAACGTGGACAGCAACATGGGGGAACACAGGACCTTAGCGGCCGGATTGGACATGAAGTATCTGATCATGGTCTGTTGGAGAGAGGTACTTGCCACAGACGGAACACGACGGCGTTTGCTGCTATGATACCTGTCATAGTCCGCTGGCCATCACTTAGGTTATCCCACCACTTGTTAATCTCCTTTCTGAATTCTCCTTCTTTCTGGGGTCTGATGTTATCCAACCAGTCAGCTTTTAAACCATCAAAATAGCTCTGGACTCTAGATTTCAGTGATTCATATTGCCAGATAGCAGCTGATCAAAACGCACAGCCTGTAAACCCAACCGTGAAAACGAAAGGCTTTATCAGCGGCCTTATAGGCGAGGGAGAAGGATAAAAGACCGTTTCTTTGACAGGAGGAATCAAGGAACTTCTCCTGTGCGCTTTACCACTCAGGCCTGCGTCTGCTCTTTGAGGCTCAGCCTTCCTGGGTGGTTTCCTGAACCCACATTTTTGCTGAATAAAAAGGTTAAACCTGATCCTTATCTTTGGTGGCCAGTGCATTGGTACCTTGGGACTTGGGCCCTAGGTGGAGCTAGTCAATAAACTCCTTTGTTGTTTGCAAAAAAAAAAAAAAGGTTAAACCTGCGTCCAAGCAGCTGTGGCGGTGGGCTCCAAGCAGCCTCGGGGGGCTGCCAGCAGAGCCCACGCCTGCCCGCAGCCCTGGCCTCCGTGCTCCCAGCCTTGCCACGCCATCTTCCCAACCTCCGCCCCCCATGACCCAATCTCCTCTCCTCATTTCAAAACATATTTGCAAAGCTACAATAATCAAAACACTCTGGTACTAGTTGATAGACATATTGATTTTTGATAAGCGTTTCAAGTCTGTCCAATAGGAAAGGACTAATTCTTTAATAAATGGTCTTCAACTCAAAACTCACTGACTCTCTTGATTAGGAGCCCAATGCCTAACCCACTATACAACCCGGGCTCCAAATGTGGTCTTAGATGCTTGAATTTCCACATGCTGAAAAATTAACCAGGACCCATACCTCATATCACACATAAAAACTCAAAATATATCAAAGTCTTAAATATAACAACTAAGATCATAAAACTCTTAGAATAAAGCACAGAAGCAGTGTTTAGGAATCTGGTTTTTAACTATAGATCCATAGATATGATACTAAAAGTACAAGCAAGATCAAAACAAAACAAAAAACAGATAAATGGGATCCGATCAAAATGTAAAACTTTTGGAAATAGAGGAAAGAAGTAGGAACCAAAAGGTATTTATAGAGGTATAGCTATAGGCATGTATATATGTAAATATATTACTTTATAATGAAAGGGATAGAGGTAATGTACATATATTATATGTTAAGTATTAAGATAGCAGACAGATGTTGGGCCTCTACTCAAGGCCTCCCTAAGCACAAGAACAGTTTGTTTTGATAACCTGACACTCTTTGCTACTCACCTTCCTGACATGATCACTGAAGACAAAATGGGTACATAAGCAAACGTGGTAAAGAAAGCCCAGCTTCAAAAGATGTAGCATCTGGGGTTTTAAAGGCTTCAAGTTAAGTGAGTGGCCATCTAGCAGGGAAGAAAAAAAGCCCACATGGGAGAAACACACTAGCCTGTGGGATCATGAGGTGCTGTTGACAGGATCAGTTATCAAAAGACCCAAAACAAACAATTACATAAATGTGAGGGGGGTTGGAGTGGAGACCAAAAGCCTACCTGTAGATAATTGGACATTCCCCCACAGAAGGATTACAAGGAATGGATGTATCAACCAGGGTGTAGTATAGCACTTATGAAACATACATCATTCCTCTAGTTCCTAAATGCTTCCCCCCACCACCACCACTACCACCACCACCACCACCATGACCCAGTCCTACCTTACAAATCAAATCGGGCTGGACCAGAGTATACACACTGGTACAGATAAGAGTTATCAACACATGGAATTCAGGACAGATAAAAACTTCAGGAATAGTAGTGGGAGTAGCGATATCATGACGGTATGGGATGGTGGGGGCAGGCAGAGGAAGAAAGGGGGAACCCATCACAAGGTTGGATATATAGCACCCCCAGGGGAATGAATACAGAATTGTGGATGAAGAGAGACAATGGACAGTGTAAGACTTGAAATAACAACAATCATATATAATTGCTAGAGGATTCATGAGGGTGGGAGGGTGGGAGAGGGAGGGTGAAAGGAGGAGCAGATACCAAGGGCTCAAGTAGAAAGAAATGTTTTGGAAATGTTGATGGCGGCATGTGCACAAGTGTGTTGAATACAATTGAATGATGGATTGTCATGAGATTTTTAGGAGCCCTCCCAAAATGATTACTTAAAAAAAGTCTTTAAAACTTTTGTTCATCAAAGGATTTTATCAATGGAAGTGAAGAGACCAACTGTCAGATTGGGAGAAAATCTCTGGAGCCATATATCTGATCAGAGTTTAAACATATATTAAAACTCTTACAACTTAACCCAAAGACAAACAACCCAAACAAAAATGAACAAAGAAGGACAGAAAGCACGTGTGAAGAAGCTAATGTCATCAGTCATCAGGTAGATGCAAATCAAAGCCACAGTGAGATACTACTTCACACCCACTCAAATGGCTCTGATTAAAAAAAGACCAACTTGGCAAGAATGTGAAAGAAACTGGAATCCTCGTCTATTGCTGTTCAGATTGTAGACTAGTATAACCAATGTGGAAAACAGCTTGGTGGTTCCTCAGAAAGTTCACAGGATGCCCATGTGATCCAGAAAATCTACTCCCAGATATTTCCCCCCAAGGAATTACAAGCAGGAAATGTTAACAAATACATACACCAATGTTCACTGCAGCACCGTGTTATCCAAAAGGTAGAAACAGCTTAAAGGATATATGAATGGATAAATAAAATGCAATACATCTATTCAGTGGAATATTCAGTCATAATATGCAGCTGTGTGCTACAATATGAACCTTGAAAAGTTTATAGTGAGTGGAATAAATCAGTCACGAAGGGAAAAATAGAAAAAAATAGAATAAATAAATAAATAAAAGGGAAAAATAGTACATGATTCTACATGTATGAACTATCTAGGGTAGGTAAGTGTATAGCAATGAATGTAAATTAGTAGTTATTTGAGGTGGGTGGGAGGTAGGGAAAAAGGGGGACTCACTGTTTAAGAAACAGGGAGCTTCAGTTAAGATTGATGGGAAAATCTGGAAATAGACAATAGTAACGGTTGAACATGACAAACATTAACTATTGTTACTGAATTGTACATCTGAAGAATGTTAAAAAGAAAATGTGTAGACTTTGTTGCATATATTTACCACAATAGAAATAAAATGAAAACAATTGGGAGGAAAAAACAACTGAAACGACAGTTCCAGGGGACATGGGAGACAGGGAGGCAGGGAAAAGAAGTGGGTGGTAACAAACCCAGGGACAAGGGAACAACAAGTGATCTAAAATCAATGGTGAGGAGGGTGTAGGAGGCCTGGTAGGGCTTAATCAAGGGCAATGTAACTGAGAGGAATTACTGAAACCCAAATGAAGGCTGAACATGATGGAGGGACAAGAAGAAAGTAAAAGGAAATAGAGGAAAGAACTAGGAGGCAAAGGGCATCTATAGAGGTCTAAATACAGGCATGTACATATGTAAATATATTTATATATGATGATGGGGAAATAGATCTATGTACATATATTTATAGGTTTAGTATTAAGGTAGCAGATGGATGTTGGGCCTTTACTCAAGTACTCCCTTAACGCAAGATATAGCGTCTGGAGTCTTAAAGGCTTGAAGATAAACAAGCAGCCATCTAACTGAGAAGCAACAAAGCCCACATAGAAGAAGCACACCAGCATGTGTGATCACGAGGTGTCCTGAGGCTCAGGTATCAGGCATCAAAAACCCAGAATGAAAAATCATATCATGGTGAATGAGGGGAATGCGGAGTGGAGACTTAAAGCCCATCTGTAGGCAATTGGACACCCTTTACAGAAGAGTCACAAGGAAAGATGAGCCAGTCAGGGTGCAGTGTAGCACCGATGAAACATACAACAACTTCCTCTAGTTCCTTATTGCTTCCTTCCCCCACTATCATGACCCCAATTCTACCTTACAAATCTGGCTAGATCAGAGCATGTACATGGGTACAGATAAGAGCTGGAAACACCAGGAATCCAGGACATATAAAACCTCAGGACCAATATTGAAAATAGCCATAGAAGGAGAGTGACAGGAAGGTGGGGGGAGAAAAGGGGAACTGATCACAAAGATCAGCATATAACTCCCTCCCGGGAGGATGGACACAGAACAGTGGCTGAAAGGAGATCTCAGTCAGTGTAAGACATGAAAAAAATCATAATTTATAAATTATCAAGGGTTCATGAGGGAGGGAGGGGTGAAAATGAGCCCCCAATAAAATTATTAATAAATAAATAAAAGAATCCATCATTAGATGTTAAAAAAGAAAGAAAATTAAAATTAAATTTTCATTTATAAAAGATATTTGCAACACACATAATAAACACAATTCAGATTTTTCTGTGCTCCCTACTGATCAATGAGAAAAAGCAAAGATGGCAAACACGAGTTTAAATAAGCATTTCAAAAAAAGAAACAGACAAAGAGCACATTCAATGACACTGAATCACGTTAGTAGTCTGACACATAAATATTTAAAAAGATTGGCAGAAAGACTAAAATCTGACAGTGCCCAGAGCTGATAAGAAAGTGGAGTAAGAGATGTTTTGTGAGAGGCTGATGGGAATTAGCATAACCACTTTGGAAAACAGCGTGGCATAATCTAATCAAGTTGAAGATATACATATGCTGTGATCCAGCAATTCCATTTCCAGGTAAACACCCTAGAAATGTCATGATACGTACACCCGGAGACAAGTACTAGAATGTTGTTGGCAGAATTACTCATAGTTGCCAAGAACTGGAAACAACCCAGAGATGATGTTGAGCAAAAAAAAAAAAGCAAATTTCAAAGGACTGCATATTATATTATTCTTCTTTACATAAAGCTTAAAAACAATTCATTTATTTCTCTTATAGATGCATATACAAGAAAGGAAACTATAAAGAAAAATATGGAAATTATTACTATGAAAGTTAGAAAGAATGGTTACTTCGATGGGGGAAGTGGACGATTATAGATAACAAAGAATATATAGGGGACTTCTAGAGTTCCAATAGAATTTTCTGGGTTTAAAAAATCTGAAATGATGAATACATAGATTTGGCTTTATATTCAATTTTCTTTTTCTATGTTATAATAGAGAGGACTTTTAAAAGTACAAGAGAGAGGTTTTTTAAAGTAACAATTCTGTCTAAATGAATTTACAAGTTCAATGCAATTTTATTGTAATTCATGAAATTTGACTATAAAAAGAATAGCCGTATGTATGGATTGTGATAAGAATTGTACGGACCCCCAAGAAAATGATTCAAAAAAACAAACAAACAAAAAGAATAGCAAAGCAGTAAGAATAGCCCAATTTTAAAAAATAGCTAATTCAAGAAACTTACCTTTCTAGATGGTAAGACTGATAATAAAGTTCTAGCTATTATAAAAATAAAAAGTTAGAGCCAAATAGGATAGAACAGAGTACAGAAAAGAAGTATGCATGTGTGCCTGATCCAAAACCCATGCAGCATTGCGATGCAATTAAAAGGGCATGGATTGATCAACAAATGTGCTGGAACAACTGTGTAATCATAAACAAACAAACAAAAAGAGCCCTACCTCACACTATAATGAAATTAAAACCCATTACTTAGAATAAAGACCTAAGTGAAAAAGCAAAATATTAAAACACAAAAAACAGAGATGTTCTTTATGCCATCAGCATAAGGAAGATATGGCAGATACTAAAATATCATCTACCAAATGAATCCTTCCATAATAAACATGTTATACCTGGACTCATTTCCCAGCCTCCCCTGCAGATGGGTGTGGTCATATAATTAAGTTCTTACAACAAGATGTGAGCAGAAATTAGATGTGTCCTTTCCACCCTCTGGACCTTAAGACATTAGATATGCTCCTCTGTGCTGTCGTTCCCTGTCCTGCTGCTTGGAACCTGAAGGGCAGCACAGAAAACAATGGAATGATGAAGGAGTGACGCCACACCTCCTCCAGCGGCACAAGAGGAAAGGGAAACCAAACCCCAACCAGCGTAACTAAAAGCAGATTTCCATGAGGCCGAAGTCAGAGATGCTCCACCTTACGAATTCTAACCCCAAATATCCCAACAGCACTCTACTTTTCAGCTGCATTCAATAATTCATTGCAATAGCCTCACCGGACTCAGGCAATGTTCACAATTACAGGTTTATGAAGGAAGTCAACAGCTTGCAAATATTCAGGATACAATCATTCAGCCAGGATAACCTATTCTCAGTGGTGCCCGCAGGCAAACGGCTCTCTGGCTTTGGCCTCTCAAAGCCTGGCCCGTTGGCCTCTGCCTGTCGTGTGCAATGTTCCAGTGATTTTTTAAGGCTGTCAGTAAATGCCTGAAGGGCATGCCACTCCACCCTAAACCGCAGCCTAAAAGCACTCAGCTCTAGCTCCATGGTCAGCAAATCTAACTCCCCCAATAAAGTGCCTGGAGTTACCCCACACCACAAACCAGCCTCCTGCCCAAAGGTACTCAGCTGTACTTGCTCTGTGGGTTGGGAAGTCCACCATTCTGGCTCTGGCCCATGCAGAACTTCTGACTCTGCAGCCATCACTCCCCAAGTGTCAAAACTGTCACCTGGGTTGAGGAAATTCAATGCACAGGGATTTGAGGGTCCAAAGGATGCACACTTCAGTCTTGGCTCTTCTCTCATGCTGGTTGTGAGATTCCACCCACTTCCTCCTTCTCAGATGGCTCCTTTCCCCCAACAGAATGGCAAGCAAATGAATCTTACCAACGACTTAGAGCTGAATTAAATATATAACCCATCACTACCTTCCCCCACCTTACCCAGAGCCATCAGGACAAAATCATTTGGTGGCAGTAACAAAGCCAAACTCTGACTAAAAAACCAAATTCAATAATTCACTGCACTGCGGGCCACTCTCTGGCTCTTCTAGCTAGTGTCCTTTTCATACATGAAAATTATCTCCCCCACTCTTTTCATCATTTTACTGTAAGCACACCCATGAAAGCTTGTAAGCCTGCCCCTTCATACCTCTATCTGGCCCCTGTTTAAATATCCAATTTCTAAACTGGCCTTCTATCAACCCAGTAATCTGAGGAGGCAAGCATGTTCTTGATGGGAAGAATCTTAATTACTGGTTGGACTTTGACCATCTGCATCCATAAAATGTCCAATGTAGAGGACGTCATCAAATTTCAGCAATTTACGCCAACTCACAATGTCAAGCATCTTTCTCCATTTGGTGGGGTCTAGTCACCTCCACCTTAGTCTTCTATGCTACGTCCAGTGGGTACCAGTTGCAAGCCTGGGAGTTCACACATGCCTCCCTGCGTTCCAGACAAACTAGCCTCTTCTCAGCTCGAGCTGCCAACAGCTAGATCAGTGCCCATAGTTTCAGCAAGCCCTAGTTTCAGACCAGCCAGCTCCTCCGCTCCTCTCTTAATTGTAGCCTCTGTGAACTGGGTCTATGGGTTCCAACAGAACATGTCCAAACTCAGCCCATCACTTCATAGCTACCTCTTACCTACTTCCACTCAACAAGTGGATCCAGGCAGTTACTAAAAGAAGCATACCAAGCTGCCAGGTCACCGGCTGCTTTTACCCTGCAGTGCTAGAAGGGGGTTTCTCTGGTGCGCATAGACTTTTCCTGCATGCATCCAATGGCAAACTGCTTGCTCATAGCTTCAAAAGGCAAAAAAGTCTTTTGTTTCTCTGCAGGCCTTTACTTCAAATGTCATATCCTGGTCTCTCAGCAGTTCTGGCCAACACTCAGGTTTCCACCTAAGCCCCCCGCTGGCTTAAAATAAAGCCTGTTCCTTTCAGGCAATTCTTGATTGTCCCTTTAGCAGATCCAGATCAAATATAGTCTGAAGGTGACAAACTCTGTGTAGGCATGGTAATCATATTGCTTTCCATCGTACAGCTGTGCCTATTTTGCAATGCCAGGTAGCAGAAGCTTTCCCTTTAAAAACAGCCAAGGTTAATCTTCCATGTCCCTGGATGGTGTCAGTTTAAGTGTATGTGGCCTTGGTCCTCTGGCAGGGATGACCCAGGAGCCCCTGGCCCTCAGTTAATCATGCATTCCTTAACCATCCAGATTTTTGTTCCAGGCCACTCCAGAGATAGCTTTTCTCCAATCATCTGCAGCATATAAGTTCATACATTCTTTCCAGTCACTACAAGTAACAAGCTGAGAATCAAAAAAACCGTTTCTCGTGTCTCTTCATTCTTTATCTTACAAAGTCCTGTATTTCCAACAAGTCTGGGGCCTTTGCTATGAATCCCACTCCTGACACAAAGGGGTGACGTCATATATGTCTACATCTTTCCCAGGGGGAGGGAAATCAAACTCCACCATCAACATCACCAAAGGCACCTTTCTGGGAGGCTGACATCAGGCATGCCCTGCCACTATGGGTGAGGTCATATGATTCTGATCTACCAATTCTGACACCAACTGCTACTCCCCCAGCACTCGGGATCTCAGGGCCCAAAGGACACACTGCAGTCTTGGCTCTTCTCTCCTGCTGGTGGTAAGGTATCCCTTTCCTGCTCATGAGATGGCTTTGTTCCCAGCAGGACGGCGATCACAATAACCGGATTAACAACCACTCACAGCTGAATCATGTAACCCTATCAGTATCTTCCCTCACCTTACCTACCTTACCATCAGGAAAAAGGCATTTGGTGGGAGTAACAAAGGCTATGGCTACAAGAACCATACTAAATATGAGGAGATACAAAACAAACAAACCAGAATTTCCCATCCTGCTCCCACCAAAGGTATGTATTTATAATTTAAAAAAAAACAACAACAACCTTATCACCTTCAAAGTACTCTCCATTACACTTAATACATTTGTCAAATCTGTGATTTCATTCTTGGAAACATTTGTCAAACTATTCTGTTTGGGTGGCTGGTAGCACCTCTCTTGTTTTTTTCTTCGCCACTTCTACACTGTCAAATTGCTGTCCTTTCATGTCCCTCTTCATGGAAACAAAAAGAAGTCGCATAGAGTTAGGTCAGGTGAGTAAGGTGCAGGGGGTATGCTGGGGTTTTTTTTGCCAAAACCTGGCACACTGAGATGGCTGCACGAGCAAGGTGCATTATTGTGGGGTAAAACCAGTCCCCTGTCTGCCACAAATGGGGCCTTTTTTGTTGCACACTGTTATGCAATCTTCTCAGAACCTCTAAATAGAAAGCTTGATTAACAGTCTGACCTGGTGGAATGAACTCCAAATTCACTATCCCCCTCACATAAAAAACAAAACAAATGAGTATGGTCTTGATCTTTGATTTCACTTGATGAGCTTTTGAGGGGGTGAGATGACAATGGTGTTTACAACTGGCTTGACTGATGTTTGGCTTGGGGTTGTAATAGCAGTATGTCTCGTTACTAGTAATGACCTTGGGGGGAAGTCTCAGCTGCTTCAGAGCTGTTCTTTCAAAGCATGGCATGTTTCCACTCGATGGCGTTTTTTGCTGGCCAGTCAGAACCTGAAGCACAAATTTCCCCAGGACCTTTGTCATTCCCAAATCTTCTATTAAAATTCACTGAACCTAGCTCCAAGACAGTCCTGATAACTCCCCAGCTCTTCAATCGTCTGTAGTCGGTCTTTGAGCACAAGTGCCCAAATTTTATCTACATTTTCATCCATTCAGGAAATTGATGGCTATCCAGTATAAGGTGTGTCATCAATTGACATTTCACCTTTTTTTGAATGGAGAAAACCACTCACATGCTTGAGTTTCCTGAGCCTGAAACAAAATTTCATAGCCACATGCTGTTCTCTTAAATCGGCCATCACCAAAAAAGAGGTTCGAGTAAAACTGCTTTTATGAAAAAATTCACTGTGACCAGAGAGAACCTTCCCAGGCAATGCCATTGGGTGCACTAACTTGAGCAAGTTGGTTGATGCTCAAGTAGCAGGAAAAAAATTGTACTACTAAAGCTCTACCCATTGGAGCTTTTTTGTTTTTTGGAGGGGTACCCTCGTAATTCACTGTACTGTAGGGAGTTAACCTGCTTTGCATGTACAAGATTATATGCTGAAAGGCATGGCAGAGCCATGAAATGGCATAGAACTGCTGCCCTTTATGCTTGTATCGAGCAAAGCCAGCTCCGCAACCCTACACTGATCATCGCAGGATCATTGGATGACAGAAATAAACATCTGTTCTTTAAACCAAGGAACACTGGTGGCATTGTGGGTTAGGCACTGAGATGCTAACCACAAGATTGGTAGTTCAAACCCACCAGCTGTTTGGTGGGATAAAGATGGCTGTTTGCTCCTTTAAAGAGTTACAGACTTGGAAGCTTTGCATAGGATTACTATGAGTTGGAATCTACTTGATTGTGGGAAACCAAGGAATGGGACGAGAGTCTATATGGATGAATTCTTTATTCTCATATTTTAAGAAGCCTGGCAGGCTTCTTAAACTTGTGAGTTAGAGACGAGTCCCAGTCACATTCTCATAACTAAGATTGATCCCCACAATAGTACTGGTTTAAAGTCACTTCTTAGAAGCACTTGGCTGATTGCTGTCTAGCCGGCAGCTTTATCTATAGGAGTAGACATGTTGCAATCGTGCTCCTTGCTCAGGGGACAGTCACTCCCTTACCTGCCCCCAGCACTGGTGTTAGGTTACTCTTCCAGTGAACTCAGGTAGGGTACCGCCTGTTATGTGGTTACCTATAATTAAAGGGACGTGCATGCCCCACAAGTATGTAAAATGACGGTGAGAATATAATCTCTCTCTCTGCGCAGACCTGGCTCCTGAAGTCATGGTGGAGGTGAGCACCCTTAAACTTTTGTGTCTCTTCATTTCTTCCCTTTAATTACACAACCGTCCCCTAGTGCCCTTCTGGATGTGAAACTGGACATCACACTTGATAGGAGTGAATTAGGGGTTCTTTAAACTATTATATTTTGGAGTCTTTCTGCTACAGCATCTCAGTCTTTATTAACATGGAACTATTTTATAGTCATAGTTCTAAAAGCATAAAGCTAAAGGGAAAATATTGATAAATTTGATTACATTGAAATAAAAAGTATCTTTAGCATAAAACAATAGAAATAATATGAGAATTTGAAAGAAAATATTTAAAATGCATATCCAGAGTGATATATATGTGTGTATGTGTGTACATATATACTCATATACACATGCACAAAATACTCATGGCCATCCAGTCTATTCCAACTCGCAGCAATCGTGTAGGAGAGATAAACCTGCCTCTTTGGGTTTTGAAGATTATAACTTTTTTTTCATTTTTAATCACTATATTAGAGACTCTTACATCTCTTATAACATTCCATACATCAATTGTTTCAAAAATACTTGTTTGAATTGTTTCCATCATCATTTTCTAAGCATTTACATTCTATTTGAGCTCTTGGTATCAGCTCCTCTTTTTTACTCCCTGCCCTCCTCCCACTCTCATGACCTCTTGATAACTTATAAATTATTATTGTTTTCAAGTCTTACACCGACAACTATCTCCCTTCACCCACATTTCTGTTGTTAGTCCCCCTGGGGGGTTGGATTATGCATCAATCATTGCAATCGTTTCCCCCTTCCTTCCCACCCTCCTGATATCACTACTCCCAATTCTGTTCCTGAGGGGTTTATCTAACCTGGATTCCATGTGTCCTGAGCTCTTATCTGTACCAGTTTACATGCTCCTGTCTAGCCAGAACTGAAAGGCAGGACTGGGGTCATGATATTGGGGGGTGAGGAAGCCTCAAAGAACCAGAGGAATATTATGTGTTTCATTGGTGCTATACTGCGCCCTGGTTGATACATTCCTTCCTTGTGACCCTTCTGTGAGGAGATGTCTTATTGCCTACAGATGGGTTTGGGGAGATTATAATTCTTTATAGGAATAGAAAACCTCATCTTTCCCCCATGGAGTGGCTGGTGATATTGAACTGCTAACCTTGCAGTTTGCAGTCCAGTGTGGAATGCACTACATCACTAGTGTGTAAGTTTGTGTGACAACTGAGTGAAGAAATAAACACACACAATTATGTTCAAACTTAACAGTAATCAGAGAAATGAAAATTTGACCCACAACAAAGCACCATTTACATCCAGATATTTGCAAGCTTAACAAACAATTTAAAGTTTAACAATGCCAAGTGTTTCCAGTGAGCAATGCAAACTTTTGTGCCCAGTTTTTGTGGCAGCTTAAATCAAAACAACCCCATGGCTAGACCAGAGGATGTACACTGGTACAGATAGGAACTGGAAACACAGGGAGTCCAGGGCAGATGATCCCTTCAGGAGCAGCGGTGAGAGTAGCGATACTGGGAGGATGGAAGGAGGGTGGGTTGGAAAGGGGGAACCCATTACAAGGATCTACATATAACCTCCTCCCTGGGGGATGGACAACAGAAAGGTGGGTGAAAGGAGACGTCGGACATGGCAAGATATGACAATATAATAATTTATAAATTTTCAAGGGTTCATGAGGGAGGGGGAGCAGGGAGGGAGGGGAAAAATGAGGAGCTGATGCCAGGGGCTTAGGTGGAGAGCAAATGTTTTGAGAATGATGAGGGCAATGGATGTACAAATGTGCTTTACAGAATTGATGTATGTATGGATTGTGATAAGAGTTGTATGAGCTCCTAATAAAACGATTAAAAAAAATCAAGAAACCCCTTTGGAGAATGACTTGGCAATATTTAATAAAGTTTATCATGCAGATTATCTTTAACCAGGCAGTTCCATTCCTAGGTAAACATCCCATAGAAACTCTAGTACATTGGTGCTAAGGAACGTGCACCAGAGTATTAGTTGCAGCATTGTTTATAATAGTTGAAAACCGAAGGTAACATAAATGTTCATCAATAAAATATATAGATGTAGTAGCTTTCAAAACCTTAACAATGAATGGGGTGGGAAGCAAATTGCCAATAGATAAGCACAATGCTGTCCAAAATAGATAGTCTGAAATATATCTGCTCAAAATACTATTAATAAGTTTGTGGAAAGATATGTTATAAAAGTATTTAAAAACATGTGTGGAAATGTAGGACTCCAATGCTTTCCGTAAGTCTAGGAGGAGAAATGAGTGGAGTGGAGAGGGTCCTCACTACTTCCAAAAAAGAATAGCTGGGAGCAGAGCTGAGAACCTCCTAGACCCAGGGAAGATGGATGACAAGACACTCTCTGTGTTCGACAGGGTTCTCTAGAGAGACAAAACCAGATTGCTGGTAATTTTATATGTATATTTATACAGATAGATAGATGACACAAGAAATGAACAGTTAAATTATATACAGATAGATATATAATACAAGAAATGAAGTTAAATTATAAAGCAGTACAAATGGCTCAGTGCAACTTATTCCCTTGAGACAGTTGTGAGACACTGGCAGTCCCTCAAGTCTTGAGCGCCGCTGGGTAGTCCTCTGTAGAGAGATCCAGGCTATCCCAGCACAGGCAGCAAACAGCAAGGCAGGTCACCAACAGTCAGTCCCCAGCTCAAGAGATGTAAATTCCAATTGTGTGGCGAAGCAGGTCTTGAAGGAACCTCAAACTACAGTGACACAGTCCACAGGTTAGGTGTCCCACAGGTAGTGTAGTTTGCAAGTTGAGGCACACAACAAGCAAGGCAGCTGCACACTGGTCTGATGATCAAAGAGCGAGAGACAAGAGAGGTGATGTTCGCCGAGCCACTTATCTCGCCACCCTTCAATTAATCCCACATGTGTTTACCGGCCAGGCTGGCACAATAAACTAACTACCTCACTCTCCAAGGAGCCAGGAACTAGAAGCTGAAGATACAAGGCCTCCCTTCATAGACAACAGAGCTGCCAGCCTGAACTTGAAGTCTGCGCTCCTAAACTGTGAGAAAATAAATTTACATTTATCAAAGCCATCCACCTGTGGAATTTCTTTTATCATAGCTCTAGATAACTAAGACATGGTTCTGTTAGGTTTCTGGGGTGGTTCACCTCCATTCTTGCTTCGCAACACTGAAGAATTCACGCAGCAGAAGCACTTTTGTAAACCCAAGTCACTTTCATGAGGGAAACGGAAATTTCAGGTATTATAGTATCAAAAAGTACATGCTATCTCAGGAAGGCATTGCAAGGCCACATGGCAGGGGCCATGGAAAGTTCGTGACTGAAAATGAATCCAGAGCATGGAAAACCACGTGAACGAAATACCGGACGGAACTTGAAACCAGCATGCTGAGTCAAGCGTGAGGAACCAAGAGCAAGGAATCCCAAGAGAGTGAGCGGGCCATGAGCGGCCACCCACGCGGGAGGATGCTCAGCCTCTGACCTGCAAGAGTGCCCAGAACAAGAAAGGAGTGGCCTGCCCGCATCTGCTTCACCCCTTCCTGTCCCCACTGGCTGGAGAGGCATGGCTGAGGGTATTAGCCGACCTTACTGGCTGAGGTTAGGCGCACCTGCGTGATATACTATTGGTGGTGCCTAAAGTGAGTGTGGGCCCAGGTTTCCCTTCACCTGAGCCTCGGTGACTTGTGACTGTGGTCTGATCACGCTCAGCTTTAAATTTTCCCATAGGTGTCTAATGAGTGTTCCTGACTTCTCTGCGACGCCTTTATTGTGGCATGGACAGCTAATTTTCCTTTAGCTTGGGCTAAAGGATGATTTTATTATCCCTAATCTAGGACCTTTCCGCTGTAGCAGACGTCTTTCTGGCTGTCAGTTTTAGGGCAGCCCTTTCTCTCTAGCTCTTTTCCTGGTGCCTTGGAGATCTCCGTGCGGCTTGGTATCATTCATCCCCCCCTTTCTGCTGGCTTATTTGCCTATTGAACCGCTTTTATATTTAAAAAGAGATTGCTTCAAGACACAGTGGCCACTTATTGTGCCTCATTAACATAAGGACAGCCTATTCCCTAATGGGATTATAACCACAGCATAGAGGTTACAATTTACAGAACATATTGGGAGAGACAGCATTTAATCCACAGCACCTACCATCGAGTATATTACATACCACACACGTGTGATTGTGAGCATTAAGGGAGTA